>NC_135767.1:18992200-19384700 GCF_052425735.1 Oculina patagonica
CTACTTGGGTTTGAGTTCTATTACTTTAATAAAAAGAGCTACGTCGCGGAGATTTTGTCGACCTGTTCTCTAAACTGTTTGAAATTAGTGGTAGGCAACTTATCTTATGGAAAACATTATTTTTGAACATCTAAAGGAAAATAAAACCTTAGTTTGCGGAGAGAAATCAAACCATGGCTATAAATATCAATATTTTTTAAGACGCGCGGAAACAACTTAAAAGTGAAGGCTAAATTTTTCAAGTTGTAATCCATTTCCATCCGAGCCATCTTCGCCAAAGACGCTCACGCGTTATTAGTTTCAGCGCTCTAACGGCAGTTGTAAAAAATGGACCATTATTTTTAGTTTTCTTTTGACACAAATATATATTTGACTGTTCAAAAAAACTGCTAAAATCCGGGATCAAGCCCTTTAAAGGTTTCTGGAGAAACTGCTCACCTACCCCGTCCCCAAACCTAACATTTACCCTTACTTATCGCTTTGGGCAAAATGTTAGGTTCGGGGAGGGGTAGGAAGCCCCTTTAAGTGAAAATACGAGACTCGTATTCTGTTTCATTATACATTCAACTCTCTTTTAACGGACACCACTATAAAACGGACCCTCTGCAGGACGGACACCTGGTGTTGGTCCCGTCCATGCCGTTTTTCAGTCATTGTACTGTAACTAATCTCCCTATAAGACGGACACCTCTCTAAGACGGACAGTAAGAGCCGGTCCCAACGGTGTCCGTCTTAGAGAGAGTTGACTGTATTTTTTTAGTCCAGGTCTTGCATTGGATATTTATGTAATAAATAACGTCAGCGAAAATTAGCCGAGGATTGCATGCTTCAAAGCGCATTGTTCATGGGGATTCACACATAATGCTTGAACGTTTTACTTTTACGCGTACCGATACCTACGAATAAAAAAAAAAAAAAAAAAATTATATTTTTATTATGAAAAAAACAGGTTTTGCGTTGGGTTTTAAATTTTTTTTTGGGGGAAAAGGAAGAAAAGAGGAAAAAAAAGAAGAGAAAGAAAAAAAAAAAAAAAAAACACCCCGGGGACCGGGGGGGCGGGCGCCCCCCCCCACCCCCCCCCCAATGCGTCAAAATACTCTTTAGCACAGCGTCGACGTTTCACGTTTGTTAAGATATGATGTTCGATTCTTTGGCATTTATATTATGCACAAAATTATGCCTGAATATTTGCATATAGCCTTGCAATGTTATGTCTTGCGTGAGATGCCATAAATAGCTGCCATCACAGTCTTCAGTCTGATGTTCATCTACACCACTGTAATATACTCCATATATTCCTCGTCTTCAACCTCGTTCCCAGGGGAGACACTTCCTGGGAACGAGGCTGCCTCTTCTTTAACTAACAAGCGTAAGCAGTGGTTATCGAACCCACGCTCAAGTGTCACAGGATCCTGTATCAAGCTTGCTGGTTGACTGTTTCTCCGCTGGATTTTCCGTCTTAAAATGATAGTCTTAAAAGCGTCAAGGAAGTCTCTTTTAAGAAACGTATAAAGTACTGGGTTGACAATTGATGTGAGATATCTTAAGATGAGAAATGCTTGCGAAAATTCCAACAAAATCTTGTATGCCTCTTTACCAAGAGGAAACCAAAGACTGTGGAAAAGGCTGATCACAAACCAAGGAAACCAACAGATAGCGTAGAAAAATGCCATAAGTGCGAAAATTATCAAACATCTTTTGCTATCTTTAGCTTTCCTGTAGACCGAAGAGTCAGCTCCCCTTTCTCCTCTAAAGGTAAGCGTGTTTTGCTTGATCTTTTTAAACATAACAAATTGCGAGTAGACAATGAAAACATACGGCGCTAGAAACACGAAAACAATACAGAAAATAATATGACCCATTTGAATCTGCAATGTGACAGTTAAAATACCGCTCTGAGGGGAAGTCAAAAATCTTGTAAACCACGTGATTGGCATAAAGGCGATGATGACAGCAGCCAGCCAAATAATGCCAATAATCTTCAGAGAGGATTTCTTTGTCATCTGCCAGCGGTGACGAAATGGATGAATTATTGAGAAATATCTCTCCGCTGTGATGGCAAAAATGTGGTAGACCACTAGAACGACGACTAAGTTATGTAGAACAACCAAGAAAAATCCCAATATTTTACCAGGCGGGGGAGAGATGAGTCGCATTAACATAATTATGGTGAGAGGCACATTAATGAATCCCGTCATAAAATCGCAGACCGCTAAACTGAACAGTAAATAATTCGTCGGTGTTCTAAGTCTCTTTTCTTTGGCGAATAACAGAAACACGATACCATTTACGAAGACGATCAAAATGGCAATCGGTAGAAGCTGAGCTATGACATTGTTGCTCACTCCCTGGTCGGTGGGAATTGATGAAGAGTTGTTCGAGATCGTAGACTGCATCGTCGAAAACGGCTTTCAAAACACTGCTGTTACGTTAAATCAAATGGAGTGCTCGTTCTTGATCCTTTGAGAGCCACTTTAAATTTACATTCCACCTTTAAAAAAGAAATTCGGCTGGTCGATTCCTTGCAGTAGATTTGATGGATCTTTTGGTTCATCAATGTAGCTTCTGTGTATTTAAAACGCGGCTGTATTTTCCGTCGAAGGTCTGTGCGAGCCAACTGATCTCGTTTGATCCGAGACGGTGACACTTATGCTACCTGCCTTAAACGTTTTCAGCTGCCACAGAAGTGGGTAGATATCTAAAATATCACTTAGTCAGTAGGTTAAATAAATATCACGCTGGCATCGCAACAGGATGCCTTTTTCCGTTTAACCTCTAAAATTGACTCATTCATTTCTCAACTAATCTTCTGACGTATTTTCCTGACAAACTGATAAATTAATCATGAAAATTTTGTCTTGCCAACTAAAAATGTCAGCCCTAAAACAAACTCCTGTGGCTACCAACTGTATCTTATTTTTAATATTGGCTTGCGTGCTTATATTGAATCTCTTATATAAACAAGAAACCTTCCACTTGAAAGCCGTGTCTAAAAGGCTTATTTTTTTGGATAATATTTTATTTACATATACAAACGCCCATTTGCAAAGCCGATTTTTGGTGCAGTGATTCCGGTCACGATTTTATACCCTGAGATTTTTATCGCACAATTCGTGTCAAGGTCGCAAGATCGCAGTTTTCAGACGTACGATTAAATCCGTCGTTCGTGTGTAACCGGTGTATCCAATCGAACAAAATCGAACCAAAAATCAATCGGACCTAATCGAACGCCAATCGTTCGATTAGGTTCGGTAGTCGAACAAAATCAAACAACTGCTTGGCTGGAAGTTCGATCATTTCGAACATGATCGAACTCACAATAAAATTTGCAATCGAACACGATCGATCTCAATCCGCTTCGATTTTGTTTGGAATCCGTCTTATGATAAGTCAATCACGCAGTACTAATCAGGGGGACGGTGCACCACAAAATATCAGCAATAGAAACAAACAGGAGTTCGGTGATCGAACGGTCGATTTTGTTCGATTGACCAAATTTTATTGTGAGTTCGATCACGTATGTTCGATTAACGAACCCAATCGAACGATTGGTGTTCGATTGGGTTCGATTACAAACGTTCGATAGACGATATATGCCAGGTGTAAAGCAAATCGTTCGTGCAAAGCAGCTGCGATTTCAAAGCTAATTCTGTCCGTTTTTTGTTCAGGGTGATACCGCCGGAGGATCATTTCACTTGCAGAAAGGTTCTCTGGCTCTAAGAATTCCAGTTAAGCAATCTAATTTTTTTAACTCTTTTTTTTTTTAAGAGATCAAAGTTTCTACGTTCAGTCACCACTGCACGCATCCTGCCCTAAATTAAAAGGTAGCAACATTTTTATTTAATTTATAATAAAACACTTTAAGAGAGGATTTTCAACTAAAGACCGACTGCCGCATAGAATTCTTTCAGGCCACTGCAAGGAACTAAAGGTTCTTATTGCCATCCCGATTACAGTTTTGTGAATGCCAATGATGACTAAACACGATTAGCTTAAAGGAAGCAAAGAAACTTTTTAGCTTTTCCTGGAGATGACAACTGTTCGTCTCTATTAACATGCAGATCACGTTTTTAACAATTGCAACGCTGAATTAATGCACAAAAAAGTTATTAGCCCCCCAAAAGCTGTCGTTTTTTTTAATAAACTCAGAAAGGGAGCATTTTCCAACATTAGCAACACTGAATTAATGCGCAGAAAAGCTATTACACCCCCAAAAAGAAGCTGTCGTTTTAATATACTGAAAAGTGACATGAAAATTGTGAATGAATCCCCAAAAAACTCATAAGTCAAAAAGTCATATATATTCAGTCTGTTTGAAAGGGTTTTCATTAACAACCTGAAATAACCTGCCTGTTCACAGCTGAAACTGGACAAGTAAAATTAAAAGGGAAACGGTTTTTCTTTAAAGACAAAAAGGTAGCTGTCTAATCTTCTTTTACCTGACAGCTTGTATTTCGTCCCTTCTTATTTTGACTTTTGAATGAAAAAAAATGTCATTTCTTTGTCTACAGATTTTAAGTTGTCTTGCCTTAAAAATATTATTTCGTTCACTGAAATTTGTAATCCTTTTTAGGCCCATGTTTGAAATATTTCAAAAATATATGAAGGATTTTCCAGATCTGAGAGTTAAGTTCTACGTCAGACTGGTTCTACGTCAAGACACTGTGCATGCGCGCACATTGTAATCATTGTCTTTATGACTTAGCTGTCTGCTTGAACATATATTCGAGCTGGTAGAAAAAGCTATATCTTGGCAGTATTCGATTGTATTAAGGGAAAACTCGGTGCCATGTATTTTATAGTGTTTTTTTTTCTGAATTTGATTTTATGTTCTGCCAAAAAGAATCAAAGATTGTGAATAGTTACTTCTGATAACGCCAATTACAAAACTTTTTCCTTTTGCGAGCTAGGAAGGCAGCTGCTAGTCTGCTTGCATATATTTTACCTTCTTTAAACTAAGTGACTTTTACTAAATATTCTACCTTCTTTATTTGACCTTTAAAATTAGAAAACAATTACTGCAAACAAGTTACGACAGACAACGCAGTGAAACCATACCTACAGAACGTTTTCAGTTAGTGGAGATCTGGATTTGACCCAAAAAAAGTGGCAGCGACGGATTTGGATGGCGCAGTGGTGAGAGCGCCGCCCCCACCAATGTAGCCCGAGTTCGATTCCCCGACCCGACGTCATTGTGTAGTTTGTTGTTGTTCCGTCCTGCTCCGAGGTTTTCTCCGGGTTCTCCGGTTCCTACCCCACGAAACCAACTTCTTCCAACGACGGGAACGAGAAAGGTTGTCCAGACTGTTAAGTGCCCCCGTAAAAATAGACGAATTTTTATTTATTTTTATTTGGCCAACAAATAGTTCGGATCTGCGGATCTACGTTCCCCTATTCACCCTGTTTTTCTTCCCCAAAATACTTGTTCCTTTTGCTCGTGGAATCTTTTTATTCAATTTATTTGTATATTTGGTCAGGAGCCCATGATTTGGTAGCATTTGGCAATATTATGTGGAATTTAGGAAAGGGGACTTTCGACAACCATTCGGGACACTGTCTCTTTCCATGTAACATTGTAGATCGCTTACATTTTTCTTCTCAAATGCAGTAGTCTAGATATGGGTGTAGATCTCCTCGCGCGAAGAAATTTTTTCGCGCGCTCGCGTGTCGCTCCACGCTACTGACCCTGAGAAAAATTAGAGACTGCTAGTAGTCAGCGGTCTCCCTCGTTCCCCCCAGCCGTCTCTCCTTGACTTGGTTGGAGAGTAAGGCGCTTGGTGTTGTGGGCCTAGTACGAGACATTGAATGGGAAAACCAAGACTGCGCGGATTCGTCTGGATTCTAGCAGGAGCTCCTGATTCACCAGTTAAATTCTTGAATACGGTGGTTCCGAGTCCTTGTGAGACACAGCTTTATAATAAATAATTTGTAATCGACCAACTGGAATTAAGCTACATAAGTTGCATTGATAAAGTTGATCAAAAGAGGAATTGCCTTGTAAAAGCCCGCAACTGGCTTCATCTTTTCTTTATCCTGGTTTCCCTCATTTATCTTGGAAAATACTTATAAATTCTATAATAGCACAATTAGACCATAAGCTCTGGAGTATTTTCAGTTGCTTCTTTGATTGTTTACATTTTTACAAGTGAACAGTCCACAAGTCGCCTGTCATTCTTATTTTCTGATTGTCAAATCGTCAATTTTTTGAAGTCAAAATTAAGTAAAATATACATTTTTTCCTGAGTTGCTATTATCATTTGTGTCATATAAATCCCCGCCTGTTTAGGTATAACTACAGTAGAAACTAAAATTCTCGAGCCTATAAGGGAGAGGGATATTTGTTTGAGAAGTCCGGCCATTCCAAGAAATCATGGGGTAAATTTTCAGTGTTTTACTTAGTGCAGTCAGTTGAAGGGAAACTACTTATAAAATACATACTTATAAAGAAAAATCTACTAGCATAATTAGACCACGAGCTCGAGTATTTTGTAAGTAGTGAGCCTACAATGGAGACGATAATTTATCGAGAAATTAAATCGGGCCACTAAGAGAAATCGTGGGGTAAATTTATTTTTTCTTCTGATGGTGATAAAACCCAGCAACATGGCAAGAAAACTCGAGGGCAAACAACAATTACCAATCTACTGAGTGTAATTTCCATAAATTAATAAATCTGATTTACTTTTTTGTAATTAATGCCTTCACGTCCTCTTCGGTTCCGGTAGAAATAAGCCTTCACTTTATTTTGTTTACATACCCAGCTAACAGTATTTGACAGGTGCTATTCAAAATGACATATGTAACGTGATGTGGCTCAGTGACTAATGGAATAATTAAAGTATAAGTTTAAAACTGGATTAAACCTTGTTCTTAAATATTCACAATCATTTTAATGTTGGCTTTCTGCGGAGGATTTGAATAAGCATTCATTAAACAGTCCTAAACAAGAATAACGTACGTCGCTCGCTCACTTCGGATAGTTTTTCCATCATGGGTATTGCAGAATTATTTTTCATGTGTCTACTTCTGATGCAAGGAGTTTTACTTGCGAAAAGTGACATTGGTAGGTAGAAACTCAATCTTTGATAAGAAACGTGTCTTTGCCATAAGTTTGTTTCACCCTAAGTGACTCAACTGATAAAAGTGTTTAGTGGGAAGGATATCTTTTATTTCGCAATTTGATTTTTTTCTTTTAAATTGCACTGCACTCTTGTAGATTTTATCGGTGAATACCTTGGTGTCCGCATATATGCAGCATTTTGCCCCAATTTGAATAGCACTATATTCTTTGAATTTCGGGTCGGGGCATTTTCTTCTAAATAAACACTATGAATTTGGCTCAGTTAAGTCGAATTTCACCTAACTCCAAAGGGGGCATTAGAGTTGTTTCTAAACGAGCCTGTTCGCTATTTAATATAAGGAGTTGTAAACCAGCTTTCTTTGTGAATATTAATTAAAGTGAGGCTGAGAAGTTTAGCAACCTATGACAACGCCAGATCGGGATAGATTGAAATCGCTCACCGTTCTGACTAGAAACGTGCGAACAAATTAAGGCACAATTATTACAATATTAGTTTATCGGAATATAGATAGGAAATATGATCTGAAATCGTGTCCCGGTAATTTGATAAGCATACAGGATAGATTACAAGTTAAGATGTCTGAAACACGGTGGCGTCGCCCGGAGGGGCACGAGAAATCAGCGAAAATAATTTCTATCGAGGACCAAGCAATATTTTTCAAGTCAAATAAACTTTATTATTTAGTTTAACGTTGCAATAATGTTTGTTTTTGATGCTAGTTTTCCACAAAACTCGATATTCCACCTATATCACTGTTAGAGTTTCTATTTCTCATATATTCGCTATTTTACAAAGTTTATTTAAAGCGCAGAACAATATTTACTTATCTTTCAAAGAGTGCTGCTTATTATAACTACTCAGTCTTGATATGTAAGATATATCACGGTTGTTGCACTAAATCATATCTTTCAACATCCAACGAGTTCATATTTCTGTTAAAAATCGCCTGGGAGCTGCATATCTTGACTAACAAAAATATTATTTCTAAACTCGCTTTTCTAATTTGATTTTTTTCAAAGCACTTAGGAAAAGTAACATCTTGAATACTAATAAGTTTGTTCATAATTATGTTCCCGCATACTATTATTAATAATATTAATCAGAGCAGGGATACAATTTCGAAATTAAACGCCTTAAAAGAGCTTTACAAGAGGTTCTTGGTCACATTTTTAGACAAGTAACACCGTACTTCAACATAAATACTCATTTTTATTTTTAGTGTAATGATTAACAAACACAGCACATTTTCATTCAGTTGTTCGGCCCCATTTTCTGGTAGCTAGGCAACGCAGAATCTCTTTAAATCTCTTTCCATGCCTTTTGAAATACACGCCCATATTGTCAGATAACAATATCTGTTTCGGGATTTTTTTTTTTAAATTTAATTTGTCTGTTCTTCATAGCTGATAAGATCAGAGTACTAGAAAATAGAGTTTATTTGGACCGGCAATATTCACAAGGGGTTGAACGATTCCAAATGAATCCAAAGGAAGCTAATTGTGGAGTGGGTAGCCACATTCAACTAAAGAGACAAGAAATGCAAATGATCTTTTAACTAAGCGCTGTGCATATACACAGAGAAGATCTTGGTACACGTAGGATAAACGTTAGCATTATTGCCCTTTTGCCATTGCGCGCGCTCGCTTTTGGTGCGTTGTATTTTTTTGGTAACGTTTGAGCGATTTTCGCTTGACTGTCGTAAAACTAAAACCTAAGTCATCACTCTGGCCAATCACGAAGGACACAGACAATCCAGTGAACCAATCAAAACTCGAAGCAAACACACGCAGCGGGCGTGAAGCGCGCGAAAACGCGTGCGAGCGAATCACGATTAGTTTTGGTTTCTTTTCTGATTGGTTGAGAAAGTGTCGTGCGTTTTTTTAAAACCAATCAGGAAGCGTAATAAAGCAAAACTAAAGAGACGTGAATTATTATGATTCTCAAATGAAAGTTGCTCTTTCTTCCACTAAGAAGTCTTAACCCGAAACGTTTAGTTTCGAAAATTTATTGCAATTATCGTAAAAAATGTTGTGGTTATTCATCGTGGTAGAGTACAATAATAAAGTATTTTTCGTTTGTCTCACGACGTAGTCACGTGTGATGGAGATCGCGACGTTTCGACTGCACACTGCTAGTCTTCATCAGGCGATAAGGTCGACTGGTTGTGCGTTAAGTTATAAAGCACGCTGCTGCGCTGTGATTGGTTGGTTTTCAACAGCTGTGATTGGCGCATTTCGATCCTCGCTGTTTCTGTGTCCTGTTGTTCCCTCAGCGGTCCGCTGTCGCACAGTTCTCCTGTTGTTGTGTTTTTTGATCGTGGGCATCCATGCCTCAGGAATTTCAATTCCATTATCCCTGTTGATATTATTAGGGCGAAGTCTTATGTGAATTGCCTCTTTGACCCTGGTTGGAAATTTTTTGCAATTTCTCTTCACCAACAAATTTCTATTCTCGTTCTTCCGTGCACATTGCAGTTCAGTTGTTAAGATTTGCACGGGATTTTGCGCTTATCTCGCTTTTAACCTTGCTTAATTATTGTTTCTTTTTTAGTTTGTCAGGACCTAGTAGACGAGATTGTATGCATCGAGGAAAAAGCAGCAGGGAACTGCTATCGATTTCCTTGGAGTGGAAAATGTCGCAAGACTTGTGCACGCTGTGGTATGTTAAAAAAAAGTTAAGATTAAGATTTGTTGTCGAGGAATTTCACGGTTTTCAACGCCATCTTGTAACATTTTTCGATATAGAATTTCTAGTCAGGTTTAAAATGCTTGTGATTGATTTTGTTTTTAATTTCGATTAGAATGGAACTATTCTGTAAAAAAAAACGTAAAAAACGACGTTGTATCATTTTTACTCAATTATAATTATAATTCCCCTTATAAGCTTCCCCCGGTTATAAGCCCATCTACCTGGAAACAAAATAATACATCCGATTATAAGCCGGGTTAGCCCCCCTCCCCCCCCCCCCCGGATATAAGCCCCCGCTGCTGGATGACAGTACTGGACAGGGCTAAATATTGCTTTATTGTGCGTTTTTAACTTAAAAACGTATTTTAAGTACACTCCCGTGGCTCTTTCGAAAGTTTTTTTACTTCGCTTATAAGCCCTTCCGCTTATAAGCCCACACAAAACCCCTTACGCAGTTGGATAAGCCGAGGGCTTATAACCGGAATTTTACGGTATGAGAAAAGAATATCTTTGCAGGATTAAAAGTTTAGAAATTGATTTTAGCAGTTTAATGACGCCGGATAAAAACGTCCAATAGTTAGCCGAGAAGCCAAGCTTAAGATTCGGGCTAGATCTTGCACAAGAGTTTGCCAAACTTTGTCTTGGCAATATGTCGAATCTCAGATATTTTCCAACAATACAGCACAGGGTTAAAAGATGAGTTGGCAAAGATAAGTACAGAAGCAATATCCTTGCAAAGCGATAACACAGCGTTTTGTTTAAATCTCCTAGCAGCTACTGATAAACACAGGAAAGGCAAATAGCATATAAGAAGAAAGCTAAAGACATAAATGGTGTTTGTGACTGTTTTCTTGTAACGCCCCAAATGAAAAGATCCTGCTGCATTTTGTTGGGTTTGATTGGCACTTAGCCCAACTTGATGCTGACGTATCAACATGAAGACCCAGATGTAGGAGACACATGCGATAGTGATACATAAAGTCATGAGTGCGTCTCGGAAAATTTCGTGCAGTGTCAGATCCCAGATCCACACGGACGATAAAAAAGCGCATAAGGCCCAGATAAAAACAAGAAGAAAGTGTGTTCTTCTTAAAGTTACAAATTGGCGATATCTCAGGCGTAGTTGAATTGCGAGAAATCTGTCCACAGCTATAGATGTTGTCGTTACGAATGATACTGCCGCGAGAAAATATGCGAATGTGTTGTAGACCTCGGTTATCACACAAAAGTAGCTCAATTTCCCGGTTAATGCCATGTAGTTTGAGACTAAAAACAAAGGCTGCACTACTAAACCAACGCCAAAATCGGAAATTACGAGGCTGCGAAGAAGTGCCTTGAAAGGCGGATGCAAAGAGCGACATTTCCACAGGCAAAACAACATGGCCAAGTTTCCAACGATAGAGGCTAACAAAAACGGTATGGTGGCCACGCAGGTGATTGAATAAGCTGTTCGGAAAACATTAATGTTGCTGAAAGTCCGTGTGATGTGAGAGAAACAAAAATCTTCTTCCTTCATCTTACAGGCTTGATTGAACGAGAAGTTCTTGAGATGTACATGTATCTTTTATTATTACTGACAAAATACACAACCTGACAAAATACACATGTGCACCTGCGAGCGCGGTCTCGCCCAGGATTACACTAAGCAAATTAGCAACACAATTCATTATATTCGGCTTCCGAATGGACTCATTTTTCTCCCAATTTAATTACTTTTTTTCTGTTCGACTCCCACGCGCTGTCTGAATAAAACATCATAATGTCTCGAAAGTTGAAAAATAATCCGGCCGTGTTTTCAGAAATTATGTAATTTACATATTAATCATATTTCTAAGCTAAAATCTACAATCAACCATCCAACTATTTGGCAATTGCTTAAAGTCCTATTCATGCCTGACTTTAAGTTTTACAATGTGGCCTTCCGTATAAACTTGCTAAAGTTTTGGGATTCTGTGTTGAGTTGAGAAAATTCTGTGTTGAGTTGAGCAATTGACAAAAAAAATAATAATGTTTTTTTTTATTCGATTTAAGGAAAGGATTTGGGCTGTAGAGTCACAGCTGTAAAGATAAATAAAGTTATTGTCTTAATTAAAAATAATCAAGGTCGAACCACTTAAAAGTATATATATTCATGCTGTGCTGAATAGTTTAGAAGAAAAACTGCTTGGTAGCCTTTACTTGAATTGTCAAACACCGGCTTGGGTATCATCCACAGACTTTAAGTTAGAACCACCTTGTACAGCATAATAAACACATGAAAGTACTGCTCAATAGCTTTCATTTGAGTGGTCACACACTAGGGTTTCATTCACAGACTTGAACATGGTTAGAACCACCTTGTACAGTATAATGAACACTACCACATGGAAGTCCTGCTCAATAGCTTTCATATGATGTCACAGTGGCGTAGCAGCTCTTGTATGCTTATAACGCTTCTGGTCTTTTAATGTACCACTTGCCATTGTTTTTTTTTTTTTAAAAAAAAAGGAAAAAAAAGTTGTCATTGTCACGGGGGCAAGGGCATTGTTCGTGTTGTTTGTTCTATTTAACGAAGATTAGCGCCCGGGGGGGGGGGAGGGGGGGCACTCAAAAAAGTTTTATACGGGGAGGCTCCGCCCCAAGCTCTTACCCCTTACCCTTTTATATACCATTTTGACAGAAATTGTACCCCTTTCGTATACCTTTTACTGAAAAAAGGTACCCCTTTCATATACCTAAAAGACGTCACATAGCCTTAGAACAGGACGTTTTCTTGTAATTTTTATGAAGCGCTTAATAAATTAAAATAATTCAGCCATAAACGTGGGTGGGGGGTTGTTCGAAATATTTTAATTACAGGCCTTTTAAAAAAACCTAAATGACGGATTTCCATACCCTTTCGTATACCTAAACTTGTGAAATCGCTACCCTTTTATATACCTGAAGCCTGAAAAAGGTACCCCTTTCGGGCGGAGCCTCCCCGTATAGGCCGTTATATGAAGTACCCCCCCCCCCCCGGGGATTAGCGATACATTCATGTCAGACCTTACGATAACTGCGTACCCGACCCGTCGCACAATGGTTTCAAAACAGTTTGTTCAGATACTATTTTCTTGTTTCCTCTTTCAACGCTATGTAGATGAGTGCTACGACGCTCACAACCTCGTAACCTGTGAAGACGAACTTGAGAAAGGAAACTGCGGCGACCTTGAAGTAGCACACATGTGTAGTCAAACGTGTCAAACATTCTCTTGTGCTCAGGTAAAAAAAAAAATTCCATTACATTCCATCTATACTTCAAGAAGCTTGCATGGGTGTGCATTTATTAGCAAATTTTGTTTACGATGAAATAACATCCCGAAAATTACAGCTATACATAAACAAACAGGGACATGTTGCCCGGGTTCGATTCCCGGACTCGGCGTCATATGTGGGTTGAGTTTGTTGTTGGTTCTCGTCCTTGCTTCGAGGGTTTTTCTCCGGGTTCTCCGGTTTTCCTTCCTCCACCAAATCCAACATTTCCAAATTCCATTTCGACCTGGATAAAGGACCCGCACGAAAACAAGCTTTAGCTTATGTGGCTTCCTCTCTAAATATAGTAATTTATTTTTTTTTTCTGAGGTTTTAGACCGCGTTTTAAAATACTGATTTTTTTGTCGGCCCGGCAGACATCGTCTTATGAGTTTCCGAATCTGATTCTATTTTGGGCAATACGTGATCATCCACAGCTCTTTGAAGTTTCCGATCATTTCGTTATATATCTTATTTTTTAAGGTTGTTGAGGCTTAACCTGATTTTAAAGACTAGCTTAAGCATGGCAAGAATCCACCTTACCGAAAAAGATTCCTAGCGCGCGAAAACGTAAAGACGCTCAGAAAAACGCACAGAAAAGCTAAAATTTCTAGCACGAATAATAGTCTTTGTAATTGTGCTCTATTGGTTGTGTAAGGTTCGCAAGGTATTGCCGTAAAATGTACAGCCGCCATCTTTTTTTGTACGGTAGTTTGCAACGTCATTTATATAGCCCTGGAATACGTATGCTGTTTAGGTCCTGTTACAAGAAATAGAATAGGAATGAAAGAAATTAAAATGACACAATCATTGAAGATTGTGTGACATAGCATTTTTTTATGATAATCTCTTTAATTTTGTTTAAAAAAGGAAGGAAATTTGTAATTTGACAGGACAACAAAGTTCACTTGATCGTAACCTCTAATAAATTTATCAAATAAAGGAAACCTCTGAAACGTACGTAACTGTGATTCCTGGAGGAACGTGCCACAGCAAGGCGGTGATCAAAAAGGGGGCGATTATTAACAAATTTTAAATTATATATTTTTTTGTTTCTGCTACTTCTTTCTAATATTATATTTTGTTTTATTTTTCCAATAGGGAGCTGCCAAGCGCTGATTATCTGATGCACTGTGAAGGACTCAGAATACTGTAAAAACTCTGGTTGAAATTAATTAGTTATTGTGAAAAAACAGGACTGCTTGTTCTGTATGTTTAACTCCGACAACAAGTCACACTTCAGCGAAGTGCTATACAAGACTACTCATTCTTAATTGTCACAGAAAACATTTTGTAAAGTCTCGAAAGCGACGACCTGGTTTAATTTTGTTGCAATGTTGTGTTGTGTTCTATAATTGGGAAAGTAAGTTATCTCTCGTATGCCTCCAGAGGTGAAGGAGGGGCGGGGGAGGAGTTGTTTGCTCCCTTTGGAGTGTACGGGGAGGCTCCACTCGATAAGGGTGTCTTCTTCGTCCTGGGTATATATAAAAAGGTAGGGAAAATATTATTTAAGCATAAAAGGGTCTTTTGAAATATCGCGAACAGACGCACCTAGTAGTTGATTCATATGAGCATATAGAGGGCTACCTTTAGAAAAGGGAAGTTATACAGTGGGGTTTTCACATTTGGTATGATAAAGGGGTACTATTTTCCAAAGAAGGCATATGAAAGAGCTACTTTTTCTGTCAAAAATGGTACATTAGTGGTTTGTCCTGCGGGGCCTCCCTATAAAACTTTGTTGAGTAGGCCTCCAACCCCGGGTGTCTCTCCCCACCCAATAGTATAAATGCAACCCGATAAAAATGCTAGGAGGCCCGTGAGGGTGCATGAGATCTTCGGCGGTCGTTCCTTTCGGAACTTTACGGTACAATATCATTTCTAGCAAAAAACTAACTTTACTTAAATGCAATTCTTCTGTATGTGTTCTCTGTCAATTCATAATAAAACTGTGCTGTTGGTTTCAATGGGAAATAATTTTGTTCGATATAAAAAAGCAGATATGAAGTGATGATTTATGAATGCATTGCCTGTTTTCCTTTCTTTTATTAGTTTCTTTGCTGAAACATTAATCATAAGTGTAGTATTAAACTACTACATTTTACTTACAACCCTTATACTCTGGCTAATTCAGCCCACTGACTCAGAGGAGAAGAAAATCGGAGCAAGACAAGACGAGACGTTGATATGGACATAAAGATGGCTTTTTAACGCCTTAATGCTTGTTTTATATATCTACCCATTTTCTTTGCTAAGACTCCCAGAAGTTCAAAAACTCGTAAATCATTCCCAAACGTTCAAGCAATTAAAAGGTGTACAGGAGAGGGAAAAATGAGGGGGAAGAGGAAAGGGGGAGGGGGGGGGGGGGGGGCGTTTTCAAAAGAATTTCAGAACGGAATTTAGATGACCTTAATATTTCTGCATTATTATTGCTCCATTGATTTTGCTGAAACTTGGTTAGGTTAAGGTAGAACCCAAATTAATTGTTTCGATAAGTTGCGCCCGAAACAACAACAAAGCTACCATAAATTGTTAACCAATTACAAGCTACATTGAGATATAAGTTTCAGTACAGTAGTTAGGCATAAATTTACTTTAAAGAATTACTACAAATATTGGACCTGAATAAATTGAGGACAGGATTGAAAAAAAGATCAGTTGTACTGACATTAAATCAGACACTAGCTTCTTTAAAACCCACGTTTATTTTCAAATTAAGTTTGTACTAGCCGCTTCCTTATACAAATATAGTATTTTACGATACTGTTTCTGTTACAGTGAACCAGGCTTTGCCTACAGATGCCTTGAACATCATCATATACCTGCGGTTATACTGAATACCTCAAGCTAGGAAAATATATATTAGCATTTATTTAATAGCGGTACTGCAATTGTGTCTACATGAAGCTTCATGTTACTCTTTCTTAACATTAAACGACAAAAGGCACAGAGGATCGCTGAGAACATCGTTTAACGAAAAAAAATATTTCCATGTGGATTAGCCACAGCTTTTAATTGATTTGGTTGGTTTCTTCCGCATGGATCATGGGTAGGTGACCAAGTGCCGATGCTACCATCAAAATAATAGACGGTCGTAGTATAATTACGTACTACCGACATTCCCGGTCCATAGAGATCAGACCCGGACCAGAAATATTTTGGCGCTACACCGGCACACTGCTTAGAAACCTGTTTAACCAGTTTACAAGAGACTGATCCCGTCTTCTGTTGCACTATGCTACCAGTGCCTTCCTTGCATGCGATCCAGTTGTTGATGTTGCTCTTGATCAGAAATTCTTTGCCAATGGTGCGTCACATGCACAAAGCAAAGTTCATGGCCTCATAATGCGTCTCACTCAATGGAACTGTTGTAGACACTCGAGTGTTGGCTTTTGCGGCTATCCAGGTTGGACGCGGGGTGACCGCGTTGTCGCCAGTCCAAAAGTTCGAGTAATGTGTGAAGGTGTAACTCCAAACTAATGTCCAGCCTCCTCCGTCCGTCTGTTGGTCGCAGTAGGCCTGGAATGCGTTACCATGGGAACCACCATCTGGGTCTATCCAATAGACGCCTGACACGAGTGATGGCGCTTTCTGTTTCAGGTCCTTGCAATTCAACGCTGGGGACGCCTTACTCAGTCCTGTGTTTGAAACAAAAGAACTCGACATTTAGAAATATAAACAAAATGGTCTTCGATATTTCTTATAATACACTACGCTTAAAAGGGTGATTGGTCCCCTTCTCCCCAGAGACTTTTTCAGATATAACTCTAAGTTTAGTACGACCGTATCATGAATTGAGTTAAATACGTTACCTATTGTACTCTTATCTGCCAGATGGTATTTTCCATTAATCAGTCGCTTGATAATCTCGTTCTTACAGAGCAGTGCAGTCTTGTAAAGGTAAAGATTGCCTTTTGCGTCCATGTCCAACACTCTGTATCTCTGCTGACCCAATGCCCTGATAATTGAGATAACATAGTTTTAAAAACTCTTCAGATGGGCTTTTAGTTTCGGCCGTAGTCTATTTTGAAAGCCACTCTGTTTTGACTGGCATAATGTTTTAATTGGCCTTAAAAGAAAGTGAAATTTTTAGGTTATTTTACGTATGGAAAATCGAGACCATCAAAACTCTTAGAATGGTATATAGCTAGACAAGCTAGCATAAGAGAAATTAATATTATTCGAAAACGTCTAAAGTTAGATATTTTATAGCGAGATCTTGACTGAAAAGGCGACTGTTTCACTAGTCGCATGGAATCAGTTAGCATTTCACAGTCGCATGCCTGATAAACTGAAGAATTGCGTAATGGAAAGAATTAGAATTATTCTCACCTTGTGATTGAGAAGCAGGAGACGATAAAGAAATCCAACAGAATATGGAATGACATCGCTCGACCGTTTCTCATCAACTGAGAGAAGCGTGCAAGTTTTAATTCTGGCTAGAAGCTCACATTATTAGCTGAATAATACGACTGAAGATAAAAATCATGGTTTTTTTTTTTACCTTTTTGAACTGCTATGCAACGGCGGATATCAAGGAAAATGTCGTTTTAAGTTACGCTAATGTCAAAAGATCCTCGGAACGTGCGTGCGGGTTCTCATGTATTATGTTATCTCAAAGAACTCAAAGACTTACCATTTCATAAATAGAATCATAAAAAATATAAGTTTCCAGAACCACGCGAAAGGCTGTGCAAAACAATTATTGCCCGTTTCCGGCTTCTTTCTACTTAACAGTTGATTGAAAAAAACACAGTCTTCACCTCCCAACCCCCTACCCCACCCCCACCCCCAGGTATCAACAAGACTAGTACTACAAGCTTGCATTTATCTATATTTTGACATCTCGTCAAATGACAGTGCGCTCAGTCTTGGGGAATTTATCGTTTTGGGGCGTTGTTTTCTTCGCATATTTTCGTTATTATTAACAAGAAGCTACATGGCCTGATTTCACTGATGCAACAACTTTAAAGTCATTACTTTGACAACAATTGAAAATGACACTATAGTTTAAATTAATATGTGCAAAACTCTAGCGTCACACATTTGTGTATTTGTTCACGCTGAATTCGATCTATTGTTAACTTAGCATTTTGACTTGATAATTACATTCGGAAAAATCAAGTGATTCATTTAGACTTCTTTTTAAATCAACGTAGATAACAAACGCGCTCTTCAATGGGAAACGGTTTCGCCGTAAAGTTTTATTTCGTATATTAAAACTGTTTGGGTGAGTCAGTATAAAATATCGAGTGCGGACTGCGGACTGCAGACAGTGATAACTATGGATTAAGGTATAAAATGAGGACTGGGTTATAAAATACGGTATAAGGGCTATAAACTTTGTACAAATGCGGACTGAGTCAGATATGTCCAGGATTGAACGCTAATGAGATGCACGTTCTTCATGTCAGGCATCACAAAGTGTCCTCATTAATAAAAGTTCACCAAACCACACCAAATTCTGTCAAATATGAAGTAATATGGAAATGTCAAATAACACAGTCAAGCATGAAATACTTATTGAACAATACTTGCGTTCAATCCTGGACATAAGTGGACCAAGTGTAAATAAAATGAGAATAAACTGAGCGAAGTTCCAGTCGAATAAGCTCAAGGGTTCCTCCTAATGATGAGAAACGTTTTGATAAATAAAAAAAACATATATATTACCTTCCTTAAACCCACGTTTATTTTAATTCACAATAAGTAGTAAACGCTTCGTTATACAAATACTGCATTCTATATATATAGCCGATGAAAACCTTCATTACAGTTCAAACTGACTAAATTACAATTCCTGTTACAGTACGTCCAAAAAATGGACATTTATTAGCGTAATGAGCTGAGCCCAGACATTGTTCACAGATGCCTTGAGCATTGTCATATATAGTAGTCGTTATATTCCATACCTTATCTAAAACCCTTGAACTAGCATTTGGTTTAATAAAGGCACTCTTTAAATGATATCAGGTATCAAGAAAATCGTTTAACGAACAAAAATATTTCCATGTGGATTAATCACACCTTTTAACTGATTTGGCTGGTTTCTTCCACATGGATCATGAGTGGGTGACCAGGTGCCTTTGTTGGCTTCAAAATAATAGTAAGTATTATTACTAGAGAGGCTTGGTCCATAGAGATCAGACCCTGGCCACGTAGATGTCGGCACTGCAGCACACTGCTTAGAAACCTGTTTAACCAGTTTACAAGTGATTGACCCCGCCTTCTGTTGCACTATGCTGCCAGTGCCTTCCTTGCATGCGATCCAGTTGTTGATGTTGCACTTGATCAGGATTTCCTTGCCAATGGTGCGCCACAAAGCAAAGTTCATGGCCTCATAATGCGTCTCACTCAATGGAACTGTTGTAGACACTCGAGTGTTGGCTTTTGCCGCTGTCCAGGTTGGACGCGGGGTGACAGCGTTGTTCCCAGTCCAAAAATTCGAGTAATCTGTGAAGGTGTAACTATAAACTAATGTCCAGCCCCCTCCGTCCGTCTGTTGATCGCAGTAGGCCTGAAATGCGTTACCATGGTAACCACCATCAGGGTCTATCCAATAGACGCCTGACACGAGTGATGGCGCTTTCAGTTTCAGGTCCTTGCAGTTCAACGCTGGGGACACCTTGTTCAATCCTGTGTTTTAAAACAAAAGAACTCAATATTGAAAAACGTTAACAAAATGGCCTTCAATATTAATATTTTGTCTAATACGGTACGCTAAAAGCCTGTAAATAATTTAATGAATGCGCTTCACAATTGGAGTTACGTGACGAGATCGGACATCAGCATATCAGATGCCTTTGCAGTCGCTATCCACCCATATGATTTCGTCGTACCCCAACCCATGGATAAATGGGAAAAGGCCAGACCACAATACCGGGAACTCCGTGCCCTACTGACCATAACACTGAAGATGCAGGAGGCGGGGCCTACAGTTTATCGTCCTCATCCGAGAGGACTAGACATCTTGGAACCATTCACAGATGTCATTTCAAAGGCAGCACGTTCTCCTCAATTATTTTAAGACCCTAAATTTGTTCCTATCCGGGAGTCGCACCCGAGACTTCGCGCACGACAGTCCGGCGCTCTACCGGTCGGCCCCTTGACCCCCTTCTCCCCAAACACTTTTAACTCTATGTGAGCGTACTTCAAAGTGAGCGATATTTTTTTTTTCCTGTTATATAAGCTTTCTAAGTAGAAATTTTAGCATCTTATATCACCACTGTATGTTAACCTTCCGAAAATGAGCTCTCGTACAGACTAGCCCAAGGAAAGAATAAAGCCATGGTTTTTAGAACTAAACGGTCGAAATTGTCCTTGGTATAAAAAGTGATGAGATTACATATTAAGAAAATTACAAGTGTAACTTGCTAAAGATTCCGTCCATGTCATGAAATGAGTAAAATATATTACCTATTGTACTCTCATCTGCCAGATGGTAT
Organism: Oculina patagonica; assembly: GCF_052425735.1. Lineage (NCBI taxonomy): Eukaryota > Metazoa > Cnidaria > Anthozoa > Scleractinia > Oculinidae > Oculina > Oculina patagonica. Next base: position 19,012,683 of record NC_135767.1, read on the forward strand.
TTTCCATTGCTCAGTCGCTTGATAATCTCGTTCTTGCAGAGCAGTGCAGTCTTGTAAAGGTAAAGATTGCCTTTTGCGTCCATGTCCAACACTCTGTATCTCTGCTGATTTAGTACCCTGATGGTTGAAATAACAATGTTAAGTTTATTTTTGTTGTTCTTTTCTCGTAATTTGTAAACTATTTTGAGATTTAGCACGAGATGTTAATTGTTTAAAAGAAAATATAAAAGATCATGCATCAAGTAAACATTAAGCATATATCAAGTAAACTTGAATATAAATTATTAAGCTAACCATCTAGCGCTCAGGAAATTCACAAAAGATCCATCGATTGACCATCTGACTCGCGTCAATACACCGATCCACTTATCTACTGACTTTCAAAACTAAGGTTAAAACGAGAAAGTTTCACAGACGTGATTGCATTGGAAACAAGTTAGAAAACTGTATATTATTACCTTGCTGTTATAAAACTGCTGGAGAAGAGAACCAAGGCGAAACAAAAGTGAAAGAACATTTTCGGATTTTGCATCGGTAAAAGTTCAACTGAAAGAGAAATAAGTTTGGAAGGTTAGCAACTTAGATAGTTACAGCAGACGTTCAGCAGCGCCAACACTTATCAGCTATATCGAGTAATATCCTAAAGACAAGTGTCTCTATTAGATATGCAACAAATTACAGGCCCGTAGCCAGGAGTTTGCATGGGGAGGTGCGCAAGAGCGCTTCCGGCGCGAAATCTCGACCGCCGCAGGCGCGAGAACGTGGGGGGGGGGGGGGGGGTGTTTGAGGGATCCCTCCCCGGAAAATTTAAAAAAAAATAGGTTATCGGAGACAGCATTTCATGCGTTTTGAAGACAGTTTATTAGAAAACAAGGCAGGTAAAAATTAACGCAACAACGACAATAATTCCGGTACATTTTTAAATCGAAAACGTATTTTTAGAAACAGAACAGCTCCCTGCAAATTCACTTTCTTCCGTGCGTGGCATTTTATGAACAAAATTGTCCATTGATTGACATGATCTTGCTGCCGCCTTTCTCTTTTTCTCGTTTTGTTCTCTTCGGCCCATTTTATTACGGATTCATCAAGGAACACATTTCAATACTGAGTACCGTGTTCCGAGCACTCCAAATACCCATTTTCCTCTCTTTTTGGTAGCGCCAAGGAATATAAATTGAACTTTGAACCATATTGAATGTAAATATTTGAAGTCTAGAAATAGCATTTCACTTCGTATATTTATTTGATATCTATTTTTCACAATGAGCGGACTTCCAAGGTTCGGGGGTGGGTGGGTTGGGGGGGGGGGGGGGGTTGCAGATGCACCCGTCGCACTAAGATAAGATAAGACAAGATAATTTTATTTATACACGGTTTTTCCATCAGTCAATTAAGTTACTGGACTATCTACCTATCTAACTAATCACAAAAATTTAGTAACAACAAATTCAAATAACAAAAAATAGAAAAGTCTGCTTTTCATGGACTCCCCCTCCCTACGGGCCTGAAATTACATGGACTCCCCTCCCTACGGGCCTGAAATTACAGGGAGTAACTTGAAAGCGTTTACACTTGAGCGTTAGCTTTGGTTTTCTATTACTACGCTTAGCGATCGGATTTTAATACTTGCGCTACTTTCTCAACCAATCAGAAGTAAAACCAAAAGCAACTATTACTCGCAAACACACGTTTTCCCGCGCTTCACGCCGGCTACATATGTATATATCTGCTTCGAGTTTTGATTGGTACACTGGATTGTTTGTGTCCGTTGTGATTTGCGGAGTCATTACTTTGGTTTTGGATTTACGACACATGATTGAAAACTGTTCTTAAACCACTTCTGCTTTATATATCCATCAATAAACATAGAATGAAGTATTGTTAACATGTGATTACTGCTGATAACGATAGTTTGGCATCATTACGACGCAATAGTAAAACATAGATGTCAAAAATCGTTGTCATGGAAACGACAAAATTGGTGAGCACGAAACGCTAACGTCACAATATTCCTAGTTAAATTTTGAGAAAACCACCAAATTTGATGGTTAAGGTTAAAATGGTTTTTAAATTTCACATTTTCAAAGTTGGAGCGAGTAGTTGCAAGGACAATTACTAGAATTTTAAGATTAGAGTGAGTACTGGATTAAAGTAGTGTTTTGCAATTTTTAATGCTGGTCAGACTAAAACAAACGTCGTGAAACCACATCACATTGTATGGACACCGATTCTTTATGCTAAGAGATTACATTCCCAGAAAATAAAGTGAAGATTATGGAGTTTGAGCGTGAAATCAAAGCACCGCAGATTAAAATCGTAAAATAAAAATTAAAACATCAAAAATTTGGTAAGCAAAACTCAACTTAACCGACTCAACCTCCCTGTTCAACAAAGGGAACTGAGCAATGAAAAGTTCCACGTTTCGTATAACATTATCCCATTCGACAATGATAAAAATAACTGAATAGAAACACGGTTCCCGAACTGCTGCAAGCCTTTAGTATACTTTCAGTTTCGCAGGAGTCGCAATGGGGAATTTGCACAGATTTTGAATTTGGTATTTTTACCTAGAAAGCTAAATTTAGGTTAGAGAAAAAATACCACTTACTTTAAGGTAACCCAGCACTTGTACTGATACACAAACTCAAGCTAAAATAAAGAACAGAAGTAAAAGTCAAACTCGATATAACAGGAAGGAAGGACAACACCTTCACACTTAAGATGAACAGAACTTCCACGATACTCACTTCTTGCTGCTTCAAACTGAATGCACCTGCGTTTTGAAAAGCGATTAATGTTATATGCTAAAATGGTTTGCTTAGTCGTCAATTTCTCCTGTAGAAAAAAGCCATCTACTCTTCCGTAATTTGTTTGTCACGTTTTGTTTTCATAGCCTTATTCACTGGAATGCAATTGCTTCTGAGGTTGATTTAAGCTAAATAAACAAAAGTGTCTGCAAAATTTCCGATCTAATAGGTAGTTATGTAAGACAAAAATTTTAAACAAATTTGCTTTTGGTGTAATTGAGATTATTATAGGTATCTAGTTATTTTAATTTCAAAACATGATAAAGAAGAGAACAATCCTTGCTCTTTATGGAAACTTAGCTTTCGTGTTAACGTTAACAAACTTGAGCAATAATTTAAACTGCCAGACGTTGTTTTGGACAACTTGGGAAAACGAAGCCTGTGTTTACAAAGCTAAATTACACATTCAAATTTGCTTTTATTTAAAAACTTTTAGAACATGGCACCTTGTGTACATAAACCTTACTTATACTTGTATTACTGCTTTTAACGATGAGTTTGAAAGAAGGTTGTGTTTACAAATTGACTTTGCACCATCTAAATTTGTCAAAACATCACGAAACTCCAGTCTGAATAATTTGTGTTTTTCTTTCAGTTAGGATTCTCCACTTTGAAATTTTACCTATTTTTGTTTCAGCAAATAAGCCAAGATATTGGTATTTATTGAATGGAACGTCGTCTTCCAATTTCCGAGATGTCGTGCATGACTTGAACTGCAGGTTATCACAACTATTTTATTATTTGACAATGCGATTCGGCACGCAAATTTCGTCGGTGAGAATGTGTTGTATTTGAGTTCCGGATGATTATGGTGTTGGTTTGTCCCCCGGGGATGGGGGGAACTGCCTATGGTGGACAATACGGGGAGGCTCTGCCCGGAAGTATACGAAAGGGTTGGGAAAAACTGTTGTTTAGGTTTTTAAATGGCTACCAACTGACGAGGTTTATTGACAAAACAAGTAGTGTACGTAGTCCAGGGACGGCGGAGCCGGGGGGGGCTGGGGGCTTTAGCCCCCCCCCACTTTTTCCGAAAAAATTAAGACTTATTAAGAGAAAAGTCTCTTAAGCCCCCCACTTTAAGTTACTAGTCAGCCCCCCCCCCCCCCAAACCTGGAAAAATGTTCCGCCGTCCCTGTAGTCGCGTATGTAAATGTGTGTTGAAAGTAAATGCAAATTACGTTTTTCCTTATCAATATGGTATTTAAAAGGACCTTTTAAAATATTTTAAACATACCCACCGAACGGCGGCCGATTCATTTAAATATTTTGCGGAGTTCTTCACATGAAAAAATTTATAAGAGAACTGCAGTCCTTCTGTACTTATGTGAAAAAGGTATCACTCTCGTCTAAATTCACTCAATATAATCCACCCGTGCGCATTAGTACAAAACAAAAAACCATAAACACAACTTATTTGCTATTGTGTGCTCACTCTATACTCTACCAAATCCCTAGATAGTTCATACCGACGAGAGAATATTTTTCCGCTAATTTTTCAAAAACGCGGAAAAATTCGATTTTCCTATCGAATTTCAGCTGAAGTGTCGCACTTTTGAAAATCTGGCGATCTTAGCAAATTTATGGATCTTGCGTCTTCTAGATACATGTAAATTACAACACATTTGGTAAGCCTGTTTGTCGCTTTGATCTGCATTAACTGAACCCTATGCTTGATGATAGAACCCTGGTAAAACACTGTTCTAATGTTTTTACTTCCAAATTTTAGAGGGGGAAAGTTTTAGAGACACTGCTAGCACTGACTTCATTTTGCCTTTACATTTGTATTCCCGTTTGGTACGGAACTGAGCATGTTTGCACCAAAGACATTTTAAAAGATTGTATGTTCCAGTTGTCAGTCAGTACGTTTTAATGGTAACACTACTTAATCCACTTGCAGCCGTACCTCCCTTCCCCTTCGAGGAAAAAGTTTTTACATGTTGAAAAATCTTCCCCCCTTCTCTGTCGCTCCCCTGACTCCCATTTCACCTCGCAGACTCGTCATTCGCGCGTATGGCGCCATATGGCGCCATGGATTCCCAGCCGTACACAAGCTACCTCTAACCTAAATTGTAACTTGACTTGTATTGGATGCACAAAAACATGCAAGGCTCCTCATGCGATCGCATGAAAACTATAACACAACCACCATACTAAGTTAAATAATCATTTTCATAGCGCGATTTTTTCGAGGATTGGGGACGGCTGTACACAGGCTAGCCATTATAAAGCGTATGAAAAATTACAAATGTTTCTACTTTCCTTGCTTGGAGTCTGAACTTCAGACCAAAGAAATAGCCTGCGTAGCAGGCGTCTGTGTACTGTTTTTAGCGCGTTTAAAAGAGTGCGCGATTGCGAGAAGGCCGCTCGAGAAAACAATTTCCTCGAGTTTTCCTCGCGTGGTCCCCACGCACCTTTCGCGTTTCCCATACGCGCGCTCGTAACTACGGCGCCTGCTACGCAGGCTACCAAAGAAATGACTTGCGTAACTGCATGTAGCGTTCATTTGGCTAGAGGCATGATATCACTCAACATTCAACACAAAAATATTTCACCTGGGAAAATCGAGGACAAAAGAAAACTGAAAAGAATCACATCAGACATTCATTAGTTTCCCGTTAGTAAACCTTGTGTTTATTTGTTTGTTGCAGTTTCCCTACAATGTTGCAAATACCGCATAAAACTATGTAAAAAAATATCAATAAAAACCGATATGATGCTTATAATAACTGCTGTTACAGTCTAACGTCATAGAAGCTTCTCTTCTAGTAAACCAAGCTAAAGTTCGTTATGCTTTTTGTAATGCTGTGTAAAAACCTTATATTTATTACATTGAAACCCTTAAGCAAGCATTGGGAAACTGCGTCTTGATGTCACGCAAAGCGACAACTTAACGAACAAAAATATTTCCGTGTGGATTAGCCACACCTTTCAACTGGTTTGGCTGGTTTTTTCCACATGGATCATGGGTAGGCCAATTATCGCCCGTGTTGCCGTCAAAATAATAGTAATTGGAACTCGCTCGAATGACCGGTCCGTAGCTGTGTAATGTCAGAGAGCTTGGCACTACACCCGCACACTGCTTAGAAACCTGTTTAACCAGTTTACAAGTGATTGACCCCGCCTTCTGTTGCACAATGCTACCAGTGCCTTCCTTGCATGCGATCCAGTTGTTGATGTTGCTCTTGATCAGGAATTCCTTGCCAATGGTGTGCCACAAAGTAAAGTTCATGGCCTCATAATGCGTCTCACTCAGTGGAACTGTTGTAGACACTCGCGTGTTAGCAGAGCTGGCTGTCCAGGTAGGACGCGGGGTAACAGCGTTTGCGTTACTCTGGAAACTTGAGTAAGCTGTGAAGGTGTAACTCCAAACTAATGTCCAGCCCCCTCCGTCCGTCTGTTGGTCACAGTAGGCCTGGAATGCGTTACTATGGGAACCACCATCTGGGTCTATCCAGTAGACGCCTGACACGAGTGATGGCACTTTCTGTTTCAGATCCTTGCAGTTCAACGCTGGGGACGGCTTATTATTACCCAGTCCTGTTTTTAGAAACAAAAGCAGTCAACATTAAGAAACGTTAAGAAAATGGTTCTCAATATTTTTGTTGCAAGCTGGACACCTCATTTTATCACACTTTTTAGTAGGAACCGTTTGTTTTTGAGCCAGTCCTACATTTAATAGGCCACTACAAAAATAAACCCTCACAGAAGAAAGAGCCTTTTGACCAACCCGAAAATAGCCCTCTCTCCCTCCGCCCTCACAGATACGGTACCCTGAAAGCTTTTAGATAGTTAAATTCCTCCTCCCCAGGGACTTGTATTTAAAATGACGATAAAGTATTATATTAGCCCTCTTGATCTACTGTAATCTAATTTTTGCATCTTTTTGTTGATCGCCACGGCACGTACACCTTTCTAAAATAGGCCCTCCCAGAGATCAGACCATCAGAAAGGCGTTTTGGAAAAAAAGAATCGCCATATATACTGAACCATATGGCATGAATTCCCCGCAGTAAAGAATAATGATATCAAACATGCAGAACATTGCAAGTGTAAGTAGCGGAAAATCGTGACATAAAATGATCGAGTTAAATCCATTACCTATGGCTTCTGCCAGACGGTATGTTCCATTGATCAGTCGCTTGATAATCTCGTTCTTGCAGAGCAGTGCAGTCTTGTAAAGGTAAAGATTGCCTTTTGAGTCCATGTCCAACACTCTGTATCTCTGCTGATCTAGTCCCCTGATGGTTGAGTAAGAACATATTAAAGCTTGTTCTGATTTGCGTTAATGGCAAATAATATATTTTTTTATTTTTCTTGCAACCAAAACCGGTTCTACTTATGGCAAATTGAGACCACAAAAAAGTGAGTCGGTAGCCACGATACAGCTTGCAAAAACGTAAGAAATGTTTGAAGTAATTTTAAGCGAGATCTTAGTGGTAAAGGATGACGGCCTTTTTATATTGATGGCATGACAAATCCGTTAGTATTTTACAGTCTTAGTCAAATAAAATTGACGAATCACGAAATAGAAGGAACTGGAATTATTCTTACCTTGTGTTTGAGAAACAGGAGACGAAAAAGAATCCTAACAGAATATAGAACGACATCTCTCGACCGTTTTTCATCAACTGAGAGTAGCGTGCAATTTCGAAGCCTACGTTGCGCTATCAGCTAAATAATGCGACTGAAGATGTAGATAAAAATCGTTTTTTAACCTTTTTGAACTGGCATGCAACAGCGAATATCAAAGAAAATGCTTTTTAAAATATGAAAATGTCGAAAGACCCTTGGGTCGTGCGTGCAGATTTTCATGCATTATTATACTGATTGAAAAAAATACTACTTATAAAAAGAAACCATCAAAAATATCAGTTTTATGAACCGCGCAATGTGCAATGCAATACAATTATTGTTCGCTTCCGGTTTTATTCTTCTACTTTGACAGTTCGTTCGTGTTTCTACCGGAGAACCGATGATATGGAAATAAAAAAGCGCCTAGTACGGGACATGAACCTAAAGAGAGCAAAAGGTCCAGGTGAACAAATCACTTCTACAAAATTATTTCAGTCAGAAATGGTTGAATAGTTTAAAAAGATTTTAATCGGGTGTACAATCAGTTCTGTTTAATCCTACAGTTTTGTGTTTTTTAATGAGTGTACCAATTCACGTTCAAGCTAAGCGTACAGGGAAGGTGGAGGTTGTCGATAAACACATCCATCTTGCAGAGGGGTGAAATATGCCTGAATTAAGAGACCTAAATCAATACAACTTCATTCTTGCTTCATTGATTCTGCGAAAACTTGGCAAGTGTTTGTATAAAGCCAATATAAGCCGATTTAAATCAGCAAATTACAATTTTCACTGGCCATTATGATTTTGATCAAATAATGGTGTCCACTTTATAGTGCTTAGAAGCTCTAATATCACTAAAAGATTTTTTTTTCCACTTTAATCAGATTCTATCATATTATTTCTGATTAAAGTAATAGCTAGCAATTTTTCAGCCATTGCACTAAAGTCGAAAAAGGTATATCCCAAATAACAACAAAGCTACCTTAAAAAGATTAAAACAGCAGTTACAAGCTGCAGGGGGTATACGTTTCCTCCAGTATAACAGTTAGGCACGAATTAAATTTTGAGGTTGCAAACTAAAGCGTATGTGAATGTTCTGCTGCTCTTAAGTAAATATGCAACATTTACACATTTTTATCCAATATAAGATTTCTGATTGATTGACCAATGTCTTAGCGTGTGGATATAATTCGATTCATCGTACCTTTCAAGGATTTTGAGTAGGAACTCGTTACAAGGCCTTTCGCCTGTAAGGGTCCTTCTTCTATCCCTTCTCTGATACTAGGGATGACAGTACAAAACAAAAAGTACCCCAGAAAACAAACCGTGTCCCTCTTAGAAACGCGTAAGCATTTAAACACGTCGGATCAAAACGGTAACAAGGGCTCTGATAGATTTACCTGCAACAGTTGGTCTAAACGTCCCACCAAAAGAATGAATGGAACTTAAATGGGCAATGGCATTTGAATAGAAGGGAATCACTCAGCATTAAAAATGCCACCTTTGGACTTCGAGGACAAAAACAAAATGGTAAGAAAGCGTGAGTTTTTAGGTAAAATAGAAAGATCACATCATACACTGGCTTCAGTTAATGACCGGCCGGGTTTATTTCTTTTCAGCAGTTTCGTTACAGTAATTTTGCAACAGAACACATTTACAGAAATGTTACAATGTCATCAGTAAGGGTTTAGCATTGATTAAAACTAACAAAAGCAATCTAACAATACCAATTGCTCTTTTAACAGACAAGAGTTTCACCTAAATTAATGCCTTGACAATCCTTATCCCATTAATACCCAAAAGCAATTTGTTTAACGAAGTCTGCGGTTTAACGAACAAAAATATTTCCATGTGGATTAGCCAAACCTTTCAACTGATTTGGTTTGTTAGATCCACATGGGTCATGGGTAGGCCAATTATCGCCCGTGTTGCCGTCAAAATAATAGTAATTGGAACTCGCTCGAATGACCGGTCCGTAGCTGTGTAATGTCAGAGAGCTTGGCACTACACCCGCACACTGGTTTGAAACCTGTTTAACCAGTTTACAAGAAATTGACCCCGCCTTCAATTTCACAATGCTGCCAGTGCCTTCCTTGCATGAGATCCAGTTGTTGATGTTGCTCTTGATCAGGGTTTCCTTGCCAATGGTGGGCCACAAAGCAAAGTTCATGGCCTCGTAATGCGTCTCACTCAGTGGAACTGTTGTAGACACTCGGGTGTTAGCTCCACTGGCTGACCAGGTTGGACGCGGGGTGACAGCGTTTGCTGCAGTGTTGAAATTTAAGTAATCTGTGAAGGTGTAACTCCAAACTAATGTCCAGCCTCCTCCGTCCGTCTGTTGGTCGCAGTAGGCCTGGAATGCGTTACCATGGGAACCACCATCCGGGTCTATCCAATAGACGCCTGATCCGAGTAATGGCGCTTTTTGTTTCAGATCATTGCAATTTAACACCGGAGACTCTTGACATATTCCTGTGTGAAAAAGACAAATTAAAAATAAAAAAGAACGTAAGTTATTTTTATTATTATACCTCAGTAGCAATCCACCAATCAAATCTCTGCATTGTGGTCACGTGCCGATCCATCATTTTACTCTGTTAAACAGCCGAGTATCTTATTGGACAGCAAATGTTGGACAGAAATCATTTAGAAAAGTAAACAAGGTGGCATTTGCTGAATGAAATTTTCGTTCAGTTGAAAGAATTCACTCCAAGTCCGGGATATTCAAAGCATTAGGAATGTTGGAAATTGACTACAAAAGCTTTTGGACCTTAAATATGTCAATATTGGGCTCGGACGAATGTAGTTAAGGTGGATTTCTACTGACGCGTAATATTTTACGTGCGTGAAAAAATTTTGCGACAACATATGAACTCTAAATTTTTTTGTCTCTAAATTTTTTCACGCACGTTAACGCACGTAAAAAATCACGCGTCAGTGGAAATCCACCTTTTAATAGTGTGAAATGTTTCCATCGTTTTCGTTGCAAAACAACTTTAATTAATATCCTGTTTTACTTTTTGGTTTCAGCGGTTTTCACTCAAATGTCGAAAGTGATTTGCGTTTGCTTTGGTTTTGCATTGCTACGCTTAGTGATTGGTTTAAAATCTCGCTCCACTTTCTCAGGCAATCAAAACTAAAACCAAAACCAATCGTGTCTTGTTCGCGCACAACCTCGTTCCCAGGGCTTTTCCCTGGGGTTTTTGTACTGCCTTGAGTTTTGGTTAGTTCTCTGGATTGTCTTTGCAATTGTTCTTTGTAATTGTCCAGAGAAATTACTTTGCCTTTGAAACTGCTCTAACATAAATTTCTTACAGTGATAGTCGATGATAATTTGATGAGTAGCACTTTAAACAATTTTGAATGACTTGGCTTAAAATGATGAATTACTGCAGTTACCTTTTTTACTGTCATCTGCCAGATGGTATGTTCCTCTGGTATTTTTCGTGTCCAACACTCTGTGTCTCTCCAGTCCCCTGGTGGTTAACATAGCATACCACGACTTTATTATATCACATTTTATTAAAGACTAGCAATGGTATATTGAATTTTGATTGGTTTATATATTGAGTTTTGATTGGTTTACAGACCATTGTATATGAGATCATATACCATGGACCAAAAATATGGAAGGTGTACGTGCTAGTAAGATCATCCGCGGGCTTAAATATTGCAATTCTTGATCTGTGGGTGTTTTTTTTTATAAAACAATTGTTCCACTCGCGCTTGTTGGATATGAGATAGTAATAGGCTATCTGCCATCTCATATCCAACGCGCGCTCATGAAATTATTGTTAAATGTATAAAGCCCTGGCCAAACGGTAACGCAAGTGGACGCAAGTAATCGCAAGTTTAACTTGCGTAAAAACTTGCGTTGGCTGGCCAAACGGAACTCGCAAGTTTACTCGCAAGTGCACGAAATTTAATTGTCAAAAATACATTTCAATGCAGACTTACGTTGACTTGCGTTGGGTGGCCAAACGGTGAAAAACTTGCGTTGACTTGCGTCCAGATTTGAATTCGACCAAACTGAAGGCAAGATATCCGCAAGTCAACGCAGATACACGCAAGTCCTGGCCAAACGGAGACGCAAGTGGACGCAAAATGAAAAGGCCTTAATACCGGCCTTAAGTCCTGACCAAACGGCAACGCCAGTAGACGCAAGTTCCACTCGCGTCTCCGATTGGCCAGGACGTGCGTGCACTTGCGTTGACTTGCGTTCACTTTGGTCGAGATCAACTTTGCACTTAAATTAACGCAATTTCTTCACCGTTTGGTCTCCCATCGCAAGTCAGCGCTTTTTTTGCAGTTTATTTCAAATACTGAATTGCATCTCGTAGCATTATTAGATTGAGATTATTCAGATTTCACTACGAGTACGACATCGAGTACGAGTACGACTTTGGAATTTCTACACAATTGTATCCCCCAAACTACAACTCTTCCCTGTTGCTGACTAACACATAAATAAACGTTAGGGATAAGATGTGTGTGATAAGTGATTATAGGAGGCACACGAATTTGGTTTAAAAACTTGTACTCGTACTCAATCTCGTACTCGTAGTCCGATCTGAAGGTCCCTAATGTCGCACGTGCGATGGTAGCTGGTTCCAAATAATCGTGACTGGCTGATTAGGATGATGACGATGATGCGAAATGACGTTAAGATTGTGAGCTTGATTATTGGGATAACAACGTTGATTTTTGCATTTCCTCTTTTGTCAGCTGTAAAATAATTTGAGATTTAGTAGAGGGTCGGAAAGGGGGTTTTCCGTGAAACGTGAACGCCTATTTTTTAATTGCCATGAATCGTGAAAGAAAGTATTTCCCGTGATTCGTGAAATAACTAATTTATTTTTCGAGATTCGTGAACAAGGTGTATAATTAGCTCATTCGTTTTCTAGAAGTATATGGGAGAAAAATAAAATCATACGCCTGAATTGTGCCTGATTTGTGAAAAGTCTGTTTTAATTCCCGTGAACCGTGAACTTTCGATTTGATTCCCGCGAACCGTGCCCGACACCTCCCCTTTCTGACGCTCTTAGTACGCAGATGTTAATGGTTTAAAAGCAAGATATATAAAAGAGAATCCATCTACCAGTCGCTTAGTTTTATAAACGTTATGTATTTTAATGTGACGGAATTTTAGTTAACTTGAAAATAAATTATTAAGCTTACGTTGTAGCGCTTCTGCAATTCATAAAAGAGCCATCGATCTACGTTCTATTAACTCGCATCAATACACCGATACACTGTTCCACCGACTTTCAAGGCTAAGGTTGAAACGAGAAAGTTCCACGGACATTGCATTGGAAACAAAAAAGAAAGCTGTATTGTCTTACCTTGCTGATATAAAACTGCTGGAGAAGAAAACCAAAGCGAAACAAAAATGGAAGAACATTTTCGGATTTTGCATCAATAAAAAGGTCAACTGAAAGGGAAATACGGTTGGAAGGTTAGCAACTTGCGGCAGACGTTCAGCAGCGCCAATCTTTATCAGCTATTTCGAGTTTTATCTATATAGGGCGGTGAATTAACCCGGGGTCCCTGGAAAGGAAAGCCACTTATAACTTTAAAATCACTTTTGCAATTAGTGTCTATCGACGTCAGCTATCGCATTGGGGAATCTGTGACGGTTTCGCCCCAGGGGGTTACTTGGGATGTAACCTGCGATTACTGTTGAGGTCGCGCGGGACCCTTTCCCATTAATAAATTCATTAGCCAAATTTCTTGACGGAATGCTATCTTGTAAAGCTTTAATTCACTACATTTTGAACATCGATTCCTCTAAAATTTAACAAGGATATTCGGGGATGATGGAATTATCTCATGATTGTCCTTATACTGAGAGATGACCGTTGTCTGTGATGTTACAAACCCTTAAAAGTTAAACTGCAGATAATGCGATTTTGTGTCCAAGTTTTCAGCTAGTACAGTGCACCAAATTAAATGATTATATAGCTTAGTGATAAATCACAACCCCTTTTGTGCTATGGCTAGAACGAAATTTTCGATTTCAGAAACTGCTACAAGTTAATGGCTTTTGAGAGGGCAAAAATGTGAAATCTAAACATTGAAACGAGCTATCTTCATTTTGAGAAGGAAATTTAAAAATTCGCTCTAGTCATAGCACCATAGAGTACATCAAGTTTACGTTCCTCGCGAATCAACTATTGAAATTATATATCGGCGGAGAAAACTTGGACACATAATTGCAGGTTTTGAGGCTTCCGAAGACCTTCCGAATCAATGTTTACAACAACGGGTGATATATTCAAAGCTGTGAATCTAATTATGATAATTCCCTATGTTCCAGCGCACGTGGCACAAAACGGAGAACAATTGCTAGTAATTACTTGTACAAAAGAGTTTAAAAACAAACATTCTCATGAATATTTCGTTTGTTGTCGGCTTCAGTCGTCCGGCAGTTCGTGCATACTCTTTAAATAAATACATACTAATGATTGCAAGGGTCCTGCGCGACCTTAAGTGACGGGGATGATCGAATGGGCGCAAAAATCAAGACCCAAAAAAATCCCTAGGGCTTACACCAAAACCCAAAAAATCCCTTAACCAAAAAATAAACCCCCAATAAATCGATAGCAAATCACGTTTGTTTGTACTTTTTTCTGTTTATTTGCAGAACTATGCAGCCAAAGCACTGCCACAAATCTCAAGATCATTTTAAATACCCCAAAATCCCTACTTTAATCAAAAAAATACTTGCCAAGTGTTCCTACCCAAAAAAAATCCCGGAATCGAAATTTTCAAACCCCAAAAATCCTTCTATCATCCCCGTTACTTTAAATCCCGAGTACCCCCCTGGGGGTTTCGCATGCCTTACTTGCTCTGTATGTGTATTTTGCTTTGTGTTTTACCTAAAAAGCCAAATTAAAGTTAGATAAAAAAAAAACTCTTACCTCAAGATAACCCAGCACCTGGACTGATAGAATGATAAACAAGGCTAAAATAAAGAACAGAACCAAAAATCAAATTCGATACTGTATGAAGAAAAATCAGCAGGTACACCAGTGTTTCTTCAATACTTACTTCTGGCTGCTTCAAAGTGAATGCGCCTCTTGCTGAAGAGCGATCAATGTTATACTCTAAAACGGTGTGTTTAGCCGTCAAACTGTCCAGTAGAATTAAGTCGTCATTAATTTGTTTGTCAAGTTTTGTTTTCATAGCCTAATTCACTGGAGTAGAATTGCTTCTGAAGTTGATTCAATCGAATAAACAGAAGAGACTGCAAAATTTAAGATTCAACAGGTAGCTTTATTAGACAAAAATATTAAACAAATTTGGTATTGATGAAATTGAACTTATTATTTTAAAATTTCAAGACCTAAACAATTGCAATCCTTGCCCTTAATGGAAACTAAGTTATCGTGAGCAATAATTTAAACTGTAGAAGTTCTTTTTGACAACTTTGAGAAAACGAAGCCTGTGTTTACAAGCTAAATTAAACCTATAAATTTGCTTTTATTTAACAACTTTTAGAACATGGCGCCTGTGTATATAAGCCTAAATTATACCTGTATAATTGCTTTTAACGATGAGTTTGAAAGAAGGCTGTGTTTGCAAATTGACTTCACACCATCTATATTTGTCAAACCATCACGAAACTCCAGTCTTCATATTTTAGAGTTTTCTTTCAGTTGGAAATCTCCAATTTAAAATTTCCCTTATTTTTATTCCACTAAATAAGCAATGAGACTGGTGATTGTCGAATGGAACTTTGTCTTCCAATTTCTAAGATGTCGTGCATAACTTGAGCTGCAAGTCATCACGACTATTCCTTTGTTTGTCAATGTGATTCGGCACGCAAATTTCGTCGGTGAGAATATAACATTTGTTATATTTGAGTTCCGGCTTATTATTGTGTTGGCTTACCCCCCGGAGGGGAACTCTTTATAGTGGACTATACGGGGAGGCTCCTCCCGAATAGAGTTCCGTTTTCAAGCTGTAGGTACAAGGGTAGGGATTTCACGAGTTGGAGTATACGAAAGGGTAGGGAAAACTGACATTAAGTTATTTAAATGCCTACCAACTGATGAGGTCTATTGAAGAAACTAGTATTGTAGTTGTGTTTGTAAATTTGTGCTGAAAATAAATGCAAATTAGGTTTTTCGTAATCAATATGGTATTTAAAAGGACCTATAAAAATATCTCGAACATCCCCAGGGAAAGGCCGTTTCATTGAAGTATTTTACCGAGTAATTCACGTAAAAAAAAGTTGCAGTCCCTCTGTAGGTATATGTTAAAGAGATACCATTTTCCCATTAAAGGTATAAAGAAGGGTTACCTTTCCTGCTGAAAATGATATATGAAAAGGTAATGGCTTAGACCTCGGAGCGGAGCCTCTCCGTATAAAAGATTTTTTCGAGTACCCCCCCCGGGGTTTGTCACATCAATGCAAATAAACTCTAATTGGTCCTTGTCTAATGTTTTTTGTTGCCTTTGTTGCCTTGTTTAATTTCGACTGACACAGATTAACACGGTTTACGAACGACCAACTTGAAAAAATTGCCAATTTTTTCTTGATGTTTTGTTCTTGACGTAACGCCCTTAAATATTCGCATTTATAGTCTTGTAAAAATGAAACATGAAGATTTGCATTGACTCGCAACCAGGGCTGTTTTTATATAGAACAGTCTCACCGATATAAACTTTGCCGCACTCACAAGGAATTATGTAAACCACGTCGTCTTGCTTAGCCGGATCATTAGCGTCTTTTGAACGTTCTAACTGTGATCAAATTGTAGTTTCCGACTTGATGAAAGCGAATATGCGCGCCTTGTTGTGGTAGGCAGCGGCAAAGTTGTACAGACAGTCAAATGCTAAATGGGGGTATATGGTAGCTTGCAGAAGTTTTGTAGGAACTTCATATCAAAGAACTTTCGATCGATTCCTGTAGTTTGACCCCTAGCCACAAATATTTTAGTCCGTGAATGATATAGACAAAGATAAATATTGCCTTGAATAAAAGAAATCAAATCAGAAATAAATTACTCGCAAATACGAAAGCCGATGTTATTGCAACATTTAATCAGAGGTTTAATTTCTTTTAGGCTTACAAATATCAAAAAGAGGTAGATACAGAAAATTATTAGCATAATCAGTTTTCTCTTGATACACACATGGTATTCCTTCCATTACAGTCTACTAGCAGTTTTCCTACCATTCCAATTAGCAAATAAAATATAAAAAATATATTAATATCATCAGTGTTCCCTTGACTAAGACCGACGTGATATTCATTTCTTACTACAGTCTAAATAAAATCATTCAGTTTACAAATCATTAAAATGATGTACGAGAAACCTTTTAGCTAGCATTGTAAAATTCATTAATTATTCATGAGGGTGCAAACCAATCCCAGCACACTATTCAGATCACATGTACACAACTGTAAAACCCAATACAAATCAAACAATAGAATTTTATAACTTTTGATACAGACTCCTGCTCAGATAATTAGTATTCATTAACTTTTGATACAGATCTCTACTGATTCGCATAACAATACTTTGCATTCAATTTATTGTTTTCATTTTACAAGTAGAATAAAATATTCGCGTCCGATCTGTATAGGCGGTTACAATGGCTCGCCTATCGGCTCGCCATTGTAACCGCCCATACAGATCTCCCGCTCATATTTTATCTACTACTTAAAAATCTATGCCTTGAAGCAGCTTTATGTTATTCGTAAATGAGCTACGTCACGGGGATTTTGTGGAGATTTGGTCTAAGCTGTCCTGAAATTAGCGACAGGCAAGATAACCTAAAGCATCATCTTTGAACATATGAAGGAATATATAACCTTAGTTTGCAAAGAGAAATCAAACCACGGCTATAAATATCGATTTTTTGAGGACGCGTGGAAACAACTTGAAACGTTTAGCCTTTATTTTTTACAAGTGTGTTCTCGTAATATTATTATTTGTTTGACGAACACGATCAAATAGAAACTTGTTACATCGTACTTATCGACAAGAAGCAGAAAAAAAAATGAAGGCTAAACGTTTCAAGTTGTTTCCACGCGTCCTCAAAAAAATCGATATTTATAGCCGTGGTTTGATTTCTCTTTGCAAACTAAGGTTATATATTCCTTCACTGTTCAAAGATGATGCTTTAGGTTAAGTTGCCTATCGCTAATTTCATTTTTTTTTCTGCGTCTTGTCGATAAGTACGATGTAACAAGTTTCTATTTGATCGTATTTAAGTTTGCAAGGAGGCGTGTTCGTCAAACAAATAATAATATTACGAGAACACGCTTGTAAAAAGTTTGTTAGGTGGCGTCGCACTGTAACAGTCACTGCTCTAATTTGACAATTGTTAATAAAAATGGACCATTATTTTTAGGTTTCCTACGACATAAATATATATTTGGCTGTTCAACAACTATTAAACTCCTTGACAAAGCCCCTTAACAAAGTCAGCCGTAAACGAATTAAGATATTTCCGTGTGGATTAGTTACACCTTTTAACTGATTTGGTTTGTATGTTGCACATGGATCATGAACAGCACGCTTAAACGCATCCGTTTCCTTTTTATGCTACCATCAAAATAATAGTATGTATTATTACTATAGAGGCCCAGTCCGTAAGAAGAATACCAGACAAAATTTTGAACGTCTCCACTGCATTTCTGAGAAACCTGTTTAACCAGTTTACAAGTGATTGACCCCGCCTTTTGTTGCACTATGCTGCCAGTGCCTTCCTTGCATGCGATCCAGTTGTTGATGTTGCTCTTAACAAGGAATCCTTTGCCAATGGTGCGCCACAGAGCAAAGTTCATGGCCTCATAATGCGTCTCACTCAGTAAAACTGCTGTGAACACTCGATAGTTTGCTGTTTCTACTGTCCAGATTGGACACGGGGTGACAGCGTGTGCGCTACTCGTGAAACCTGAGTAAGCTGTGAAGGTGTAACTCCAAACTAATGTCCAGCCCCCTCCGTCCGTTCATTGGTCGCAGAAAAACTGGAATGCGTTACCATGGGAACCACCATCTGGGTCTATCCAATAGACGCCTGACACAAGTGATGGCGCTTTCTGTTTCAGGTCCTTGCAGTTCAACTGGGACGCCTTGCTCAATCCTGTGTTCACAAAATGGAAAAGAAAAGAAATAAAATAAAATTTATTTTGATCTGCTAGTTCTCGGGATTTCTGCTTCAAACTGTGAACCATTTTAGAATTTCTCTCTATAATCTGAAAAATATTTAGATTTTGCTGTAAAGAACGATCGATTTCTTCCAATAAGTGCCCATTGTAGACTATTTGGGTATAAAGTAACCATGGTTAAAATATACCCAGAATTTGGGTATAAAGTAACCATGGTTAAAATATACCCAGAATTTGGGTATAAAGTAACCATGGTTAAGATACTGTTTTTAATCGTTACATCTATACGTAATAAAACTAATTTTAATTTACGCTGTGGAAAGCAAAGTAAAAATAGAATTTTTAACTGCGCTGCGCAGTTCTTGCTCTGCACGGGGTTTATTATTATTATTATTAACTGCGCTGCGCAGTTCTTGCTCTGCACGGGGTTTATTATTATTATTATTATTATTATTATTATTATTATTTTTTTTTTTTTTTCGTTTTGTCGGTGACCTGTCCCAGACCTCCACTCGGTCGAGCTTGAAGTCACGTAATGTTTAGAAGCTACAAATCAGTAACAAATGGAAAAAGTTTCTCTATTTTTGTCTTTATAAAGTATGTTTATTGTGAACTATTCCATTTTGAAGCGTTTAGTCCATGGAAAATACTAAATTTCCACGCTTTCAAAGAGAAATATAATTAAGCGGGCCAGAATCTGTGAATAAATACCATTACGTTGGTGTAAAAGAATGTGCTGACATGACAAGTTTCACTTTCGATCGGCTAGAGCTCAAGTCACGTAATGTTTTAAAGCTATGTAAGCTACCTATCAAATCTTTGCGAATCCTTTGGTCTTTACTAAACAAATTTATTGCAAAGTATTTCTCTTAAGGGTAATCTATTTTTTTTTGGCCTGTGTCATTGAAAGGATTTTAGAGAAAAAGAAAAATTCCCTTCACAAACATGCCCTGACTTGTACCACTTACGTCATTCGGTATGCTAGGGAAATACCCTCTGTTCTAAAAACAGCTTCAGCGTCCGCACGTGGGAATTCGGCCAGAATTTGCATATAAGAAAAATTATTAATCGCGGCTAGAACAAGTCAACCATGAAATGTACACAAAGTTTGTCAGACGCTGCATTTTTACAACCGCCTTTTGTAATACGAAAACCGAAACAGGGTCAAATAAAGTTTGAACTGTTGAAGAGGTTCAAAAATAGTAAGAACTTCATAGAAACTGCGAAACATTGTCATTGGGCTATTTTCAGTTTTATGCAAATGGGGAATACTGTCAAAATTCTCACGGATATTTACGTTCCTTGCGTGAAGCTAGACGTCCTGATCAATTGTAAAGTTTATCCTCGGAGACCCAGGGGCAGTTGTTGTAAACCTTCGCCCAAGAAATCCCGTCGTCCGGATAAGCGTTTTTTTGGTTTACGGATCAGGATCGTGGGAATTAAATTTGGCCAGCATTAGCATATAGGAAAAATATTTAATTGCGGATGGAACTAGTCAACCATGAAATTTTACAATTTTGCTTGTCAGTCGCAACATTGTTTGACGCAGATAAAGGGGATATAAGGGGGTGGGGTGCATTTTTTATTCTCCCCCCATGGCTACCCCTAGGGTGGTCACGTGACCAGCGCAGTTTTAAGCTCTAAGAGCTTCTTGTTTTTTTTCATTTTGTCGGTGACCTGTCCCAGACCTCCACTCGGTCGAGCTTGAAGTCACGTAATGTTTAGAAGCTACAAATCAGTAACAAATGGAAAAAGTTTCTCTTTTTTTGTCTTTATAAAGTATGTTTATTGTGAACTATTCCATTTTGAAGCGTTTAGTCCATGGAAAATACTTAATTTCCACGCTTTCAAAGAGAAATATAATTTAGCGGGCCAGAATCTGTGAATAAATACCATGACGTTGGTGTAAAAGAATGTGCTGACATGACAAGTTTCACTTTTGATCGGCTAGAGCTCAAGTCACGTAATGTTTTAAAGCTATGTAAGCTACCTATCAAATCTTTGCGAATCCTTTGGTCTTTACTAAACAAATTTATTGCAAAGTATTTCTCTTAAGGGTAATCTATTTTTTTGGGGCCTGTGTCATTGAAAGGATTTTAGAGAAAAAGAAAAATTCCCTTCACAAACATGCCCTGACTTGTACCGCTTACGTCATTCGGTATGCTAGGGAAATACCCTCTGTTCTAAAAACAGCTTCAGCGTCCGCACGTGGGAATTCGGCCAGATTTTGAATATAAGAAAAATTATTAATCGCGGCTAGAACAAGTCAACCATGAAATGTACACAAAGTTTGTCAGACGCTGCATTTTTACAACCGCCTATTGTAATACGAAAACCGAAACAGGGTCAAATAAATTTTGAACTGTTGAAGAGGTTCAAAAATAGTAGTAACAGAAACTGCGAAACATTGTCATTGGGCCATTTTCAGTTTTATGCAAATGGGGAATACTGTCAAAATTCTCACGGATATTTACGTTCCTTGCGTGAAGCCAGACGTACTTATCAATTGTAAAGTTTATCCTCGGAGACCCAGGGGCAGTTGTTGTAAACCTTCGCCCAAAAAATCCCGTCGTCCGGATAAGCGTTTTTTCGGTTTACGGATCAGGATCGTGGGAATTAAATTTGGCCAGCATTAGCATATAGGAAAAATATTTAATTGCGGATGGAACTAGTCAACCATGAAATTTTACCATTTTGCTTGTCAGTCGCAACATTGTTTGACGCAGATAAAGGGGATATAAGGGGGTGGGGTGCATTTTTTATTCTCCCCCCATGGCTACCCCTAGGGTGGTCACGTGACCAGCGCAGTTTTAAGCTCTAAGAGCTTCTTGTTTTTTTTAGTTTTGTCGGTGACCAGACGCAGACCTCCACTCGGTCGAGGTTATGTCACGAGATGTTTAGAAGCTATAAATCAGTAACAAATGGAAACAAATGGTTATTCTTTGTCTTTACAAAGAATGTTTAGTGTGAAATATTCGAATTTGAAGCCTTTGACTCATGAAAAATACTAAATTTCCACGCTTTCAAAGAGAAATGTAATTCAGCGGGCCAGAATCTGTGAATAGATACCATTACGTTGGTGGAAAAAAATGTGCTGACATGACAAGTTTCACTTTCGATCGGCTAGACCTCGAGTCACGTAATTTTTCAAAACTATTAATCAGCTACCTTTCAAATCTTTGCGAATCCTTTGGTCTTTACTAAACAAATTTATTGCATAGTATTTCTCTTTTAAGCGTAATCTATTTTTAGGCTGTGTTATTGAAAGGATTTTAAAGATATGAAGAAAAATTCTCTTCACAAACATGCCCTGACTTATACCGCTTACGTCATTTGGTAGGCTAGGGGAATACCCTCTGTGCTAAAAACGGCTTCAGCGTCCACGCGTGGGAATTCGGCCAGAATTTGCATAAAAGAAAAATAATTAATGGCGTCTGGAACTAGTCAACCATGAAATGTCACACAAGGTGTCTTTTTTTATCATCATGTTTGTCACTCGCTACATTTTAACAACCGCCTATTGTAATACAGAAAGAGGGGCAACAAGCCGGAAGGCGAGATCTGGCCAAGTAAGAAAATTCAATTTTTTTGATTGGCTCTTTCAAAGCATGGCTGTCACAGCGCTAAAATTTGAACGTGCGATGTGGCCCCAAGAGAATTCAATGTCTGTTTTTTATGCAAATTATAGATCATGCACGCAATCATAATATATTCGTTTTTGAGACGTTTCGTTGTTTACAGTCGGCCTCAAAAGACAAGAAGATTTCGTTTTAGTTGTTTGTAGCATTATAAAGCTATTTCTGACGAATAACAATGTTTAAAAACAGAGAATCCGCCGTAAGAATATTTATGTTTGATTACGTGACCGGATCTAATTTGCATAAAATCTAGACATGTCTCGCCGCCAAATGAACAGTTTTTTTAAATCAAATAAATATTTTTACCCGACCTAAAGCTTTCATGATTGCCTTCTGCTTAATTCTTTAGTAAAATACTCTGCTAGATATTATTCCTGGAAAGACGAGAATGGTAAAGCATTCGTTATTCATTTGGTTGAGGATTGGATATTCATTTGATTGCCCATTCTCGTCCCCAGAGGCCGCGATCCTTCTGATTGCCATTTTCTTAGAATTGTCTAGGGCATGCACAATTGACTCGCCTGCCACATTCCTGACAGGCAATCACGTGGTGCAAATCGGATTTGACCAGATCTCGCCTTCTGCTTCGCCCACGAGATCTGGGAACGAGATTATTCTGTGCAAAGAGAGAATACTATCGAAATTCTCACGGATACTTACGTTCCTGGCGTGAAGCCAGACGCCAGACGTAATGAAATCAATATTCGGGGTTTGTTTCGAAAGCGGGTGTTTTTTTTAGGGCGACCATAATTTGTTTGAGGCGGGTTAGGGTAAGGGGGGGGGGGGGGGGTCAACTTTTATGGCAAAGGCTTTTTTTTCCACTGTCAGGATGTGGAATTATTTATTTATTTATTTTATTTTTTCCCCATTTCACTTCAAGTTGTTCAATATTTTTTAGTTATCTTTTTTTCACTCCCCCGCCATGGCTCCCTTAGGGTGGTCACGTGACCAGCGCAGTTTTAAGCTCTAAGAGCTTCTTGTTATTTTTCGTTTTGTCGGTGACCAGTACCAAACCTCCACTCGGTCAGGCTCATGTCACGCGATGTTTAGAAGCTACAAATCAGTAACAAATGGAAACATTTTCTTATTTTTTGTCTTTACAAAGAATGTTTAGTGTGAAATATTCGATTTTGAAGCGTTTTATTCAAAGGAAATTCTAAATTTTCATGCGTCGAAAGAAAAATATATTTCAGCGGGCCAGAATCTGTGAATAAATACCATTACGTTGGTGTAAAAGAATGTGCCGACATGACAAGTTTTACTTTCGATCGGCTAGACCTCGAGTCACGTAGTTTTTCAAAGCTATTATCAGCTACCTTTCAAATCTTTGCGAATCCATTAATCTTTACTTACAAAATTCAGTGTGAAGTATTTTGAGGCGTTTGAATCAAAGAAAATACTAAAATTTCACGCTTTAAATAAATACGCTTTAGCGGGCAAGAATTTACATTTATTTACATTACGTTTGTGTCCTGGAATGTGCTGGCGTTAACAAATTTTTACTTTCACAAGGCACTGATCGGCAAGAATCACGCAATGCTCTGAAATGGTTTAAATCTGCTACAAACGGAAACTAACCAAATCCTCTGGTCTAAACTTAGCATGTTAAGTGCGAATTATTCGACTTTTTAGCGTTATTTATTTTTGGAACTGTGTCATCTATAGGATTTCTGAAATCTGATGGAAAACCACTGAGACAAACATGCCCTGACTTGCAAGGGTTACGTCATTGATAAATTAATTCCCCAGGGAATTTCCATTCAGCAAAACACAGGTCTAGTGTTCTTCTCAAATTTGATTTTCTTATTTACTCCAATATTCCATTTTCGGAGCTGGTTATTCAATCTTTAAACGGTAAATCCAAGACAACACTGGATGCTGATTTAAAATATTTTTTTGTTTCACGGATCAGGATCGTGGGAATTAAATTTGGCCACCATTAGCATATAAGAAAAATCTTTAATTTCGGATGGAACTAGTCAACCATGAAATGTCACGCAAAGTGTTTTCTTACCATCTTGTTTGTCAGTCGCAACAGTGTTCGACGCATGTAAAGGGGATAAGGGGAGGGGCGGGGGTGCATTTTTGTTCACCCCACATGGCTCCCCTAAAGTGCTCACGAGACCAGCGCAGTTGTAAGCTCTAAGAGCTCTTGTTGAAAATGCACAGCAGCTTAATTACAACTCACCTACAAAATACTGCTATTTGTGGCTACACCTTTTCCCTGCTCTCGATGCAAACTATGTTCACTTCAGGAAGATTTCTTCCGCTATTGGCTAATCTTTCGGGTCCTGTGTCCGATATGCCATTCCTTACTTCAAAGAAATGCTAATTGGGCCTTTGTTATTTTGTTCTTTTCCAGGTATATCGTAGGCGCTGACATCGGTTATGATTAAGAAGACACAATTGCTGGAAATAATTAACGAAGACCAGGATGTTCCAGAAGATAACACATGTATGAACAAAGACTGTGAGATGAGACCTTTTAACCATGGAAATGTCACAAACCTCCATAATAATAAGAATAGGAGGAGGCTAGGCTAGGTTGGACTGGTCAAGTTATACATTGGCGAAAAAAATATTTGCGCGGTAGTAATTCAAACCTTCTGACTTCATTATGACTTGAATAATGGCCTGTTGAAAAAAAAAGCTTGACTTAGTATATATGACATAGTATTAAGAACAAGCTAGCTCATAACTCTGCATAGTATACGTCTGTACCTCTGGAATAAGAACTTCTGATAAAAACTGGGTTAGCCGGGTAGTCGTGTCAAATGATATGCTGCAACTTGGCACGATAGCCTTGCAATACTGCATCAAGTCGTGCACCTGTAAAGAAACGGATAAAAAATATCAGCAATTTTTCATGACTGTCACTTAAATAGGAAAAGCCTCGGTGCAAGACCTTAAACTTTATCCGCAAAGAAAACAAAGTGTTATGCTTACTACATCTTCGGACTTGACGGGTCCTGTTCCTTGCATGAGCAATGGTATCTCTAGGTTCAACAAGCGACCGGTATTGTGGAAGATTGTATTACGGATTGAAAGGGTTCGTTGTTGGAACAAATTACGTGCCACGTCCTACAGAGATAAGACAAAGAAACAACAAGTATAGATAGTTAAATGATTTCGAGTACACTTTGGGATAAATCAGCACGATCGAGTACATTTCTCAAAGGCTTACCAAGCTGGTCGAGCCCATAGGGCGAGTGCAATTTGCAGTATTTGAAAAATTTACGAGTGCTGATTTATCTCATTCTACACGAACAAATCATGTGATGTCTTGTTGATAATAAACATACAAAAATTTCACTGCAAGTGGATGACATACAAGACGTGCTTGGTCGCTAACCTTTTCGATTCGTTTTATCCTCGTTCAGTGATGTGGTTATTAGCTGAAATGTGTAACTTCAATTCAGACTTGTAAAATTCCTTCTTTACGAGCGAACGCCTGAGAAAATCGATTCGTAGCCTTTAGAAGTCTCATAGTCTCATAATTTATGCCCATCTTGTGTGCACAAACGTCAAGTACTGGTTTGAGTACTTATAATGTTCGTTTAATCGGTCAAGCTTTGCATGAATCGATATGTTTTTGCTTTCTCCAAACACTCCGGCAGCGGCCACCATGTTGTTTTATTGCGCCTTTGCGACGTCCTGCCAAAAAATTTAACTTTAACCCTCGGACATACAAGGGGGGGGGGAGGGGGGAAGCCACCCCCCTTAAGGTTTTTTCGAATTTTTGAAAAGAGGATTTACTCTACAATGCTGAAACGTTTAGTAACTGTTCATTCATCCCTTGCGGAAATTTTGATATGTCAATCATGTGTCCATGATATTTAAGGGGCCATAGCAACGTCATAATAACAGACAGGTCTTGCCAAAAATCGTCATTTTTAGCATTTTACTTTATTATACCAGTTTTTATCCAATATGTCCAAGAGAGCGGCTATACTGACGTCACATGACATCAT
The DNA here is from genome assembly GCF_052425735.1 of Oculina patagonica. NCBI lineage: Eukaryota > Metazoa > Cnidaria > Anthozoa > Scleractinia > Oculinidae > Oculina > Oculina patagonica. Next base: position 19,038,796 of record NC_135767.1, read on the forward strand.
ATGACGTCACAGCCAACACAAATTATGTCATCTTGTAGAGTTTGTTACGAGCTTTTCACTCAGTGCAAAATATATTCGCTGCGCCTTAATAGAACGAAAAGTCCGGGGAGGGGTTCCATCCACCTCCCGCCCCCCTTGTACGACGGTAGGGGTATGAATTTGCTTATACGTCCGTGGGGCAACTTTCTCCACTCAATTTTCACTTTTTGCACTCAATTTCAATTTTCTGCACTGTTTGGGTTTTACTGACGTGCTCTCAGCCAATGAGCATGCACGTATAAAAGACAAATGAGTGGTTCATGAAGTTAACAGTACTTTTGCTGATAGTATTAAAAATGATTGAAACACACTTTAATAGCAACGAAATCAGTTAGAGCAGTTTTCAATTGAGTGTCGTAAAACCAAAACCAAAGTAATTACTCTGGCGAATCACAAAGGACACAGACAATGCAGTGAACCAATCAAAACTCGAAGCAAATACACTGTGTAGCTGGCACGAAGCGTGGGAAAACGTGCGCGAGCTAGTCACGATTGGTTTTGGTTTTACTCCTGATTGGCTGAGAAAGTGGCGCGTGAGTTTTAAACCAATCACTGAGCGTAGTAGAGCGGTTTTCACTTGAGTGTCGAAAGTAATTGCGTTTGCTTTGGTTTTGCGTTCACTACGCTTAGTGATTGGTTTAAAAATTTCGCGCCACTTTCTCGGCCAATCAGGAGTAAAACCAAAACCAATCGTGACTAGCTCGCGCACGTTTTCCCGCGCTTCGTGCCAACTACATGTATTTGCTTCGAGTTTTGATTGGTTCACTGGATTGTCTGTGACCTTTGTGATTGGCCAGAGTAATTACTTTGGTTTTGGTTTTACGACACTCAAGTGAAAACCGCTCTAATGCAACACCAATGCAAACGCGAATTACTTTCGACACTTAAGTGAAACCCGCTCTACTGACATAAAGTAAGCAAACAGCGCGTTGAATGAAGTGACTACATCAAACCTTCAAAACTCTCTTGGTTAGGACGGTGGACTTCATTTTTTTGACACTTTCGTACACTGTCCTAGGTAGTAAAAAATGAAATGAAATTTAACGAAATGAAAAAAAAAAAATAAAAATAAAAATAAAATGATAATATATTTCTGAGCCAATATTTTTTAACTGAACTGGTTGCTTTTTTATTACTAAATTTTCGATGGCTTCTGTCCACCTTCATCAGAGCAATCTACCTGATTAAGATGAAAAAACACCTTTATTCCTGTGATGAAGGTGAACGGAAACCACAGGAAATTTTAGAAAAGGCAACCAGATCGGTTTAAAAATCTTTCAAAATATAACATGATCGATCATGGTATCAGATAAGGTATAATCCAATTTATGATTGTCATTTATTCTATATACACTATCTGGAAAACGCATACAACTCAGTAAGGGCCCGGACGCAATGGACAATGGTTTGTTTATTTTGCAAGAAATCTGTTCCCAGGCCCGTACGATTGCGCCAGGTGATTTTTTAATCTACCAAACTTTGTCAAGTCCTCAGCAAACTTCAAAGACGCCGTCGTCCTGCCTCGGAGCAGGAAAAAGTTTTGTCAAGGAGTCAAAACTGACAGATTTATTATAAATATGCCATAATCTTAAAGTAAACGTTGCACTTACGGGGTGCAATGATCATTGATAGGCACAATTTTCAAACTGCCCAAGTACAAGTTCCGCTACTGATCAAAACGAAAGCGCGGTAGGCGAAGACCGCAACCATTGAGTAAACTTCTAAGACACAAATGCAAGCTGCAAAAACGATTCTTTTCATCCAGAAAAGACGACTCTTTCTAACCGAGTGCCAAGTACCAGAAGGTGTGCGGTTTTAACGTGATTGACACCTTGTTTATCAAAGTGTTTGGAGTTTATCAAGTGCGTCCACGATTACCAATTCCAAATTTAAATTTCGTGGAATCAAATGTTATCAAGATTTTCAGTAGAGCCAAACAAGTTTTGTCAGTCCAGTACATCCGCGCTCTAACTCGGTGTGAAGCGATTCGATACTTAAATTGGGTGGCAACTTCAAACACCCAAGGAAATAACCAACGCAGAGTCTCATGTTGTATACGTACATGCTGTCACCTCTGCGACGTAAACTCATCAGTTGAAAGAAGCTAAAAGCGCAGACTAAATAAAATCACCTAAAACAAAATCTTTATTAACTACACTTTCTTTACAAATACCTGTCTTTGCTCTCCAAATTTTCTTGTAGGGACTGGCAACCGCAGTCTGCATTTATGCGGCTAAACTGTCGCTTTGTGTAACCCAGGCAACAGGCATGGTACATTTCGTGACATTTGCTGCATTTAACAAATTCAGATTTTTTTTCCTTCCACTCCTTGTTCATTCCATAACTAAAGAGACACAAATCGTTGCCTACGCAGCCACATTTGTAGGGCAAAAGGGGAACTATGTGATTGAACGTTTTTCCCCCTAAGTTAGCAGGTACCCAAAGAATGTTGATTGTATTTCCCAGGATGGAGCCGCCGGCAGTAGAGTTTGAATTCAGAGGTGCTACTGTACTGTGGAAATGGTCTGCAGCAGGCTTCTTGATGAACTGTCGGATTTCCCTTTTCAGGAAATGGGAAGCCATCATTACTTGAAACAGTCCTAACAAAGATATAAATACGTACATAAAATAAATTATTTCACATTGGTGTTTTTTTTAGACAAAAGCAATAATTTGTCGGCGTAAATATGTTTAAAATATATTCATCTTTACAGTACAATATGAGGCATCAGTTCTAGAGTACTACGCAGTTATCTCTAAAACTATTAATTTCTGCAACCATGTTCCATCCACTTGCCAGGTGTTTTGCATAGCAAGTGCAAAAAATGACCAAGAACTGATAAAAATTGGCGCGCCACTTAAGGACGTTTGCGCGAATTGTTTACGCCCATCCTTACTGCACACATAATTTCTGTCGCAACGTTTTGCCACGTCATGCACGAGCACGCGCGCTGAGAGAACTTTCTAAACACATATAGGGTGGGTAGCCGCTGCGCTAACTTCGGGGCATTTTACCATTTATGATAAACCTCTACCGATTGACAAAAAATGGGCCAAATTTGAATGTTGGAGGTATGTTATTTTTTTATTTTTCAGTCTTCTCGCGCGCGATCAAATCAGTCAGATTTTGCAGTCTTGAATGTTCGCAAATGCAATTCTTAAAGAAAAGATTTAACTTGAGAGACCTCAAGAGCGAAATATTTTTGTTCAATAGACCCACTTGAATAAACTGGGACAAAGAAAGATGGCCATCATCGATTCATTTCAAATATTTTGTCACCAGAAGCCGCTGAGGTCATATCGAGTGACGAAGTCAAATTTATTCAAATTAGCACCTTCTTTAAATTATAGTAGCGCGGAAACGAATTCGGTGACCCCATTTTTTTACATTTTTACAATGTGACGAGTAACTCGTAAACTAACAGTGATGAAAGTTTAAAAAAATTGCAATGTAAGAAGATTTTCGCGCGAACGACCTACAAACAAGCACCAGTCAATTTGTACTACGGCATATGTACAACTTTCATTTTTGTTGTTGTTGTTGTTGTTGTTATTATTGTTGTCATTGAGCGGGATTTAGTTTAACAAACGAAAAAAAATGAAAAAACAATTAAGCAGGCTTACCCGAATATGTAAAATTTACAAGAGTTCCTTTAATTTCTTCTAAGATGACTCCTTTGACAACTTCAGATACAGAATGTTTCCCTTGCAGGTCTTTGACGATTTTGTCATTTGATGCGACAGTGCTAGCCCACTGCATTGCTTCAGACTTATTGTTTAGTGTAGCAGAAATCTGTAGATTTAATAACATTCGATAACCCAGTTAGATTCGCCGCAGACGTTTTACTACCAGATCAAGTTTATTAACGGAGTGATAAATAAATTTACGTTACAAAAAAACAAATAGAGAAAATAATTCTTTAGAGATCAGATGGTGAGAAAATAATATTCCTAAACAGCTCAGTTAAAACGTCGCGATTAACAACTCAAAGCGATTCCATCGAGAGACAAAAAAATAAACGTTCATCTTTCCTATCGCGATAATCAATAAACACATCTTTAAAGACAGTGAAATGAAACTGATGGACGCACAACCTTTAGGGCCAGAGGTTATCCATAGAAGACTTCATTTAATAAAGCTCAAGGTAGTGAAATCGAAATTCCTGAAGCTTGCTAGCACAGGTCTACGATAAAAAAGCTCAGCAACCGATCAAAAACAATACTGACCAACCAGGGACCAACATCTAACATTCGTAATAATATCTATAATGAGGATCGAAAATGGACCAATAGCAGCGAACCAATATATCACAAACAGCGATACGTTAACAATCGACCCCATCGCCTAATGAAGACTAGCAATAATGCAGTCGAAACGTCGCAATCGATCAATAGCTTAGAGCTATTCCATCATCGTTTCATTTTTCTTATCTTACACCATAATAAAAAAATAAACATATCTTTTAGCTCCAACATTGTTGAGTGCCTTAACTTGTTGGGCATGAGCCCAAGTGTAGGTAGTTTTTGCGGAATAATGATTTAACATGTTACATCATTGTGAGATTAAAAGACACCTGCCTGTGTAACGAATTCTTTAAGATTGCACAAAGTTTCAACAGCTGCTCCAAGTCTTAACTGACTTTGGAATTTCTCATTACCCTGAACAGCAATGGACAAGCTGCACCACAGACAGTTGCCATAAGGAGAGGACTTGAAAGGCTCCAGACCAGTTGCGTCAGCAGGAAGGTATGAAAGGTACCTAATAAAAAATATTCATACTTACCTAACATATTGATATCATGACAGTTTTTTAAAGAAATGGCTAGGATGAAACCTTAATTCACACAAAATTCCATGAACGTGTAGTCAACTTTTATTTTTGACTTATTGCAAAGTAGAAAAAAAAAAAGACTTCTTAGTATGTCTTAAGTTGTCCTTGGAAATTTTCCCTTTTTTGGTTTTGGACGTCAATTCTTAAAGTGAACATGGCAGCACAAAAAGCAGACTGAAAACACAATAGATTATATTACATAGGTCAAGACGTTAAGCAGTTGCGATCAATTTTATCAACTGTAATCATGTATTCCCGGCTTCAAGAGTCCTCATGGGCCCGATGAGGATAAGTAAGTAAGTAATCATGTATTCGGCACACTAAATACCGACAACACGATGATGGGAGTAAAGAAATATGTTATAAGGACGCTCTGCCATGTAGCAGCAAAAGCACTACATAACAATTCCGTTCCATAAGAATTATTAATTGATGGATTGATTAATTAATAAAGAATAGGGTTATTATCCCTCACGGCTACATACACGTAAGCTTACCCTTCAGGCATCCTTTCCAAGCCTTTATAATCGTGATGATGATAAGCTTTTGCGTGATGCAGATGAGGGTAAATCTTTTTAGCCAACTCTTCTAGGAAATCCACGCTAAAGTTGTTAAGGTAGGGAAAAAGCTCCTCACTGGCTCGTTCGGACAGCAACGTATAACTTTCACCCTTCAAAAGTGATGTTTACAAAAACGTTACAAAACCAATAATAAGGCAATAATAATAACGTGATATTTTTGTTAATGTGCCACCGGTACCCATAAATGAAGGTCACGTAATACCTATTGATTGGACAATTTTGCTTGTAGTATAAAAAGCTCAAGGCAGCATATTCAGTGACATGATAAAAACACTGAATTTTAATTATTATCACACTATTTCTGCTGTGCTAAATGCGTCGTTTACTGTGTAAGGTAATCCAACAATTAAAGATTTCTCTTGAATGGCATGAAATTTCGGTAACCAGCTGGTGAGATTTTTCTGCTTAACAAACGTTGTGATAGCGTTAGAGTCCAAGCAAAAGGAACAACGCAGGACGAAGTCCCACTAAAATATGTAACTATTCTAAGAAATAAAGCATTCACTAGCATTCAATCGCTCTTACCTCCTCGTTCAATAAATCCATGATCCTCGTGAGATCATCCACCCTTTCTTCTGGACAGATGTCTCTTATTGCTTTCCAGTCTTCACCCAAATAAACGCTTTGACTTCCAAATTTGTCGGCCAGTCGCGTTTCAACAGATGAGGTGTCACAAGGATCATTTATTACCGGTTGCTGCTGATTCTGACCTTGCTGACGACGACCCCGCTGTTGTTGTTGTTGTTGTTGTTGTTGTTGTTGCTGGTGGTGTTTAACAAAATTCCCGTAAGCATTCATGATTTTAACCAACCCATTGCGCCGATGTTCCTTCTTCCCAGCATTATGAGGGTTAAGAAAAGCGACATCTACTGGCCACCAAGTTGGCTTGCAGGCAGGCCTCCCCCATACCACTTTTGTTTTTACTAAAAAAGAAAGAAGTGTAATATTTAGTTTTTATAATATAAACTGAGCAGAAAGACTGGCCAGTGAGGTTGTAAGTACAGACCATAAACAGTGAGGTCTATACTCAGGACCGACGACAATATTCTCCTATACAGACCTACAAATAGTTCGTCAATTGATAAGATGTTTATTATATAGACGACGACGAAAACTAAATTAGCTTCGTGAAAAGAGTTCGTACTCGTGATCACTGACTCGCTTGCAAAACTAGGAGGAAAACTCGGACAAAGGAAAGTCAAGCTGACAAGATATTTTTATACAGACGTTTGAGTAGCTTTAATCCTAATTGTGATGAGTGCTTTAATTTTCTAATTTTCTGACTAATGACTTTTTCCTCGAGAAAGCGGGATTCTTCTGTATGGCCAAAGTATTATTTAACTATGTACTGTTATAGACAAAACGAACAACTTACCACTACTTTTTACAGATTCAATGACAAACGCCCTCAAGTCTGAGACAGAGAAACTCGAATAATCGTCGAGAATCGGTACAGCAGCACTGGGGGCAACTATGTAAAACGAATACAGTAAAAACTGTGGTTTATAAAATGACGTAGTTTTAAAATTTAGATTTCAGCAGCAACAGTGATCAATGCTTCTTGTGTGGGTATAGATTTTTCTTTCACAGCCATCTTTGGACCGATTTATTTGAAATTTTCCTTACATTTTTGCGAAAGCTGCTGTTCAAGAAGGTGTCTCTAAATTTTGAATTTTCAAAATAGAAACAATACTCAACCAGAGTACTTGGAACTCGAGAACCTTCCCTGAGCACTAACACTTTTGATTACTTTTTTTCTGAATCTAGAAGCTAGCCTTCTACGTAGATGTCTTTTGGCTTGTCCCGCAGAAAAGATTGCATGACAAGCCGAAAGAAAGCCTTCTTTTGGAGGCTATCAAGAAGCCGTCTGGTTTAGCACAGCTTCGCTGGATATATACCATTTTAATAAGTCAAGGGGCCATTTTGAATTTTTATTTTCCGCAAATGACGTCATTAATAAAATATTCAAAATGACACCTCGCCCTATAACAATGGCAGATACTTTATTTAAATACGTCGAGGCACAAATGAATATTTTATTAACGACGTCATTCGCGGAAAGCTAAATATTCAAAATGGCGTCTTGACTTATTAAAATGGTGTATAAGGCGCTGGTGTAAGGAGTGCGGTGTAGCTAGTTTTGGGAACAACATCATAAGACTTGCTCGCATGGGGTATGTGCATTACGTACCTCAATCCAAAGCCTTGGGTACATCAAATACCACGGAACACATCAAAAAGCGCTAACACTAGCCTTCTGTGCATGCGCTCTCTGGCCTAGTCACGCGTTCGTGGGTAGAACACGTGACGAGCCCAAAGGGGCGTCTGGGCACTTAGGAGAGTAGGGGACATGAAAATTGATTCTTTAATCAGAAAAACTGCACGATCAATGTGTGGACTTCCCACACTTTATAAAAAAAATTAAGAAATCCAGAATATAAAAGTACAAATAAACTTACTTGGTTCGCAGGATTCCCCGATGCTGCGGCAAAAAGCTTGGCTAACTTCTCGATTGTTAAAAAATGAAACAAATGAACACTCTAAGCCTTTTGGACCTGTCAAATGGTAAATATCGAGTTATAATGAAATTGTCTACTTCCTTGCAAAAACGTTCGAAAAGTTTGTTTTGGAAAAGAAAGTAAACAAGCAGGTTCATTCATGCACACAAAAAAAATGACTTACAGGAAAAACAAGGCTGTCCATTCTTTAAAGAAATCATCAGCACTGGCATCTTAGTTCTTTCGTACCACTCATCCATCTAGTATAGTGCATGGTAAATAGCAGATTTACACTGTCTGTTAATACTTCAATGACAAACTATTGTACTTGTGTTTGAAATAACAAGGAAACGTCACGCAAAGCTTACAATTTTGTGACATTCGGGCGGGTAAAAGTGTCATTTCAAGTACTTAAATTAACATTTTTGTTTTGGAATGAGAGGGATTTGATAACTGTCGCAAACGTAACGGTAGGGCTCGTCACGCGAATTTAAAACACCGTTCAGGATAACATCGTAAAATTCTTACATCAAGCTCACCTTTTTCTCAATTGACAGCCTTGTTCGTGCATCCACTTTTGATCTTTCAACTGCGTTGTCGATAAAATGAAACTGCCAATGTAAAAAATTAAATAATAATGATCAAATTGCACATGCCTTTACCTCAAAATAATAGTCTCAGACATGCTGTTATAATTAATATGATAATAATAATAATCACCTCAGAATAAGGCTTACCCGTTTTAGCTTCTTTAGTGCTGGGGGTGAAGTTTCGGGATCACTGGCACCATTGCTGTTACCCTAAATGTTATAGAAAAATTAAGGGTTATACATGGTTGCACGGAGATATGAATTTTTTTCTTCGAGTGTTCAGCTCACTGGTGCCGGATATCGAGTTGAATAAGAAAAGAAACATTTCATTAAGAAAATTACCATGTATTATTTTGTAACTTTAGCAACCCATGATTGCACACAACTTTTGTTTAGGGGCGGACCATTAGAAATAAGCGCCAATTTTTCGATTTAGATTGAACATGTTCTTGAAGTCTTTAAAGAAGGAGGAAACACTTTCTTTTTATATTTATTTTTTGTATCACAATTAAAGTGATTTATTTAAGGTTTTCGGACCATTCGTGTATTGTTTTTGTTATAAGGAATTTTAGTTTACATGAATTTGCTCCCTGGGACGGAGATTTAGTTTCCGTTGTCCGTATTAGAGAGGGTCCGTGTTATAGAGTGTTTTTTCTAAAGAAGAAAATATATGAGAATTTCTTTGGGACATCGGAGAATGGTCGTAATAGAGAGGTGGCCGTATTAGAGAGGTGTCCGTGTGGAGAGGTTAAACTGTTATATATATCTTTTTCATGTGAAGGTATGATTTTTCTCAGCGAGAGAAATATCGAATCATCATTGTAATTCACTCTAGGTTATGTATAACATCTAGTGTATATAAGAGTATACGCCCCAAAATCACCTTTTTTACAACATTTTAGTTCAAGAAAAGCACCTTAAGACAACCAAAAAATTTATAGAGCAGGAAAACGAGAGCTCCTAAACATCGTGGTAAACACAAACTTGAAAAATTCGATCGCCACGATTTCATTACCATTGCCGCCGTCGTATAATTTAATGACAATCACCGAAGAACAACAACAAAACATGTTTGCTCATCATAGAGACACAAAAGATATTTATTTTGCAAAAATAAATGGGTTTATGTAGCTTGTTTCGTAAGTATTTCCCAGCTTCCGGTGTAATCCCTTCCAACGAATACTTCCGGTCACATTTTACGGGCTCTTACATGTACATGTAGGTCGTGCAGGCGTGGTTACATCGCCCTTTTCCTCATGGCCGGCTTTCAAGTAGTCAAGTTAATTTTGCTAGGTTCGAGCCATCAACTTTAATCGTTTGTATTCTTCAATCTGTGATCCATCTCTTGCAGCCTATCGAAGTAACGAGTGGCAAGGATGCTCTATTTACAAGTTAAGTATTTGATTTTTGGTTAGATTGCTAGCAATATGACATATAACTTTATAGTTTCACGGCGCCGGCTATCGAGCGACTGAGGGCCTCTCTGCCTTACTTTCTATTAGTAATTTATAGCGAACAAGCGCAATAGCTCTCTTTTATGTTTACCGTGAATTGCTGAACGTTTTTGTCGCGTAAGGCCTGTCTGTATTGCAAACGGCGTTCTTTTGGCGGTGTGTTTTTACACCGTTGTAAGCCAGCTTGCTTGCAGCATACTATATCGACAAATCTTTGATAATTGGCCTTAGTGGCTTCGTTTGTTTGTTGTCCCGTAAAGGGCCGCGTGGGGTTGCCCTTCGAAGAACTTTATTTCAAATTCAAAGACAAAACATATATAATCATGGAGAAATGCAGAAGCAATTTCTAGATGGACTTTTTATATCAAATTGTGTTGTACTGATATCGCGGGAGTGTTAACCACATTGTACACAGTATTTTGTTACAGGTTGAGTCTACCTATATTTTACGGTCATATTGCTGCTGTGCACATCCCTCCACTATTCTCCCATTATTCGCCTTCTCTCACGGTAAATATTCTTACAGGGGTTAACTTATCGAACATGTGTTGGGGACTTATGTACATGTCTATCAAATTGTATCATACAGATATTGTGAGAGTTTAATATAATAACCACATTGTCGGCTTGCCTATACATGTACTTTGCTTGTACACTGTTCTGTGTTACATGTTGCGACTACTTATATTCTATGTTTACTACTTCTATGCTACAGACACGGTGTTGGATATTTGGGTAGAATAATTCTTAATTTTACCATGTTTATATGTCATAGTTTCTACCCCTTTCAACTGGAGTGATTTATACTCCATTTTTGTCAGGTTTTCAAGTTGGGGTTTATTATATCCCACTTGTGCCTGTACAACATTCCACGGTGTAGAATTATCCTTTCGGCCAGGCATTGTGTTTGCATTGTCCTGTGCCATTCATGTGTTACGCACCGTTGTGTTGATAATTGTTATCACACACAATTGTTATATATCATTATTATTTTTATCATTGTGTTCCCAGGTAATGTTTGCTTAAGATCCTTAGGGCTGAGACCAACCATGGTCCAGGGGGAACTAAAGGGTAGCCAGTTTTCAGCTTAATTGCACGCTCCTCAAAATGTGTGTGTACCCAGAAGGGTTATCTTTTGTAGTGGACGAATGCTTATTTGCCCAGGAATCTATGCTGAGAAGGCCCCCCATGATACCCCAGCCCTGATGAAATACGGCTCCGTAATCCGGGAGCTGGCTTCGCAGGGAGCAGATGCTTCCACTTGAGCGGCTCTGTACTGAAGACATACCACTGTCTCTCCAGAGCCAAGCCTGAACTAGCCACAACTTTGTTTTGGTCTCCTTATTTTCGCCACACATTTGTTTGTTATGGACGTACAGTCTTTTGGCTTCACTCAGCATGGGTCATGATACTTATTCGGCGGGAGCAATACTGCTCTGTGCCATTCATGTACCAGGTTATGCTGTTGCATCATTATGTATGCCTATTACATCCTTGTGGTGTTATAGAATTTTGTGGGCCATATGTTTATGTCGTCCTATCTTGTGGTTGTGTGGTTCAGGGGGCACCTATTTTTGGCTATTGTTTCTTCAGGCATGCACGGTTTACCACTGTCCATCCAAGCTCTAAGCGGAACTTTGCGCTACTTTTTCTTGTTTACATTCACAATACGGCCTAAAAGTTTATTTTCGTTGCCAGAATTCCTCCTAAAAGAACACAAAGCTACTAAAGCAGAGTAGCCAAGAGGCGTCGATTGGTAAGCAATACACCTTCAGAAATGCCAGGACACCCACACCCTGTTGTATAGAGTCGCTTGGGTGGAGGCGTTTGTGCAGGGGCCAAAATGTTTCGCAAAATATCCAGCTATTCTGAATATCTTCCTCTAGCATAGCGCAGATCTTTTGTGCAGGGGCCAAGAGTATCTGCGTTATGTTTATCTACTATAAGGCTATAGGTGGATTTCACTGTCAAGTCGCGAACAAATAAATCCAAAACTATTGAGTCAAAAATTACAAGTAGTAGAAAACTACTATATAAACTACTTGTCCAAGTCTCAGGTCTGTACGTTATTCAAAATGCTCTAACTTAAAGACGGCAAATGATATCGAGCTAAAAGCCTTCAAAAGGATATATATTATGCACGTCTAATTGCCATTGAAGGATAAAAAGTCAGGGGTCTTGCGATTCTAGGCTTTCGAATTTTGATTACATCACGTCAAAACCAAGAATTCAAGAATGCAAAGCACAACAATATCCATTTTATCACCTGTTTATTAGCTCATTAATTCAAAGAGTGGGTCACTATGTTAATCATTCCTGAAAGTGATGTTTGTTGATTACTAGGAAAGTGTAGGTACAAGTGTACAATTCTCAATGTTTAACATATCAGCATAGAAGGATACTGTAAATTTTGTCTTAAATATTTTCTGATCGGCGTATCAGGTACAATCTTATGGATTTGGGCATATTATCGTACCTCAGCTTCTGCTTGTAATGCCCTTTCCTTAAATTCCCCCCTTTCGTTTGCTCTTTGTATAATAAAGATAAGGGCAGGTTCTATATTACTCTTGAACAAATCTTATAAAGTCATAAAACCATCTTTGCACTGGGTAAGATATTTTTCTTTTGCTTTATAAAATCAAAATGTACCGTTACTTATTTTGGTTTATCCAAGAGGTCAAGATTAAACTACCATGACTGGAAGTAACATACTTATTCATGTGATACTGTAAGGGTAAAAACTGTTCTCATGGAGTACATATATGCTGACATTTTGGAACCTTTGATGACATTCAACGGTATCATTTGGCTGTCTTATGATATTTAGCTTTTATTTTTGGCCAACTACCCATTTGGAGGTTTTATTATTATTAGCTTTACAGGTTGCTTCAGCTCCGGACAGTGTACCTCAAGTCCATTAATGGCCTTCAACATTTTGGTACTTTTCCAAATAGACAGTTTCTCTTGCTGACCTGCAGTTATTTGCCCTGTACCTGATATTCCTCAACCCTTCAGGAAGTTGTGTACCTTGATTTTTCTGCCTCAGCAAATGCAGCTCATGATGGTTTCTTCTAAGGAGTCCAGCCACAGAGGGCTGAACTGTCATGCAATGGCCAAGCCTGAGATAGATTTGTTGTCTTTACATGTGGTTATATAATTTCTATGTTGGAAGCATATGTGCAGGGGCCATTTGTTTCCTATTCTTGCAAATAACTTGTAATATTAGCAAAATTTGGCAGTTTATAAAGATCATAATCAGTTTATCAAACCAAGTGTGCAGGGGCCACTCGGTTAAGCATGGAAACAATTTTCTTTTAAGTGATATAATAGGGCTGAGCTGTCATGCAATGGCCAAGTCTGTGATAGAATTATGTTTAGTCTCATAATTTACCAAATCGGAAGCATTTGTGCAGGGGCCATTTGTTTCCTATTCTTGGGAAAGCTTTTAACATTAACAAAATTTGGCAGTTCATAAATGCCATAATTAGTTTATCAAACCATGTGCGCAGGGGCCACTGACTTCGTTAAAAATGGAATCAATTTTCATTTTTGTGATATAGTAGGGCTGAACTGTTATGCAACGGCCAATAATCTGAGATCTACGTGTAGTTGCTGTGTTTGGTTATATAATGTGAGCACATTTGTATTGGTATAAAGCAATTAATAGTTATTACAATTTAATATAAGTTAATGCCCTGTAGGATGGGCTAGAGCTTGAGCCTTGGTTCCTACCCAGATTTCCTGACCAATTTTTCCCTATGGGGTTTTTTGTGGCAGGTTTTTTCTGGCCTCCGTTTACTTACTAGTTATCTAGTATGTAGTTGCTCAGCTCTGTTTAGGTCAATCTTTAAAGGGCGTAAGTCAAAAGAGGCTTAGTTGAAAACCAACAATTTTTATAATTGTCACTAATCTTAGCAGTATATGTATATCACACTTGTGCAGGGGCCAAGTGTTTTTAGGCAACAGTTTACAAAACCACCTATCAGTGTGACTGACGACGTGCACAGTCCACTTGGACCGCCTCACAGGTATGGTTGTCGGTCGTCTTAAGGTGTGCTCCCAGTTTCATGTCCTTTATTTGGGCGATGCATACAATCTTATATCATGTTAGGAAAGTAGGTCATGGGTATTAGTTTAATCCTTGGCTTTATCTTAGACTAGCAATTCCATCAGTCCAATCTATTTCCAGATTACAGTCTCAGCCATTGTCCTACTTCCAGCCATAGAGCAGGGTATTTTTAATCATAGGTTAGAATGCAAACTCTCTGAGTAAGCTCAATAGCACTTCTGGAAATAGGCAACTTCTACATATATTATCTTGAAACCAACAAAATAGTAATAGATCGGAGCATAACATAAAAGCAGCGATATACATTGTCAAAATTTTTCGGAGCAGTATTGTAACTGACTATTGTCATTCAGATTGCTAATAAGTCTAACCTGTAAGTTGTGCTTATCGAGTTATTAGGTTCATCCTTAACTACAGTTGTCCTAAGGATTTCCAGTGGCCATATTCTTTACTGTTATGTGCCAGATTTCTCTATCCCCCTTACCTACTGACAATTATGTGCTCTGGAGTTCAGTTCACAATGTTTGTGTTCTTCGTCTGTTGCTTTGGCTTCGGGTGGGGGTGCCCGCTCACTCGTACCTCATGGCGGGCTGTGGCGGGTTCTCCCTCACCTTTGCTGGGATAATAGTTTAAGGTTTCCATATTTTAAGATTTCTATCCTTGATATAAAAATAAACGGCCACACCCGTGGCCAAAATCTGCCAAATGGTAGTCTTGTCTTTCATTATCCCAGCAAACAGAGCTTCGCCAAAGCAACACATACATACTTGTTTATATGCATAGCATTTAATCTAGTAGGAACAGGATACATAAAAGATATTTATTTTGCAAAAATAAATGGGTTTATGTAGCTTGTTTCGTAAGTATTTCCCAGCTTCCGGTGTAATCCCTTCCAACGAATACTTCCGGTCACATTTTACGGGCTCTTACATGTACATGTAGGTCGTGCAGGCGTGGTTACATCGCCCCTTTTCCTCATGGCCGGCTTTCAAGTAGTCAAGTTAATTTTCCCTTCCCGCCCCTCCCTCTGTTCTGTCGTCGTTGATTTGGGTTGGCGGGTTCTCCCTCACCTTTGCTGGGATAATAGTTTAAGGTTTCCATATTTTAAGATTTCTATCCTTGATATAAAAATAAACGGCCACACCCGTGGCCAAAATCTGCCAAATGGTAGTCTTGTCTTTCATTATCCCAGCAAACAGAGCTTCGCCAAAGCAACACATACATACTTGTTTATATGCATAGCATTTAATCTAGTAGGAACAGGATACATAAATGAGAAAACGTAGTCGACGGTCACATAAATAAGAACAGTATTGGCGGGGACTGTTTCGCTGGACGTTGTGCTATTGTGTTTGTTGAATTTGTTTTGGTAAGCTCAGAGATCCGTCATGCGCCTTTAAGATACCCGCCGGTTACCTGCATACTGATTGCTTTGAAAGATGTGAGAAAATCATTCAGATTTCAAGAAAATGTATGGAAATTTGCTACCCACCCCCCTGCTATAGCAAGCGTAGCCGTTAATGCGACGCAAACAATTACATCGTTGATAACGTTAATTTCTATCAGTGTTCGTTAATTTCTATTTTAAAGATAGAATCCGTCAGGAAATTAAAATAAATATTTTAGTTGGACAAAAAAATCGAGTACCAGAATAATTTAAATCCTACTACGTTATTGACTATCCTTTTTAAAAGTTAAGGAAGTAAGTAATTATCCGTGTTAACACCAGTATCAATTTGTTATCAGAGGGTGAGAAAAGTGAATTTTAACGAGTACAAGAATCGTGTAAACTATAGGTGAAATTTCTCGTATAACTTAATTTGTAAAATCGTCGACTTAAAATCGATTCTGTGGAATTCAGTAAGACTTCGAAACTTTCCGATGTTTGGTGTTATTAGAGATGATCTAAGATATTTAAAACACTAACACACATATACAATTTTTTAAAAGATGTCAATCTCATTTTGGTACATAATTTGATCCAATTAATACTCGAAGTCCTGGCGGATTCCGTCTTACGTTTGGTTGGTTGCATTTTTTAGGTCCTCCCTCATACCAGGCGATCGGTACGACCATATGGAACACCCAATCGCTTCCAATCACTTAGATCGCCTACGATTGTCTCAGTATTTGCCAGCGATCGATGCGATAGAGACGATCGGGGCGATCTTATAAGAATTAGGTTTTAGTAAAAAAATCCTACTCACAGCAGCTCCAATGGGTGAAGTGTCATCCTCCATCTTGTAAGTTACAGAAAACTTGATCGAAGTATATCTCGTTTAAAGAATACACGACCAAGATCTTACCGTGGAATCCCGGCTAACGCAATTGCTAACTCACAGATCTATGGGAGCGAATAAGCGAATGGAAATACTTTCGCGCACGTTATGTCGAACCTTTTTTTTTTTTGAATTTTTATTTTGAATTTTTGATTTATTTCATCTGTTATACAACATCTAACAATAAGTGCTAATGATCAAACAATGAAAACAATGAAATTAGTGTATACTCTACTCGTTTTAGTATCATTGGTGACAAATACTGCTCTAAACCATGGGATTTTAATTTGCCTACTGTGTCGAAAACTCCAACCATTGGAAAGTTCACAGCATACATTTACAGCATAATTTTTGGCCCAAATTCACACTTCTTTTGGTTTTTCGACAAAAGGGCCTTAAAACTATTCCTTTTTTTGTTTATAAACTATTTTTAAATTCTTTTTCCTTAATTGGCTGTCATTTATGAAAGAACCGAACACAGCGGCCGAGTAAATTGTATTTATCGGACGTAATAAAATTAACTTGATGGACTTGAGGGACGGACCATTATTTTTTTACGAGGAGAATGGGGGGGGGGGGGAGGGGTGGTAGTATATTTTTCGGGAAATAAACTTTTTCAGCACAGGTCGGGCAAAGATTTATTTTAATATTTTCCTAATATTTTTTCTTCATAAACAACCTTGCACGATTTTTTTCAGTTTTTTATTTCCCTACGCAGAATTTTTTTTTTGGAAAGTGCTCACCCCCCCCCCCCCCCCCCCAACCACCCCCAGGATTCACAGTGACGAATTTCATTTATTTGTCATGACTGAGGATGATATTCTAAACTACAATCGAAACACTGTTCATCCGCATTTATTTGTTCTTCACATGTAATACATGTTTCACATGTTCGTTGCAGGAAACTCCTGTTCACATGTAAGTTCATATGGGATTCACTCACGCGCTGTTCCCATCTGTGGCTCTGTAGCTTAGATGGTAGAGCAGTGGTCATGCAACCCGAAGGTCGTAGGTTCGAGTCCCACCTGAGCCACTGAATTATTTTTTTTTTCAGTGACCAGGATTCACAGTGTCTCATTTCATTTATTGTCATGACTGAGGATGATTCTAAACTAACGCCAAAATGTTTTCACACATTGGTTTTGCTTTGTTTTCAGTCTTCTCCAGCAGTTTCTTAACATTTAGGTGAGAGAATATAGGTAACGTGTTTAAAAACATACCCTCTGGTAGAATACAGCACAACAGGTAAAAATAATCTTCATACAAGCTGCTATACTTTAAGTAATGAACTGCGAAAATCTAACAGTATAAATACTGGGTAAAAAGTACGTTTTTGATTCAAAGTCTATTCGACGAGCTTTTACAGGGGGAAAAGAGGGAAAAGAGCCCAAGAGCAACGTAAACAAATGGATCGCCTGCAAGAAAGGCACTTGCAGCATAGTACAACAGAAAGCAAAAACTGGTTAGGTTTCTAAGAAGTGTGCTGGTGTAGTGCTATAATCGTTGACGTAATATACATGGCTTCGTACCGTTCCTATCCAGCAGTAGCGGGTACTATTGCTTTGAAAGTAGCACAAAATGTTTAAAGATTGCCCATGAACCATGTGGAAAGACCAAGAAAATCAGTTATAAAGAGTGGCTTACCAACATGGAAATATTTTTGTTCCCTAAGTTGTCGCTTTTTGTGACGCAGGCATGAAGACGCAGTTTCCCAATGCAAATCTAAGGTTTTTAAATGAATATAAGGGTTTCACACAGATACATCATACTTAATAGTAAAAGCATTTACGAACTGTAGCCTGGCTTTTTAGAAGAGTTATATTTCTCATATTTTTAAAACATTCGTGAGTACCTCTGTTATCCATAGTCATTACTGGCGCACTTAACTTTAAACTGTTGACGAATAATTGTTGTGCGAACAACACAACCAAATTTATTTTATACACCAAACATGTCACAAAAACATTGGACCTGCAAACACGCCTGACAAAAATTCTATGCATATTATAACTATGGTTAATATATACCCAAATTCTGGGTATCTTTTACCCATGGTTATTTAATACCCAAATTTTGGGTATATTTTACCCATGGTTATTTTATACCCAAATTCTGGGTATATTTTACCCATGGTTATTTTATACCCAAATTCTGGGTATATTTTACCCATGGTTATTTTATACCCAAATTCTGGGTATATTTTACCCATGGTTATTTTATACCCAAATTCTGGGTATATTTAACCCATGGTTATTTTATACCCAAATTCTGGGTATATTTTACCCATGGTTATTTATACCCAAATTCTGGGTATATGTTACCCATGGTTATTTTATACCGAAATTCTGGTTATATTTTACCCATGGTTATTTTATACCCAAAGTCTGGGTATATTTTACCCATGTTAATTTTATACCCAAATTCTGGATATATTTTACCCATGGTTATTTTATACCCAAATTCTGGGTATATTTTACCCATGGTTATTTTATACCCAAATTCTGGGTATATTTTAACCATGGTTATTTTACCCATGGTTATTTTGTACCCAAATTCTGGTCATATTTTACCCATGGTTATTTTATACCCAAATTCAGGGTATATGTTACCCATGGTTATTTTATACCCGAATTCTGGGTATATTGTATCCATGGTTATTTTATACCCAAATTCTGGGTATATTTTACCCATGGTTATTTTATACCCAAATTTTGGGTATATTTTACCCATGGTTATTTTATACCCAAATTCTGGGTATATTTTACCCATGGTTATTTTATACCCAAATTCTGGGTATATTTTACCCATGGTTATTTTATACCCAAATTTCGAGTATATCTTACCCATGGTTATTTTATACCCAAATTCTGGGTATATTTTACCCATGGTTATTTTATACCCAAATTCTGGGTATATCTTACCCATGGTTATTTTATACCCAAATTCTGGGTATATTTTACCCATGGTTATTTTATACCCAAATTTCGAGTATATTTTACCCATGGTTATTTTATACCCAAATTCTGGGTATATTTTACCCATGGTTATTTTATACCCAAATTCTGGGTATATTTTACCCATAGTTATTTTATACCCAAATTCTGGGTATATTTTACCCATGGTTATTTTATACCCAAATTCCGAGTATATTTTACCCATGGTTATTTTATACCCAAATTCTGGGTATGGTTATTTTATACCCAAATTCCGGGTATATTTTACCCATGGTTATTTTATACCCAAATTCTGGGTATATTTTACCCATGGTTATTTTATACCCAAATTCCGGGTATATCTTACCCATGGTTATTTTATACCCAAATTCTGGGTATATTTTACCCATGGTTATTTTATACCCAAATTCTGGGTATATTTTACCCATGGTTATTTTATACCCAAATTCTGGGTATATTTTACCCATGGTTATTTTATACCCAAATTCTAGGTAAATTTTACCCATGGTTATTTTATACCCAAATTCTGGGTATATTTTACCCATGGTTATTTTATACCCAAATTCTGGGTATATTTTACCCATGGTTATTTTATACCCAAATTCTGGGTATATTTTACCCATGGTTATTTTATACCCAAATTCTGGGTATATTTTACCCATGGTTATTTTATACCCAAATTCTGGGTATATTTTACCCATGGTTATTTTATACCCAAATTTTGGGTATATTTTTCCCATGGTTATTTTATACCCAAATTCTGGGTATATTTTACCCATGGTTATTTTATATCCAAATTCTGGGTATATTTTACCCATGGTTATTTTATACCCAAATTCTGGGTATATTTTACCCATGGTTATTTTATACCCAAATTCTGGGTATATCTTACCCATGGTTTTTTTATACCCAAATTCCGGGTATGTTTTACCCATGGTTATTTTATACCCAAATTCTGGGTATATTTTACCCATGGTTATTTTATACCCAAATTCTGGGTATATCTTCTTCATGGTTATTTTATACCCAAATTCTGGGTATATTTTACTCATGGTTATTTTATACCCAAATCCCGAGTATATCTTACCCATGGTTATTTTATACCCAAATTCTGGGTATATTTTACCCATGGTTATTTTATACCCAAATTCTAGATAAATTTTACCCATGGTTATTTTATACCCAAATTCTGGGTATATTTTACCCATGGTTATTTTATACCCAAATTCTGGGTATATTTTACCCATGGTTATTTTATACCCAAATTCTGGGTATATTTTACCCATGGTTATTTTATACCCAAATTCTGGGTATATCTTACCCATGGTTATTTTATACCCAAATTCTGGGTATATTTTACCCATGGTTATTTTATACCCAAATTCTGGGTATATTTTACCCATGGTTATTTTATACCCAAATTCTGGGTATATTTTACCCATGGTTATTTTATACCCAAATTCTGGGTATATTTTACCCATGGTTATTTTATACCCAAATTCTGGGTATATTTTACCCATGGTTATTTTATACCCAAATACTGGGCATATATTTTACCCATGGTTATTTTATACCCAAATTCTGGGTATATTTTACCCATGGTTATTTTATACCCAAATTCTGGGTATATTTTACCCATGGTTATTTTATACCCAAATTCTGGGTATATTTTACCCATGGTAATTTTATACCCAAATTTTGGGTATATTTTTCCCATGGTTATTTTATACCCAAATTCTGGGTATATTTTACCCATGGTTATTTTATATCCAAATTCTGGGTATATTTTACCCATGGTTATTTTATACCCAAATTCTGGGTATATTTTACCCATGGTTATTTTATACCCAAGTTCCGGGTATATTTTACCCATGGTTGTTTTATACCCAAATGGTTATTTTATACCCAAATTCTGGGTATATTTTACCCATGGTTATTTTATACCCAAATTCTGGGTATATTTTACCCATGGTTATTGTATACCCAAATTCTGGGTACATTTTACAGGTGGTTACTTTATAACCAAATTCTGGGTATATTTTAACCATGGTTACTTTATATCCAAATTCTGGGTATATTTAAACCATGGTTATTTTATACCCAAATTCTGGGTATATTTAAACCATGTTTACTTTATACCCAAATATTGGGTATATTTTTCCCATGGTTATTTTATACCCAAATTCTGGGTATATTTTACCCATGGTTATTTTATATCCAAATTCTGGGTATATTTTACCCATGGTTATTTTATACCCAAATTTTGGGCAAATTTTAACCATGAGTACTTTAACCATGGTTAAAATATACCCAGAATTTGAGTGTAAAATAACCATGGTTAAAATATACCCGGAATTTGGGTATAAAGTAACCCCAGATCTAGAATTTGAGTATAAAGTAACCATGGTTAAAATATACCCAGAATTTGCGTATAAAGTAACCATGGTTAAAATCTACCCAGAATTTGGGTATAAAGTAACCATGGTTAAAATATTTAGGAAACCTATTAATTTTGACAAAACCACTAAGTTAAAATTCTTGCCCGACAATAAAAGAGTCAGAAAAATATTCTTAGCATGACACTGTATTTTACATGTTTACATTTCAACAGTACTTTATTGCCTACGTTACGCGTTCTTACGACTCTTACTTCTCCGGCAATAATGCTTTCACCTCAATTTTGACATAATTTTTTTAGGAAACCTATTAAGTTCTTGTACGATAGCAAAAAGAGTAAAAAATATGTTATTACTAGTTAAAATCTATCTGTCTTTGTAGTATGCAAAGGACAGTTCGCCGTTTTACCCTGCACCGAGTGTTAATCTTATTCTTAACATTTTCCCACTTCTCTGTTCTGAGAATGTATCCGAGTCATATTTTTGTCGCAGCAACGTCTCCAGGTAACGAACTTTTAAAACGTCCAGTTTCTGGTAGCCATTTCAGTTCCTCCCCGGTTAGCCGCGAGTGGTCTGGGCGTGGGTTTACAAATCGCTTTGCGAAGTTTGCTTGCAATCGACAGATTTCGATTAACTGAATTCTTGTGATTAATCTATATTTTTAAAAGCACAATTAAATATCGTGGTTTCAATCGAAGTTATTTCTATTTTATTTTCGCCTTATGCATAAGCTTCGTACGATCTGGAATTAGCTAACTGTTATGCACGTTCATCGGGTAAGTACATAAGTTATGCAAGCTTGTTTGTCTAAGTGTGATAACAAAAAATTGAAAAGCATTTTTTTTTCTGTCTAGCATGTTTTTCTTTAGATAGCTTCGACCCGTTCGTGCCATAAAAAGGTTAAATGTAAAAGTTACAAACGAAGCCTGGTTTGGGAAGCGTGTCTTATCACACGCCTGCGTGTCATATCGCACGCGTGTCCTTTCACACGCGTGTCATATCGCACGTTTAGCTTGTCAAATAGCACACTGCTCTTAGATAAAAGCTTTAGCGTGCGAAACAATATCAACCGTGCCATTCTTTGTTTTACTTATTAAATATGCGCATATCCGTGCGATGTGTGATACGCTTAGCGTGCCGTTTCATGACACGCGTGCCCGTGCGTTTACTTTTTTCCCTGTTTTCCCGTGGAGGGTCACATATACCCAGAATTTGAGTATAAAGTAACCATGGGTAAAATATACCCCGAATTTTGGTATAAAGTAACCATGGATAAAATATACCTAGAATTTGTCTATAAAAGTAACCATGGTTAAATAAAATATACGCAGTATTTTGGTATACAGTATACAGGTTTAAAATATACCGATATTATACCAATTAGAAAAAAATCCAGCTTGTCCAGCTTCTGGACTTTTTACAGACGACTCGGCAAGTAATTGTATCAGGCTTTCTTCCTCCTCCCGCTGCAAGAAAGAACTCCTAACCGCAGGTTAATAAATAACTTAATAGAAACAATACTAATTCTGGGGTAAGTTACGAAAAATTGACTGTGGATTGATCGTGCTCTGCATTGAGTTGCCTTAAGCGAATTTAGAGGGTTATTTGTGACATGCAGTCACAGTTTTTTATTTCACTTTTGACAGTTTTTTATTTAACTTTCTTTCTTACAAAAAAAGTAGTAAACAGTAAAAACAGTAGCTCCAATAGTTGAAAGGTATATTTATATAAACGGTCGCTGGGCTGTTCAAGCTATATGGCTGTTTACCACCCGCAAATATGATTGAACCGAGACAAGCGCCGACTCAACTTCCGCTCCCAAGAACATTGCACAGCTATCCATTACCACCATCACGAAGCAGTCCTACACCAGTTTTCTTTCAACCCAAATGACCACCCAGTCAACCATTTTTTTCG
The DNA here is from genome assembly GCF_052425735.1 of Oculina patagonica. Lineage (NCBI taxonomy): Eukaryota > Metazoa > Cnidaria > Anthozoa > Scleractinia > Oculinidae > Oculina > Oculina patagonica. The sequence continues at coordinate 19,062,404 of NC_135767.1, forward strand.
TCATCGCGCTTGAACTAATACGCAGCAAAGGTGACTCAGTCAGAGAGACTCGAGAAGCTTATGGTAGATAAGCAGATGTGACGAAGCAAGCCAATAACATCTCTAACGCTTGTCACGCATTTGTTTCAAAATGAAACTTTAATCTTCTGGCGAACGATTTTTGATTTGTCACCCACTGATATTATTGTGTATTTTTGTCCGCAACTGTGACACAGTTTCGATAGTTTGTTTGCACCAAAAGCAACTTGCTATTATTCGCCAGAACTTTCCAAAATTTTCGTTTATACATAACATATATTAAACTATAGCATACGAAACGTTTTACTTTGTAAAAGTGTCTACCGATACAGTGCTCATGCTAATTCACTGCGATCGATCAAAACTCGTGAGGCCTTGTCTTTGAGACCGACAAAGGAAAACCAAGATTTAGTCATACAACTTATGTATTAGACAGTTGTATTTGGGCTGCTATTTTTTTCCTTAACTTATTTTGAGTAGCTCAGCTCATTTGCATCGCATTGCCACGTATAGTATTAATGAACATACAAAAGCTCCATGCCCTAACGCAAGAGTTTTTGAAATGTAATAGCACATATAACGATCAATGTTCTGCCAGTCAGCGTTTGTAATGTGTTAACTGTATACGAATAAACCAAAACTGTAACACTGTGACATAACAAGATCAGTTTTAAATTAAATTATTCGCTTCAGTTGGTTGGCTTTTATTTTTTTCCCAACTTATTTTGAGTAACTCAGCTCATTAGCATCGCCGGCACTGCTATGCATACGAAAATATACAAAGCTCGATGTTGGAATTTAAGACCTTAATGCAAGAGTTTTTAAAATGCAGTAGCATATATTACGGTCAATGTTTTGTCAGTCACAGGTTTTTTTACTGTATTTAACTGTATACAAAGAAAGCTAAACTGTTAAAGTGCGACAGAACAACTTCAATTTTAAATTAAATTATTCGATTCAGTTGGCTACACAGGACGATAAATTTTCATTACGATCATCTTAAAATACAAAGACATAACCAATTGATAAAACGCCTGAAGGAAAAATATAATAACTCTAGCTGTCAATGTTTTCTTTTGTATATAATGACAGTGACACTTTTAATTGACATTTCTACGAAGTCCACCATTGGACAGTAATTAAGAGGGTTAAACAATAGAAGCCGCAAGTTTTATCTTGTTATATTAATTATCCATTTACTTAATCAAAGCTTCTAGTAGAGAAAGCCCCAAGATTATACTTCATATTAACTCATCTGATAAAGGAAAGCGGCGAAATTACACCTCTGTCGGCTTTGATCACAGACTCAGCAAACGGTTGTTTAACGATGTTGCTCCATATTGTGTTGGGAATCTTTTTCTTCTCCTGCTTTTCGATCACAAGGTGAGCTCGAGAATACACTATACTTCCACTTTCTATAAACAGGAAGTTTTTAATTAATCTCAGGCTGTGGAGTACTCGTTGATACCACTCAAAATGGTCGCTTTTAGTAGTTTCGCTTACAGCAGTAATAAATGGTAGTCTTCAAGAATTCACGGTTTATTGTCTTAATACTAGCTCTGACAAATCTCTACAAATCTCTTAAGGTCTTGTACCTACCTATTTGCAATCTATCTTTACTGATAGGAGTAATATAACTCAATACGAACTGAGAGACACCGTGGGCAAACTCGCTGTTCCTTTGCCGCGCACAAACTATCAAAAAAACAGTTTTAGTTACCAAGGTGCAGTGCTTTGGAACAGATTATCACCTGATTTGCGGCAGGCACAAACTCTCAATGGTTTTCTAATTGGTTGCCGACATCATTTTTCTTAGTCCCAAACTAGCTTTTTACTTGTTATAGCACACGGCATTCATGTAAAGCAGAGTTATGTTAGTATAGACTAGTATTGTTTAGTTTTTAGTATTGTATTTATTACCATGAGTATTTCATAATTGTATTTCTGATGAATGTACCGTGTTTAAATAAAGTTACTATCCTATCCTACTATTAAACACATATTTTGTTCTTGACTTGACTGATGTTAGTTGTTTTCAATCGATCAAGCATCCCGTGTTGAATCACAAAATAGTCTACAGGCGCAATTTACGGCCAACTGAAATGTTTTTAAAACTATGTTCTCTTTATCATCAGGGGATTGGATCAGCAGAGATACAGAGTGTTGGACATGGACGCAAAAGGCAATCTTTACCTTTACAAGACTGCACTGCTCTGCAAGGACGAGATTATCAAACGACTGATCAATGGAACATACTTTTTGGCAGATGAGAGTAAAATAGGTAATTTATTTACCTCATTTATGATTTCGATCCTTAATGTTATCAATGGAGTCAATTTGACAAAACTAATACCAACAGTGTTTAACACTTTTAGTCATAAAACTAATGACACCAACATTCATTCATTCTACATAAAAATGATTTAAAAAGTGAGACTTCACAAAATTCTTCCACTTAGAATTAAAAGAAAATTATAAAAGACCTGCTAGGAGAATTCAGTAATTTGTATGCTTACATCTGTTGATCTGTGCTAAAAGGTTTCAGAAACGAAACACTCATGGACAGTGTGCAAAGATATCATTTCCCAGTTAGGGACGGACCATTAGAAAAGTGATAGGGGGGGGGGGGGGGTGGGGAATTTTCGGCTTGCACGAATTTTTTTTTTCTGTCCATTTCTTGTGCAGGAATTTTTTTTTTCGGGTGAAACCCTCTGCTCGAATTTTTTTTAGACAAATGTTTTTTTTTTTTTTCAGACAAATGCCATGTATTGCTACTTTATACAATGTTTTTGACAAATGTTGCTTTGTTGATTATTTGCTTAATAGTTTAAATATTTTAAAAATGCTGTTGTTCATTGATTTCATCCGTTAGGGACTGTCAATAAGTACTGAGAGGGGGGAGGGGTAAGGGGGTCAAGGGGCGGTGCAATTGGAAAAGAAAAATATGTGACCCACCCCTTCCTTCTAGCTCAAAATTGACTGACCAAGCCCTGATCGAAGGTTGGAAATAAACATGATTCACCCCTTTCTACAAAAAATAGTTAATAAGGAAAAAGTCTTTTTGATTGTCTGTAATGGATTAGAGGTTTTTGAATTGACATCAGCTTTTAAAGTGCGATCTCAATCATACACCACCCTGTGTCCTATATCCATAATGGACACTGTGATTCTATGTACATCTTCTTTTGGTTCTTAACACACCAAAGCAGGATGAATTTCTCACTTCGTATAACAGATTTGTGTTTTTCCCCAGGGGGGGTACTCCGGTTTGTAAATGACGGGGATGATCGAAGGATTTTTTTGGGTTTGAAATTTTCGATTCCGGGATTTTTTTGGGGTAGGAAAATTTGGCAAGTATTTTTTTGGGTGACTTGATTTAAATAGGGGATTTTGTTGGGTATTAAAAACGAACTAATGTGCCTTGGCGCGGCCCTGGCGTATTTATGGTATGATGAATAAACAAACACAAGCGTTCAATTTTTTTATGATTTTCTTTGTGTTATATTATTGCCCTTCTGGCAATTTAAGGGTAATTTGACAAGGGATTTTTTGGGGGTTAGTTTTGGTCCTGGGATTTTTTTGGGTAATGTCGGAAGACTGAGGGATTTTTTTGGGTCCTGAGTTTTGCCTCCATTCGATCATCCCCGTCATTTACAAGCCGGAGTACCCCCCTGGGTGTTTTTCACATATTTCTATGTAAAGTCCGTGGGAAAACTTAGACATAAACATATGCAAAAACTAAAACAAAACGTAATAGAAATTCAGTACTAATTACTGCAGAAATCATATTTGACAGGAATTGACAACAGAAACTACAACCACTGTACCATTCATCTGTTTGAGAAATGAGTTAACTAGTAAGCAATCTACGCAGGCTGGAGAGAGACGAGCTAAACGAATTTTATGATCAGAATCTATCTAGGGGGGTCTGGGGGCATGCTCCTCCAGAAAATGTTGAAATTTCTTATGCTCGGAAATGCTATTTTCAGCGTTCTCCGCCATATATTTCGTCGAATAATTGATCTCATCAAGCGTTAAATGATGACAGGTATTTTCAGAGCTTATTAGAACCTTTCCTTCTGCACGAATTTTTTTTCTTTGCCTTCCCCTTTGCACGATTTTTTTTTCTTACCATTTTGGCTTGCATGAATTTTTTTTTTGTTTTTCCCCCACCCCCCCCCCCCCCCCCCCATCACTTTTCTAATGGTCCGTCCCTTACTGAATACTGACTGAGCACAAAACCAGTTTTAAGTCTATCGAGCCAATTGCTTTTATTTTCTGAACACAGGACTGAGCAACGCGTCCCCAGCGTTGAACTGCAAGGACCTGAAACAGAAAGCGCCATCACTCGTGTCAGGCGTCTATTGGATAGACCCAGACGTTGGTTCCCATGGTAACGCATTCCAGGCCTACTGCGACCAAAAGACGGACGGAGGGGGCTGGACCTTAGTTTATAGTTACACCTTCACAAAATATTCGAGTTTCTGGACTGGCGCTAATGCTGTCATCCCGCGTCCAACCTGGACAGCCAAACAAGCTAACACTCGAGTGTCTACAACAGTTCCACTAAGTGAGACGCAGTACGAGGCCATGAACTTTACTTTGTGGCGTACCATTGGCAAGGAATTCCTGATCAAGAGCAACATCAACAACTGGATCGCATGCAAGGAAGGCACTGGCAGCATAGTGCAACAGAAGACGGGATCAATCACTTGTAAACTGGTCAAACAGGTTTCCCCCCAGTGCGCTGGAGTAGTACCAGAGTTTTTCTGGTCCGGGTCTGAAAAATATGGACCGGGACTTCGTGCCAAGAGTGAGACCTACTATTATTTTGATGGTAACATCGGCACCTGGTCACCGACCCATGATCCATGTGGAACAAACAAACCAAATCAGCTAAAAGGTGTGGCTAATCCACACGGAAATATTTTTGTTCGTTAAAGGCCGGATTTTTCTGAGGCCTGATTTCCTTAAGAATAACCAATAACAGGAAGCTGAATGCAGACGCAATTGTTTTTATTAGCCAAATGCTAGTTAATGCAAGTTCAAGAGGGAAGGTATTTATACAGCCGATTATTCTCGAGGCAGTATTCTCTAGTCGTCCACGAACCATTATTTATTAAAAAATTAACAGGGACTGATCATTTTTTAACTTGCGCCAAGATGTAATTGTTCACAGTTATTTGTTTTCATTTTAAGTGACATTTGTAGATTAAGGTTTTAAGAAATAAATGCAGGTTTTTATATTAACGAAAAAACAATGTTATCTTTATCTATTCTATTCTAATTTCACACTTAACGTTTGTTTTATAACTAAGTCCCTCATTCTGCGGCCTCAATGTGTGCTTGTTGTTTTTTGTTTTGTTTTCGCGGAGAAAAAATAAGGAAATTTCCGTTCAATTTTTGGTTGGTGGGCTCCCTCTCGTTTACATATCCCTCCGTGATCCTCTTAATGTTTGCGTCTTTAGACCTTCTGGGTCAACTCTGTGAAGTTTAAAGGTTTAGATTGATCTGAAATCATTATAAAAAAAAATAATTAAGCAAACGCGTGGCCATTATTGTAAGAGGAAAAGAGTTTGCATATTTGAGCACTAATCGATAAGCCCTTACCCTTGATAGAACTGATATCGATGTCTACAAAGGCGACTGATGTTTCGGAAATTTCCCAGGTGAAAATAGGACCTGGATGAAATGAAGCGACAATAAACCGTGATGATCTGGTTGAGTTCGTCTTTACTACAATAAGCCGCGCCAATGAAGTCGTCGGCCTAATTGGGAGTTTTTTTTTTATCCTTTTACTCGAATTCTCTACTGTAAACAAAACCTTCGCAACCAAGCTACCACCAAGGTGACGTCACAGCCAGGATTTCGCAATATAAACTCGACCCAGTCTCCGGACACTTTTTTGACAGAAAAACAGTATTTATAGCCACAAAATTCGCTCGAATCTTTGTTCAGTAGAATTTTAATGTTTACAGTATTTTTATATACATATTGCAGAACTAAAAACGACAGAAAAAAATTTCGCTTCATATGCACTTTAAGGCAGACCATGACCGCAAAATGACATCAACCTGTGCAATTGGTTTCGGTCACCTCTATGTCCATCGTTTACATAAGTTTCTTGTTGTTCATTATAGTCGCGATTTTCGTTAACAATTTTTACTTGAATTGTGCGATGACCTTATACTCTCCTTGCTCGTTTAGAAGACAAGAACCTATTCCTTATGTAGTTTACTGGAAACACAGGTTTTTTCTAGAATTGTAAGTCCCATTTTATTATCGTGATGGTTTTCAACTTAATAATTTAGGTCAATACAAACTCCATCGCAGTTTGAGGATTTTTAGGATGGTAGAGAGCTTTATCGGCGGCTTCATGTTTCGCATTCAATTTGAGGAGCAGTGTATTTTTAAAATTTTATTTCCAGTTCATCTTTGATTTGACCAAGCCGATTTTGTTCTTTACCTTGCCTATTTTTATAGTTAGTTTTGGGAATTTCCCACTTGGCAGGTTTCTTTTATCCGTCCTTTGGACCACGAGATTTAGTATCGTGTTTTTAACGCGTTTGATATTGTTTGTATAGTGCTTCCACTTTGCCATTGGCCATTTGCCAGAGTGTACATACCCCCTTTTCGCCATTTTCAGAGGGAAAGTGTCCAATGCACTTGGTAATGTGTTTTGCGATTCCGCATTTTTATTTTGTTGAACTCTTGGCATTTTTATTTCCTGCTCTCTCAAATTTTTACTCATTATGACCTTCTATTTGGAATATATTTTCGGTATATGCTCACGATTGCTATTTGCAATTAAAAAGATGTTGCGTTAGAATACGACATAATACGGTTTTCAATTATATCTCCTTTCGTCTTGAATTTAGCCTCTTCGAGCTGTTAGGCACATTTCCAGAAAACAATTGGCGAGTGATTTGTAAGGTACGCTTTTATGTTGCTTTTACGGTCAGCATGTAGATTTCACAATATTTTTATTGTTATCTTACGCTGTCTTATTGTTCATTTTATTTGTAAGTTATGCCTCCCAGAAAGCGTTCTCGTGGAAAGTCTTCCCTCGTGTCTGACCGCCAAAAACAAGCCAAACGGGAAAATACGATTTGGCCATCGGATTAAAGAGAAAACCCGCTTGAAATTGACAGCGTAACCATCAGCCATTCACAGACAGAACAGACGCCTGCACAACCAGGTCAGCACTTCAACGAACAACATTTCTGCCGCTTTTTCGCAAGCTGAGAAACTCACAGAAAAATTTTTGTCGTGACCCCTTGTTCCGTAAAAGTATTTTGTCGATTTTTATGATCCCAGTTCCCTAAAATATGAGAAACACAGCAATTGTTCCCGTGTTCCAAGCTTTATTTTTCTTTTGTTCCCTCGTTTCCAATTTTATGGTCATGTTGCTTTGCACTCTGAAACCCCTGGGTTATCCTCGAAGCTATTCAGTCTGCACTTTCCGGGAGTAGCTTGGCTGCTATAAATACAAACCAAATCAGTTAAATGGTGTAACTATATAAACCACAGGAAAACACTTTTATTTAATATTAACGGCTGACTTTGTAAAAAATAACGTGAAACTGTTTGAAGGCAAAGATTTCCAATGCATTTTATAAAGAAGTCCGAAGGAGCTGAATTTAACCTGATTTTATAATTTATTTAATTTTGGAAAACAAATGTACATGCTTTTAGTAGACTGTAAAAGGAACTGAATATCATGTAAAGGTGTATCAAGAGGAAACTGATCATTATATTAAAATACTTTGCTATATACTTTTGTGACATTAGTAAGGAAACCTGTGATAAATAATGTTGCAATAAAATTGGTTTTCAATAATTTTGCATTTACGAGAAATTAATTTCGCATTTAATTTTTCCGTTAAGAGGCACTGCCGTAAATGATCGATTAAGCGTCGCGGCGCTTATTTCATTTTCCCTGTTAAAGGTGCGGTGCTTATTCGAGAGCGGCGCCTATTTCAACTTCCCGTTAAAACACTGAGGGAAATATAGATAAAATTAGTGAGGGGCGTACTAGGTATGCACAATTTAATATAAAATTATTTCGATTGATATGTAATAGGTAACATGAACACAGTTTCACAGTCTCTTTGTAAATAGCCAAATAAGCACCGCGGTGCTTATTTGAGAGCAGCGCTTATTAATGAATAAGCGCTGATTAATGAATAAGCGCTGATCTCAATGTAGTCAGAAACTACATTGAGATCACACTTAGTAAGTACGACTAAAAGACGCTGTCGACCCGGCTAAGCAAGACGGCGTGATTGGTAGGTTTCCTTATCATTGCGGCAAAGTTTACATAAGTAAAACTGGAAGACCTAGCTATAGTATGCAGGACAGAATCAAGGAGACGACCAAGACAGCCGACTACTGTAAATAAGACGATCTTTGGGAAACATTTTTCCAAAAAATTTATATAAAGACTCATATATATGGACTCGAAGCCTTTATGTTATATTTTTATAAGACCAGAAATGCGAATATTCAAGGGCGCTACGTCAAGAGCTAAGTTGGTCGTTCGAAATTCATCTTAATCTTCGTAAGCTAAGTCGAAACTATTCTTGTTTGTTTTCGGGCTTTTATTTCTCCGTTGGTAGTTTTGAGGTTTCTTTTAAACTGAAAACAATCGGGAAAATGGCTTAAAATATTGTGACATGCATAGCTCCTTAAGGGTTAAAAAATAAGATTTATTTGCATTAAAGTGACCGGCAAAAAAACACATTAATCACCGAGAACTCAAACATTTGTGATCAAATATCGCAAAATCCTAACAGAGACTGTTGACACTGTGGGACCAAAATTAGACAATGTGTATCTCAGCTGTTCCTCTTAAACAAGTCAACAAAGGCAACAACAAACAGAAGACAAGGGACCACTTAGTCTATTTGCATTGATGTGACAAACCCCAGAGGGTACTCGAAAAAAATTTCATACGGGGAGGCTCCGCCCGGAGTTCTAAACCCTTATCTTTTTATCTACCATTTTCGACAGGAAAGGTAACCCTTCTTTACACTTACCTTTTTCACGAACGTACAGAAGGACTGCAGTTTTCTTATTAATTTTTCACGTGAACAACTCCGTAAAATACGTAAATAAAACGGTAGTTTGGTGGGAATGTTTGAAATATTTTCAAAGGTCCTTTTAAATAACATACTGATAAGGGAAAAACGTAGTTTGCATTTACTTTCAACACACATTTACATGCGCGACAACAATGCTAGTTTCTTCAATAAACCTCGTCAGTTGGTAGCCGTTTAAATACCTAAATGACAGTTTTCCTAGCCACCCTTTCATATACTCCAACTCGTGAAATCCCTACTCTTTTATATGCATACAGCTTGAAAAAAAGGTACCCCTTTCGGGCGAAGTGTCCCCATATAGTCCACAATAGGCAGTTCCCCCCATCCCCGGGGGCAAACCATCACAATAATCATCCAGAACGCAAATATAACACATGTTATATTCTCACCGACAAAATTTGCGTGCAGAATCACATTTGTCATTGACAAATAAAGAAATTGTTGCGATGAATTGTAGCTCAAGTCATGCACGACATCTCGGAAATTGAAAAAAAGACGCTCCATACGACAAATACCAGTATCATACATATTAGCTTGAATGAAAATAAGTGAAATTTTAAATTACCAAAATTCCAAACTGAAGGAAAAACACAAATCATTCCGATTGGTGTTTCGTGATGGTTTGACTAAAATTAAGATGGTGTGAAGTTAATTTGTAAACACAGCCTTCTTTCAAACTCATCGTTAAAATCAATTGTATTAGACCAAAATTTTCACCCCATTTTGTTTTGGTGAAATTCAGATTGTTAAAAGTATCTCATTATTTCTAAAATTAGAAAACAGAAGTCAGATATAAGTTGCTGATAAAGATCGATAAAGAAAAGAGCGATCCTTGCATTCATATGCCCTTAACGAAACCTAAGCTAGTATCGTGACGTTGACAAACTTGAGCAATAATTTAAACTGCCAGACGTTGTTTTGGACAACTTTAAGAAAACGAAGCCTGTGTGTACAAAACTAAATTAAACCTATAAATTTGCTTTTATTTAACAACTTTTAGAACATGGCGCCTGTGTATATAAACCTGAATTATACTTGTATAACTACCTATTAAATCTGAAGTCTGCAGTCTCTTTTGTTTATTCAGGTTGAATCAACCTCAGAAGCAATTCTCCTCCAGTGCATTAGGCTATGAAAACAAAACGTGACAAACAAATTAATGAAGAATTAATGACTTTATTTAGCCGGACAAATTGACGTCTAAAACAAACCATTCTAGCATATAACACTGATCGCTTTTCAACAAGAGGCGCATTCAGTTTGAAGCAGCAAGAAGTAAGTATTGAATAAGCTCCTGTTCATCGTAGTGTGAAGGTGTTGTTCTTCCTTCGTATCATATCGAGTTTGATTTTTCTTCTGTTCTTTATTTTAGCTTGAGTTTGTTTATCAGTGCAAGTGCTGGGTTACTTTAAGGTAAGTGGTATTTTTTACTCTAACTTCAAGTTAGCTTTCTAGGTAAAAATACCAAATTCAAAACCTGCGCAAATTCCCCATTGCGATAGCTGATGTAGTAAGACAACAGAAAACTGAAAATATACTAAAGGTTTTGTTACTGACTTCAGTATCAAGTGCAGCGGTTCGGGAACCGCGTTTCTATTCAGTTTTTTTGTGATCATTGTCGAATGGAATATGTTTATACGAAACGTGGTACTTTTCATTGCTCAGTACCCTTTGAAGAACAGCAAACTTGCGGTTAAGTTGAGTGTTGCTTACCGAATTTTTGATAATTTAATTTTTTGTTGTATGATTTTAATCTGCGTTGAATTGCTTTGATTTCACACTCACCCTTTATTTTTTGCGAATTTAATCTCTCGGCTTAAAGATTTGGTATCCATACTATGTGAATTGATTTCACGACGTTGCTTTACTCTGACCAGCATTATAAACTTGCAAAACATTACTTGAATCCAGTACTCACTCTATTCTTTAATTGTTCCTGCAACAGATCGTACCAACTTTAAAAATGTGAAATTTTAAAACCATTTACCTTATTCATCAATTTTGATGGTTTTCTCAAAATTTAACTAAGAATATTGTGACGTTAGCGTTTCGTGCTCACCGATTTTGTCGTTTCCATGACAACTGGTTTTTTTTTTTTTGACATGCATGTATTGCCATTGCGTCGTAATGTCGCCAAAGTATCTGTCGTTATTAGCATTAATTACATGTTAACAATACTTTATTCTATGTTTATTTGGTGGATATATAAAGCAGAAGCGGTTTTAAAACCGTTTTCAATCGAGTGTCGTAAATCCAAAACCAAAGTATTAGCTTTTGCCAATCACAAAAAAAGACACAAACAATCCAGTGAACCAAACAAAACTAGAAGGAGATACAAACATATGTAGCTGCATGAAGCGCGGGAAAACGTGTGTTTGCGCTCAATGGTTGAATTTGGTTTTACTTCTTACTGGTTGAGAAAGTAGCTCGAGTATTAAAAACCGATCGCTTAGCGTAGTAATGGAAAACCAAAGCTAACGGAAACCGCTTTAAGGAGGCTCGATGTAGTTATTACAGATTTTTCTAAAATTTCGTCAACAATTAGTCAATCTACTAAACTTTAACATATCAAAAAATAAACACCAAGAGTCAATCTAGATTTCGAGAAAATCAAGCTTGTTTTAGAACAAAAGAAAACGTCAATCGTTGCTATGGTAACCTTTGTGGCTAAGTGACGGGTAAAAAATTAAAATTTGGTCATATTTGATCATTATGGTGTATTTTGGCAAAAATCGAGCATTGGCTTCCTAGATAATTTTAATTTTCAAAACAACCACCCTTCGGCTAAAAAAACTACATCGAGCCTCCTTAAAGTTACTATCTGCAGTTTGTTGCATAACTAATAAAGACTCCTGTCTACTCCTTCCTTATGATTAAACTCAAAATAACTAATAAGTGTTGGCGCAACTGAACTTCTGCTGTAGGTATCTAAGTTGCTAACCTTACATACTTATTTCCCTTTCAGTTGATCTTTTACCGATGCAAAATCCGAAAATGTTCTTCCACTTTTGTTTCGCCTTGGTTATCTTCTCCCACAGTTTAATAACAGCAAGGTGAGAATATACAGTTTTTTAACTTGTTTCTAATGCAACATCCGTGAAACTTTCTCGTTTTAACCTTAGCTTCGAAAGTCAATAGATCAGTTGATCGGTGTATTAATTATAATGCGAAACAGTAGGTAGAACGATGAAACGTTTGTGAATTTCCTGAGAGCTAGATCATAAGCTTCATAATTTATAGTCAATTTACTTCATGTATGTAATTTTTTAAAACTCTGTAACATAAACAATAATATAGCGTTTATTGAATGTTTATTCAAACATTCATGAAGTATCAACACCATTAAGGTCGGTATTAAACAAAATGAGAGTTGCGGTATGTTACGTATGTTAACCACCAGGGGACTGGAGAAACACAAAGTGTTGGACATGAAATATACCAGAGGAACATATAAACTGGCAGATGACAGTAAAAAAGGTAACTACAGTCATTCATAACTATTTATTCCTATTGTTTGAAGTGCTATTTATCTTATCGTCGACTATCACTGTAAGAAATTTATGCTAGAGCGGTTTTCACTTGATTGTCGGAGACCCAAAGGCAAAGTAATTTCACTGGCCGGTTTCAAAGAACACAGATAATCCAGTGAACCAATAAAAACGCGAAGAAGTACATGTAGCCGGCACAAAGTGCAGGAAAACCTGTGCAAGCGAGATAGAGACACGATTGGGTTTGGTTTTAGTTTTGGTAGGTTGAGAAAGTGGCGCGTCGTCGGATTTATAAACTCTAAGCGTATTAATGCAAAACCAAAGCAAACTTTCGACACTTAAGTAAAAACCGCTGTAACCAAAGATTAAAACAGCATATTGCTAAAAGACTTTTTGCAACGGAAACCAAGGAGACTAACCTGGATTCGTCCAAACCTCCAAACCCAATATGGAAATGTTTTTGGACCAAAAGTCTTTGTAGACAGTTGTCAAAATTCCTTATGCTTTAAATATTCCGGACAGCATTTTGCTGTCCAATAGGATACACGGCTGTCCAACATTGTAAAATAGTGGATTGCCACGTGACCATAACGCAGGCATTTGATTTTCCAATTATTACTGCGGTTTAATAATAGAAAAATAACTTGCGTGTTTTATTCTATTTTATTTTATTTTATTTCCTTGTTTGTCTGTTTCACACAGGAATATGTCAAGAGTCTCCGGTGTTAAATTGCCAAGACCTGAAACAGAAAGCGCCATTACTCGGATCAGGCGTCTATTGGATAGACCCAGATGGTGGTTCCCATGGTAACGCATTCCAGGCCTACTGCGACCAACAGACGGACGGAGGGGGCTGGACATTAGTTTGGAGCTACACCTTTACAGCTTACTCAAGTTTCACGAGCGGAGCAAACGCTGTCACCCCGCGTCCAACCTGGACAGCCAGTGGAGCTAACACTCGAGTGTCTACAACAGTTCCACTGAGTGAGACGCATTACGAGTCCATGGAATTTGCTTTGTGGCGCACCATTGGCAATGAAACCCTGATCAAGAGCAACATCAACAACTGGATCGCATGCAAGGAAGGCACTGGCAGCATGGTGCAATGGAAGACGGGGTCAATCACTTGCAAACTGGTTAAACAGGTTTCTGAGCAATGTGCTGGTGTAGTGCCAAATTCTTTGATATTGTACACGTACGGACCGTACATAACAGCGAGTTCCACTATTTACTATTATTTTGACGGCAACGCGGGCACTAATTGGCCTGTCCATGATCCATGTGGAAAAACCCAAGCAAATCAGTTGAAAGGTGTGGCCAATCCACATGGAAATATTTTTGTTCGTTAAACGAGTTTCGCATACTTGCTTACGGGTATTAATGGGATAACAATTGTCACAGCCTTTTTGTCAAGGCATTGATTTAATAAGTGAAACTCAATCACTTTGTCTGTCAGAAGAACATGTAGAAGAGCAGCTGCTTTTATAACACTAGCTAGATGAAAAAAACTTAATGTGATGTCAGTCTTTATCAGGGTTAAACTATACTGATCATATAAATTTGTGTTGTTTCAAAACTGCTGTAAGGAAACTGCTGAAAAAAAATAAACATGGGATTGTTCATTAACGGGAGCCACTGTGTGATGTGTTTTTTTCTGTTTTATGTTCAAGCTCATGCAGCCAGTATTTAGCAAAACTTAATAAAATAAACTTAACTCAGCCATGACACAGTCCCTTTTAGAATCATTAATTCTTCTCATGCGACCAACAGATGCAGCAAAACCTACCATAGCTCTTGGTAGCTTTTTGATCTGACCTGTTTTAATGCTTCCCGTTTTTCTAAAAGGGGAAGGGTTAACTAAGCTGGTGTACTTTTTGGATCGTCCTGTCATCCCCAGTATCTAAGGAGTGGAAGAATAAAGACTCTGCCAATAAGCTTTGTTACGCGTCCTTTACTACCAACTGCCTATTCAAAATAATCACTAGTTTTAAAATTTCATGACTGTCTACTAAAATACCCCCTTCCTCCATCCAATGTTGAAGAACATTGGATGGAGTGAAAAAAGACCAAATAACAATAAAATAGGGCCTTAATAAATAATGTGTCAACACTTTTGTCAATGATTGTAGTTCCCAGGCTGTTCTGCTTTTTATTCTTAAGGCGGGGGTTCATGTGTAAGCCGTTTTTCCACCGTTTAACGTGGGTTTAATGCAAATATCTCGTAGTAGTAAAATTTGGAGAAATAAGAAGTATTGAATATTTAGTGTGATTTTAAATTAGAATTTGAAGTTTAAAATTAGTAGGTAGACACCAAAACAGTCCCCTGACAACCTGGAGTGCTCTTGCGTAAGGGTCAACTGTCTGGTGGTCTTTCAAAAACAATTTTACTTCTCCTTTCCTTTTCTTTAAACCTCCTAAAATTTCACTCAAATTCACATTTACCACCGCGTTAAGGGGGACGACTGTACACAGGCTAAGCATGATCTGGTCTCTCTTTCTATCGCTTTAGGGACGAGAAGAAGAAACAACCTGGAATTGTTTTCATATGACACGAAAATTTAAATCCAGGCCATACAGAGGTCTTTTCATATCCGAGTGCGAAGCGTGAACAAGAGCCTGGGAACGAAATAGACCAACCCGCTGGAGAACGAATTCCCGCCAAAAGCCTTCCTGTGACGTCACGTTCGGACGACACAAATTCATGACGTCAGAAGTAGGCAGGAGAGAAAGCTTGGGCGCTAGGATGATTTACATTTGGCGATTCCTATGCAAACATTTAATCTGTTTCACGCCAAGTTTGCCACGTTATCAGAATGTTACGGCGGAGTTTATGATGAATTCGCTTAATAAGAAGTTATTGACCACGGCTTGTATATGGCCTAACATGCAAATAACTTGTTCTATCTTTGTTTCCATGCAACGTCTTACATTTGATATACAATAAGGTTTTCTTTGGTGAGTCAAATCTAAATTCACGACAGGAATCTTGCTTCCCTTCTTTACATCGGAGCTGAAGCGTCAGCTCGAATGTGACGCAGACAAGAAGAACTAATGATAGCAGTAAACGTAAAAAAAAAAAAATCGTACGAACAAAGAAATGCCAAAAGTTTTATTTTTCCTTCTAGCAATAAGTGATTGTCTACCACCGATTTTGTGAAGTTTATCTTCTTATTCACCGTATATTGTAACAGACAAATCACTTAACTAACGTTGTTTTGGGTTGTTCGCCCTTTTATTTGCGAAATTCAATGAGATCTATTAACAGATTGAGGGTTATTGTTTTTTTGAAATGCCCGATATACAACTAAATCTACTAAATTTTAGTGTTCAGATCAGAATTTGATAACTTTAATTTGTGCTTGCCATATTTCGTGATCAAATACATATGACCTTTGTCTCGCTCAAAGTGAGACATTAATATAAACATAAAACTTCCTTTATAAAGCATTTTTAATTTCCTTGTTTTTGGTCTCTGTTTACTGCAGTTTGCGGGTAGTTTATTCGATTTTACAGCTGAATTCCTATGCAGAAACATACGAAGTAATCATCCACGAACAGTACACTTTTTCTAACGTTAGTGAATGTTCAAAATAAAAGTTAAAAATATAAACTTTGAGACACTCATTTGCATACACTGTTTCACGAACAAGTAAAAGTTCGTTGTTTGAACAAGGCCGTATCAAGAGTTTCGAAAATCTTTTAGCAATAGCGCCAACTTAATATTAAACTTCTTTCTTACAAATAGTCGCCTACTCACCTTTTTGGCTTTATTAAACTCACTGAATATAACTAAATTGCTACTTCAGTTCGCTAGAACAACCTTCAGTGTGTTTGTTTAATTTTCTCTGTTTTTTTTTCCGAAAGTACATAGTAACTATTTTACATTTTAAGGACAGAATCTTGTCAAACAACTAAAGCTATGTTTACAAAAATGCCACTCGTTGACTGAAGAAAGAACTATCTGGTGTCATGATTACTATCTTTGCTATGTCAATCGCTTCATTTTTTCGACGTCGAGCAAAAAGATCACCTTAAATTAAATCTGCGGAAAATTCACAGGCAAATGAATAAAGAACTCTTAAAAATAAAAACACGACTCCAAGTTTCCCGCCACCAAAGCCCGCCTAATTCCCTGAAAATTAATCAGTAAAATATTTTTTCCATATAGGTTCATTCTAATGAAATATAATTATAATTTAAAAGCATCTTATTCGCCTTTTTTCTGTGCTCTTTCTGTTTACATATAATTGTGAACAATTCACAAGGCATATTTTAAACTGACTTCGCGATCAGAACACCTTACAGTGACGGATGAAAATCACATCGAAATAATAGGTTTCTAAATTCGAAAATTGTGCGACGATTTTTAAATCGGCGTGCTCCCATTTATAGACTTTATGTCTTATAGAGTGACAACTTGTGAGAACACATTTCGTTCTAAGCAAATTCGCATATTTATACGCTAGCGATTGTGTGTTGTTTGATCACCGAGACTAAATTCACAAGAGGAAATTAACTTCTTTCGCGCCTACTTCGCGTATACAAAACTAAATGGTAAAAAAACGTATTGCAAATAGCTGGATAGGCCAAATACTAGAAAATAGCGAGCGCCAGTTAGACACATGCCAACAGGATTGTCTTTGGAGGATAACTATCAAGGTATACTGGCTGGTGAGCGAGGAATGAGAAGTGAAAGAAGGCGAACCGAGATGGCCAGTATTTAAAAAAGTTAGAAGAAGAAGATAGAACTGTGAATAGGACTTGCGTTACGAATGGAGAGCAAGACACAGAATACAAGACAGGAAAAAAACAAGTGAAGACCAGAAGAGACTGTCAGACAAGGTTGGAGAAGAATAAATGCATTTATAAAACGCGGGCATTGGCGCTACGAGCCTTGAAAAGGACAGACTGTTTTGGAGGAGAGTAATTTACAGGCCCATTCCTTTTCCCATGAGTGCATGGAGAGGCAACCGGCAAGTCAAGTGACTGAAGTAGGTCAAAATAGGAAAAATATTTCCGCCATATTATGGTGGTTTTGTTTACTTTCGTTTAGCCATTTCAATCATAGCGAACTAAACTTAGCATAGATATCACCCATTAGCCGTTCTCGTGCTAGGATTCAATAAATATATTTTCGCCATCGATTGTCGCGAGAACACTGAACAACGTAACCGAATATTCCGGTGATAAAAAGATTTTATCAGAACTTCGAGACAAAAACATACAAAATGCCCTTAATATGACTTAATATGACATATATACTGCCTTGCGCATATACCAGCCCGAAATGTAGTTGTTTAAGTCGAACCTATCTGGCGTTTTCGTTTCCAATTTTTTTGGCCACAACTATCACGCTGGGAGGAATTTCTAGAGGTTCTCTTTCGTCTTTAAAAGCTCGATATATTTTTCACGGATGATAAACTACAAAAACACTTTTCAAATTTAGTGAACAGTCCATCTGAATCTTTTTAAATCTATCGTTAAATGAATTGAAGTAATTTACAGTAAACGAGAATCTGGAGAGAACTTTTTTTCAACAATGCTCTATTAACATTTATTTTTTGAGTCTAATGCTTGCGTGCGCTTTGCGCATGCGCATTAGACTCTTTGTTATATGAAAAAAGCATCCTCTTCCCCAGGGCCACGCGTATTTTTTTAAATGACATGACGTAGTGGCCCTGGTAACGGTAAAAAATATGATTTTGATTGGCTGATAAAAACTGCATGCGTAATTAGGTAAAAAAATGAAACTCTTCTACGCAATTTTCGTTATACTTCCGGTCATCGAAACAATTGAAGATGTAGCGGGCAAGTTTGAAAATGTTACCGGAAAAAGACCGAATAACACTGGGAGTTTGTTGGAATAACGTATTCACGAAGCAGACCTTTGTTTATGAACAAATGACAAGTACATCTTTTGTAAGGTGTAACTCGGTTGTACTTTTTATTGCATTAAAAATATTGCAAACATTTGCACTATCAACTTAGCTTACACAAGATATACACACTAAATGGAGTTCATGAATACATGAAGACTTTGAAATTCAATGTGATATTTCTTACCGCCGCTCAATAGAATGATACCTCATCGCTCAGCCGCTTTTTTAGCTCTGAATTTTCTACAATACCTCCGCATGGCCATAAATAAATTTCACAGTATCATCAACCGTCGGAATGTTATCAGCTGATGATATCCTCGACTCCGTGTTTTTAAAACACTATGACTCCAATTCCTCTGGATTCTAACTTTTCTATCTGCAGACTTCCTGTTCCATTCCTTGTTTCTTGATGTCTTCCGACAATTGTAGCAAGGATTGCTGTACGGCTCTTTCGAACGCCAAACTCAAATGTCGTATCTTCTTTCAAATTCGCTTTCTTCTCGTCTCAGTCAGCCCCAGCCTTCCCCTTTCTTTTACTGAGCAGGCGCAGACGAACATTTATGCAGTGGGCATGCGCTACCGGATGTCGTGGATTTTACGACATCCGGTAGTCAGTGTTACCAGAGCCCTTCGTTTCGCCGACCACGTGACCAAAAGAAACGGAAGGCTCTGGGAACGAGAATGTGAAAAATGCTGTTAGCAATCCCAAGGGAATGGTTCGGGATCGATAATCGTTCGCTGTAATGTAGAAAACAATGACCAGCTGCAAGAACGGACTCCGTACGGACACGCACGATTAGTTTCAATTAAAAACAGCCAATCAGCGACACGTGTTCCCACGCATAATTAAAAGTTCTTTCTCAAGTCACGATTATTCAACACTTGAACAGGACGAAATAATTTTCCAGTTAAGACATTTGTAAGCTTTTTGTGAAAATAAATCTTCGTTTTCAGTTCAGTTAAGCACTTGTGTTTTCGTCTTGCTTAAAAAGCAAGACGTCTTTGAGAAAAAAATATTTCGACGGCGACTCGCGTTTATTTACACAATGCGACCAAATATTTATTTTGTTTTAAAAAATAGAAAACTTGACCTCGGTTTTTGTATTTAAGTCATTCGAATTTTGACCAATTTTTTCTTTACAGTGCAAACAAAAACCTTCAAAAATAAAAGATGTACATGGATAAATGTAAATCAAGTTACGCGACTAAATCAAAATGCGTTTGTTTGGCCGCTTTGCAGTATTAGACTGTCCCGGCCTTTGTCATACACTGAAATCGAATTTCATGCTTTTACGACTCTCAGAGATCTTAAGTTCTTCTTACAGCTAGAAAAATCATAAAATGGTTACATTGATATGGAAGTGATGATTCGCGAAATTTGTACATCATGATAAACAGTCTTCGCTCCTGTGTATGGTAGCTCGATAATAATTGCCTAGTTTCCAGCGTTCAAAAGGTCATCATTATATTGACGTGAGCATTTACACCCGTTTTTAGGAAAATCTGTCACTAAGTGCTTACAGTACAATGGAGTAACAGTCACTATTTCAAGTGCTTTTATTGCAAAATCTGTTTCAAGAGTCATCATCAAAATGGTGAAAAATCTGAAAGAAAACGATGTGAAGTTCTTCAACCCTTGTTGTAATGAACATGCTTTTTGTAAATCGTCACGCAATCTTGTCCAAATGTTTAATCGTTTCTGCTTTTACGGACAATACGGAAGAAGTAACATCAACTCCTGTTCATACTTTAAATTTTGTGAAGCATATAACATTTATGACTGTTTCGTTTTCATCCATAATCATCCACGATGCCCCTAGCTTGCTATAAGCATTTTAAATTAAACTCCCGAACACAAACCTCTAACCAATTTTAACCGGCTTACGAAAACCGCGCAATCTGTATCACTATGCCATACGGCATTAGACTCATGTCACCCTTGGTGACCTATTTTTTGCTGCGCAATTGATCTCTTAAAATACAGAGATAATACACAAATTTCCTCGTCGAGAGCCTTTTTCTGGAGTATGAAGCCTGTTTATTCGGCATATTTATCAATTTCGCAATTTATTAGAAGGGAACGTAACGTTGCTAATTTTTAATTTGAACTGTATTTGAGGCATCTGTGAATGAGTCAAATTTATACCAAATGTTGTTGTGAGTGAAATTAACGTCGAAATCTGAACAGCTCTGATTCAAATAACATATTAATAACACAGCTACAGTAAACATGCAAAAGTTTGATTAGTGTTTGATCAAAGCCGTTTCAAGAGTTTCCAAAATAAAGCTGCAGAAATAACAGCTATTTTGATTAATTTACTTCTGTATTCCAGGAAAAGAAAAATTTCTCAGCCACACAAAAAAGCGTTTTTGCCGTTTTAACTACATGGAGGCTGCACCTACAAGAAAGTAGAGCGATAGAAAAATTTGCGATGTGTTTGTTTGATTTTCAATTTGTTTGGCTGGCTTTGTTATTCCTAGAAAATACAATACTGAAACTTTTAAAAACAAAGAAACTTTATTTGCCTAAATGCTCCAAGGTAAACGAAGAAGTGTCTTTCTGTCAATTGATTCTTTATATCTTACTTTTGTCATAAACATAATTTCTTCCAACTCAACCATTGGATAAAACACAGAAAGTTAAACATCCACTGCTGCGAGTTCTATCTTGTTATCCATTAATTATACATTGATTAGATTTTACTGAGTCAAGGTTTCTCTAGAGACCATTATTCTTGTAACAAGACTACTGCACAGACAGCAGAGAAGTTTCCTTCTTCTTGCTTGTGACCGCAGAAAGCTAAGAGAACGATGTTGTCCCGTATTCTGTTGGCTTTGTTTTTCGTCTCCTTTTTCTCAACAATCAGGTGAGAAAATTAATTGTTCTTCCTCGTATTAGTTGATAGCGTTGGTGATTTTCATTAGATTTTGTCCAAATAGTTGACTGCGCAGATTTATTGGCAAGTAGTTTTAAGTTGCTCTCGATTCGGCCAGCAATTCCGAAGAAATTTGTTGCGGAATATTGAAAAAACAAGGAGAACTGTCTAAAATATTCTACGGAAAGTACGAGAGAAACTATGTTAATTTCATCTATAAAACAGCGTTTGAATTCAGAAAATTTAGATGAAGTTTTCCCAATACATTATTAAATTAAATAGTTTAACCTCGAACACAGCTTCGAAAGGGAAGCTTTAAGCACTTCATTGCCACATAATCTGTCGATTTATTACACAGAGAAGAATAACCAAAATGCGATATTTCAAAACTAAACTTGCTTCACTCACTCTTCAGAGGACTGGATCAGAAGCGATACAGAGTGCTGGAGATGGACCTAAAAGGCAATCTGTACTTTTACAAGACTGCACTGCTTTGCAAGAACGAGATTATCAAACGACTGAGCAGTGGAAAATACCATCTGGTACAAAAGAGCTCAATAGGTAATTTATATCAGTTTATTACAAGATTAAAATGCTCTTAGAACACTTTATCGAACATTATTCCTTGCATCTTCCTTCAACACTAAGAAATTATTACATTAACTTAAGATATTATAGTTCAAGAGGATCACGAAACCGAACTATTGCTCCAAAATGTACAAAAATTGCATGCTCAGTTAACAAAGACGGCCCAAGGAAAAGTCATGGCAATGTATGCCAATTGTTTTTATTTTTTGTTGTTATTTCTGAACACAGGACTGAGCAAGGCGTCCCCAGCGTCGAACTGCAAGGACCTGAAACAGAAAGCGCCATCACTCGTGTCAGGCGTCTATTGGATAAACCCAGATGGTGGTTCCCATGGTAACGCATTCCAGGCCTACTGCGACCAACAGACGGACGGAGGGGGCTGGACATTGGTTTGGAGTTACACCTTCACAGCTTACTCGAGTTTCACGAGTAAAGCTAACGCTGTCACCCCGCGTCCAACCTGGACAGCCAGCTCTGCTAACACTCGAGTGTCTACAACAGTTCCACTGAGTGAGACGCATTACGAAGCCATGAACTTTGCTTTGTGGCGCACCATTGGCAAGGAATTCCTGATCAAGAGCAACATCAACAACTGGATCGCATGCAAGGAAGGCACTGGCAGCATTGTGCAACAGAAGGCGGGGTCAATCACTTGTAAACTGGTTAAACAGGTTTTTAAGCAATGTGCTAGTGTGGTGCCAAACTCTTTTAAGTTAGCAAGCAGCGGACCGTACATTGCAGCAAGAAGCTTATACTATTTTTTTAATGGTGACACGGGTAGTTATTGGCCTGTGCATGATCCATGTGGAAAAACCCAAGCAAATCAGTTAAAAAGTGAGGCTAATCCACACGGAAATATTTTTGTTCGCTAAACGAGTTTCGCAGACTTCGCTAAAAAAAAAAAACTTGCTAACGGGTATTAATGGGATAAGAATTGTCACAGACTTATAGTCAAGGCATTATGTTAGGTAAAACTCAATGATTTTGTCTGTTGGAAAGACAGCTGTTTCTAGATAAAACACTAGATAAAAGAAAACTTAATGTGTTGTCACTTTTAATCAGTGTTAAACCTGTACTAATCACACTACTTAACATTTCTAAATTTGTGCTGTTGCAAAATTACTGTAAGGAAACTGCTGAAAAGAAATCAACCCGGCATGGGATTTTTCATTAACTGGAGCCAATGTGTGATGTGATCTTTCTATTCTCTTTTAAAACGCAAGCTTCATTACCAGCTTTAAGTTGTCCTCTTAGTCCAAAGATGCTGAGTGATTCCTTTTTATTCAAATGCTATTGCTCATGTATGAATCATTAATTCTTTTTGTGCGACGTTAAAAACAAACTTTGGCAGTTAAAGCTATCATAGCCCTTGGTAGTTTTTTCTAGGAGGGGCACATTTTACATCGCTGGTGTAGTTTTTGGATCTTCCTCTTATCCCTAGAATGTGAGGGGAGGACGAATAAAGACTCTGGCAATAATAAGCCTAGTGACGTGTCTATAACTGCCAAGTGCCTATTCAAAATGATCAAATCTAAAGTCAAATATTGAAAAAATGTAACTGTACGACTTTTTTAAAGGAAGAAGGGCATGCGCATCATGTGCACACAACCTCGTTCCCAGGCTGTTCTTCTTTCCATTCCTAAAACAACAGAGCATGACTTGGTCTCTCTTTCTGTCGCTTTAGGGACGGGAAGAAGAAAAAACCTGGAATTTCAATCAAGACCATGTACGGGTCTTTTCATTGGCGAGTGCAAAGCGTGAATGACGGCCTTGGAACGAAATAGACCGACCCGCGAGAGAACGTCATGAACGTCTGTGATGTCATGATCGGACGACAGAAATTCATGACGTCAAAAGTAGGCAGGAGAGAAAGCTTGGGCGCTAGGATGGTTTATATCGGCGATTTCTATGCAAACATTAAGTCCGTTTCACACCAAGTTTGCCACGTTTTCAGAATGTTTCAGCCATTGTCGGCCGAGTTTATGATGAATTCTCTTAATTAATAAGAAGTTATTGACCACAGCTTGTATAAGCCATAACAGATAACTTGTCCTATCTTTGTTTCCGTTCAACGTCTTACATTTGATAAAGAATAAGGTTTCCTTTAGTGAGCCAAAAATGAATTCACGACAGGAAACTTGTTTCCCTTCTTTACATCGGAGTTGAAGCGGCAGCTCGAATGTGATACAGACAAGAAGAACTAATGATAGCAGTAAACGTAAAAAAATCGTACGAACAAAGAAATGCCAAAAGTTTTATTTTTCCTTCTAGCAATAAGTGATTGTCTGCCACCGATTTTGTGAAGTTTATCTTCTTATTATTTCATCATTCTTGAGAGGGTGAACGGCGTATACTGTAACAGACAAATTACTTAACTACCGTTGTTTTGGGTTGTTCGACAATTTATTTGCGAAATTCAATGAGATCTATTAACAGATTGAGGGTTATTTTTTTCTGAAATGCCCGATATACAACTAAATCTAATAAAGTTTAGTGTTCAGATCAGAATTTGATAACTTTAACTTGTGCTCGCCATATTTCATGATGAAATACATATGACCTTTGTCTCGCTCAAAGTGAGACATTAAAACTTACTTTATAAAGCATTTTTAATTTCCTTGTTTTTGGTCTCTGTTTTACTGTTTGCGGGTAGTTTATTCAATTCTACGGTTGAATTCCTATGCAGAAACATACGAAGTAATCATTCGCGGACAGTACACTTCTTTCGAACGTTGGTGAATGTACAGATAAAAATTAATAATAAAAACTTCAAGACATTCATTTGCATACACTGCGTCACGAACAAGTAAAAGTTCGTTGTTTGAACAAGGCCGTATCAAGAGTTTCGGAAATGTTTTAGCAATAGCGCCAACTTAATATTTAATTCGTCAACTTCTTACCTAAAAATAGTCTCCTAATCACCTTTTTGGCTTTATTAAACTCACTGAATATAACTACTGCATTGCTGCTTCAGTTCGCTAAAACAACCTTCAGTGTGTTTGTTTATTTTTCTCTGTTTTTTTTTTTTTTCCGAAAGTTCATAGTAACTATTTTACATTTTAAAGCTGATTTCCAGTCCGTACTGCGCAGACTCGGGGTTTGTTTTCGTTTTTGTTTTGAATTCGTTGAAACGTTACACTTCGGTGACAGCATACATGAAGTTTTTTAGTCCGCCATTACAGTTCGTTTCGTTCAAGAATTTCCGATGAGCTGAAACGTCGGTTTGAAATAGCGTCAAGGTTCTTCTACTCGTTATTATTTGTTCTGCAAGGATATCTGGCGTTAATAATGAAGAAAAAGGTAAGTTTGTCGCGGAATTTTAGTTTTGCTTGTAAACATTTCCTTCGTGTGAGGCTCACATAAACATTGCAGCCGAGATTGCGCAGTACGGACTGGAATTCATCTTTAAGGACAGAATCCCGTCAAAAAACAAAATCGATGTTTACAAAATGTCACTCGTTAACTGAAGAAAGAACTATCTGGTGTCATGATTACTATCTTTGCTATGTCAATCGCTTCATTCTTTCGACGTCGAGCCAAAAGACAACTCAAAATCTGCGTAAAATTCACAGACAAATGAATAAAGAACTTTTAAAAATAACAACACGACTGCAAGTTTCCCGTTACCATATTTTTTTCCATATAGGTTCATTCTAACGAAAAAATAATTAAAGAATTCTTCTAGCTTGTTATTCGCCTTTTCTTCTGTGCTTTATCAATTTTAATAAAATAAATTATTGTGAATAATTCACAAGGCATAATTTAAATTGACTTCGCGATCGGAACACCTTACAGACACTGTTAAATTTCACATCGGTTTCTAAATTGCGAAAATTGTGCGACGATTTTTAAATCGGCATGCTCCCATTTATAGACTTTATTTCTTATAGAGTGACAACTTGTGAGAACACATTTCGTTCTACGCAAATTCGCATATTTATACGCTAGCGATTGTGCATTGTTTGATCACCGAGACTTAATTCACAAGAGGAAATTAACTTCCTTCGCGCCCACTTCGCGTATACATCATCATCATCACTTTTGTTTACCCTCGGATTTGTAGAGTAGCTTATACAGCTAATATCTCCGAGCATTTCACCGTAAGCACAGTACAACGGGCAAAGACCAGACCACAACACCGGGAACTCCATGCCCTACTCTTTACGATAAGTGTGTGGGTTCTTTTACGTCCCCTGCTGACCATAACACTGAAGATGCAGGAGACGGGGCCTACGGTTTATCGTCCTTATCCGAGAAGACTAGAATATCCAGTAACCATTTGCAGATGTTATTGCCAAGGCAGCATATTCTCCTTAGTTATTTTAAGACCCTGAGTGTTGGTCCGGTCTGGGACTCGAACCCGAGACCTCCCGCACGGTAGTCCGTCGGTCTACCAACTGAGCTAACCGGTCGGCGGTTACAAAACTAAATGGTTTAAAAAACGCATTGCAAATAGCTGGATCGACCAAATACTACAAAATAACGAGCCCCAGCTAAACACATGCCAACAGGATTGACTTTGAAAGAAAACTATCAAAGGTTAACTGGCTGGTGAACTAGGAATGAGAAATTTAGGATGGCGAACCGAGACGGTCAGTGATTAAACAAGTCAGTAGACGAAGCTGAAACTGTGCCAGTGAATAGAACTTGTGTTACGAATGGAGGGTGAAGGAAACCCGAGTATTGTAATGATCATAAAGAAATTACAGCTCTCAAGACTCAGTGGAGAG
The DNA here is from genome assembly GCF_052425735.1 of Oculina patagonica. Taxonomy (NCBI): domain Eukaryota; kingdom Metazoa; phylum Cnidaria; class Anthozoa; order Scleractinia; family Oculinidae; genus Oculina; species Oculina patagonica. Next base: position 19,089,084 of record NC_135767.1, read on the forward strand.
AAGGACGTGTAGAGAAGGAGAGACTGGCACACGAGGGCAGAGAAGAACAGATAAAACTAAAAGCGCGGGCATGGGCGCTACGAACTTTGCTTAGGACACTAATTGATCTGGGAGAGTGGAATTTACAGACCCACCAGTGAAGAGACAAACAGCATGTCAAGTAAGTCAAAATAAAAGCAAATTATTTCCGCCATATTGTGGTGGTTTTGTTTACTTTCGTTTGGCCATTTCAATCATAGCGAAATAAACTGACCACAGATACAACCCACAAGTTGTTCTTGTACTAGGATTCAATAAATATATTTTCGCCCTCGATTGTCGCGAGAACACTGAATATCATAACTGAAAGACGAGACAAAAACAAACAAAAGTTTCTTAATATGAAGCATATACTACCTGGCGCATACGAGCGCGAAATGTAGTTGTCAGTTGAGTCGGTCCTATTTGGCGTCTTCGTTTCCAGTTTATTTTGGCCACAACTATCTTTCTAGAGGTTCTCTTTCTTCTGTAAAAGCTCAATATATTTTTCACGGGTGACAAAATAACAAAACAAAAACCGTCTCAAATTTAGTCAACAGTCCAGCTAAATCTTTTGACCGGCTATCGTTAAATGGACTGAATGGAGTAATTTACAGTAAAACGATAATCTGGAGAGAACTTTTATTTCAAAAGCTATGCTCTATTAAAATTTTTGCTGCGCAAATACACAGTCAAGCCAAATTTCTTTGCTGAGTGCCCTTTTCCTGGAGTATGAGGCCTGTCTGTGATTCGGCACATAAATCAATTCCACAATTTATTAGAGGGGAACGCGACGTTTCTAGCCATTAATGCGAGCGTCCGCAAATGAGTTAAATTTAAACCAAATGTTGTGAGTGAAATTAACATCCAAATCTAAATAGCTCTGCTTTACATATATTAATGACACTATTACAGGGAACATGTAAAAGTTTGATCAGTGTTTGATCGAGCCGTTTCAAAAGTTTCAGAAATAACAGCTATTTTGATTAATCTACTTCTGTATTCCAGAAAAAGAAAAATTTCCCAGCAATATATAAAAAAAACGTTTTTTCGTTTTAACTACGTGGAGGCTGCACCTACAAGAAAGTAGAGCGATAGAAAAAAATTGCGATAAGTTTGTTTCATTTTCGATTTCTTTGGCTGGCTTCGTTATTCCTAGAAACTACAATACAGAATCTTTTAAAAACAAAGAAACTTCATTTGCCTAAATGCTCCAAGGTAAACGAAGAAATGTCTTTCTGTCAGTTCATTGTTCGTATCTTACTTTTGCATAAAAATCATTTCTTCCAACTCAACCATTGAATAAAACTCAGAAAGTTAAACATACAATGCTACGAGTTTTATCTTGTTATCTTATAAATTATACATTGATTCGATTTTACTGAGTCAATGTTTCTCTATAGATCATTATTCTTATAACAAGAGTACAGCAAAGATAGCAGAGAAGTTTCCTTCTTCTTGCTTGCGATCGCGGAAAGAAAACGATGTTGTTCCGATTTCTGCTTGGTTTGTCTTTCGTCTTCTGTTTCTCAACAATCAGGTGAGAAAATTATTCTTCCTCGATTTATTTGATAGCGTTGGTGATTTTCATTAAATTTTGTCCGAATAATTGACTGCGCAGATTCATTGACAGGTAGTTTTAAGTTGCTCTCGATTCGGCCAGAAATTTGTAGCGGAATTTTGAAACAAAAATGAAAACATTACTGACTGAACATATATGCGCAAATTACCTTAGTAAAGATATTTATTTCATCCACTGAACAGCGTTTGAATTCATGAAATTCAAAAATGTAGTTTTCCTAATATTTTGTTTAACACTGCTTTGAAAGGAAAGATTTAAGCACTTCATTGCCACATAATCTGTCGATTTATTACGCAGAGAAGACTAACCAAATTGCGATATTTCAAAACTAAACTTGCTTCATTTACCCTTCAGAGGATTGGATCACAAGCGATACAGAGTGCTGGAGATGGACTTAAAAGGCAATCTTTACTTTTACAAGACTGCACTGCTCTGCAAAAACGAGATTATCAAGCGACTGATTAATGGAAAATACCATCTGGTACAAGAGAACGCCATAGGTAATTATTTAGTTTATCATAATATGGAAATCCTAAACGCCTTACTTGTAATCTCAACTAAAAAAGATATTGCTATTTTATAGTCACAGTTCTTGCTAAACAATGTACTCAAACTGGATGCCTAATTAATGAAGAAATCCGAGGGAAAAGTCACGACCATATACGTAACACACTCAAGTAATTTTTTGTTCTATTCATTCTGAACACAGGTTTTAGCAAAGCATCCCCAGCTTTAAACTGCAAGGACCTGAAACAGAAAGCGCCATCACTCGTGTCGGGCGTCTATTGGATAGACCCAGATGATGGTTCTCATGGTAACGCATTCCAGGCCTACTGCGACCAACAGACGGACGGAGGGGGCTGGACATTAGTTTGGAGTTACACCTTCACATATTACTCACGTTTCAGCACGAGTCACGCAAATGCTGTCACCCCGCGTCCAACATGGACTATCAGCTCAGCTGATACTCGAGTGTCTACAACAGTTCCACTTAGGGAAACAGATTACGAGGCCATGAACTTTGCTTTGTGGCGCAACATTGGCAAGGAATTCCTGATCAAGAGCAACATCAACAACTGGATCGCATGCAAGGAAGGCACTGGCAGCCTGGTGCGACAGAAGACAGGGTCAATCACGTGTAAACTGGTTAAGCAGGTTACCAAGCAATGTTCTGGTGTAGTGCCAGACCTCTTCAGAATGTACAGCAACGGACCGTCCCTCAACAGACGTAGTGCCAGTGCCTACTACTATTTTGACGCAAGCAAGAAAGGTAGCTGGCCAGCACATGATCCATGCGGTACAGATAAAGGCAATCAGTTAACAGGAGTTGCAAATCCACACGGAAATGTTTTTGTTCGTTAACCGAATTCGTGACGCCTGACATAGCTAAGTTAAGAACGGCGTTAAGTGCTTGCTTGAGGGTTTTAAAAAATGATGGGGTAGGAATTTTCCTGACAATGATTATATGTAAAGCATCTAACTAGCTGTGAGCGATGATTTAATTTGTTAAAACAGTTGATTATATTAAACTGTAGCAGGAACTGAATGTCACGACATTTTTTTTTTCATTTCTATGTTCATTTGGTATTTGCAATTATGTGAAACTGTTGAAAAAATAAACTTTGGGAACAAATGTTTGATGTGATTCTTCTATTTTAAGTTTTTACTCATCCTTGTGTATCCAAAGAGTCATTGCTCTTAATTGTCCTAAATGATATCAAATCCTTTACAAAATCGACATTTCGGAATCACCATTTTCTTCTTTGGTCTCAGGATCAGACCAAACTTATCGTAGCAAGCCTTTATCTTCCCTATATTCATAATCACTGCTAATTGTCAATGGGCTGAAAACTCGCATCACCATTCTGGAAGATGGAATGCGTCGCTCCACTTTCTACGTCCCTTTTAATTTTCAAAAATTTAAAACTTTTTCGCTAATATCGCTGAGTCAGTTTAATTTAAGAGAGCAGTAGTGTATGAGCCTTTAACCTCTCAAATTGCAAGTTAAAAACTTGTCTGTTTCTGCGGAAGTACATACATGGCAATGTCGTGTTTTTCGAGCCTTTTATTATCAAGCACAGACCTCAGCCAAAGCAACAAACAGTTGTTTATAAATGTGTTCTAATCAGCAATCTAACAGACGCAAATTCCATACATTTTCTAAGATCGGTTTATTTTTAAAGTGCAACATCTCAGCTGATCATCTTTCAGCATCCATTTCGAGTCAATTTCGTTACCCATACCTTTTACGTTTCAGACCTGGTTTTCGAAATGAGCCAGCAATCTGTTGCAACTCACCGCTTTTTACCAAGTGCACTGAAACATGTTTACCAACATGCAAATCCTTTGACGATACCCGGACCACTTGTAATGACTTATTACGAATTTTACAATAGCTTTAGTTAAAGATTCCGTCAAAGAAAGCACGAATTATTTTAAAGATGTTTAAAACATCTTTTTGTATCTACCTTTCGACACTGCATCTTTATTTACTACTGTCCATTGGATAAAATACAAAATAGCTTATAAAAAGAGGTGTCTTTATGTCAGATAAGCTGTTAACCTTTGTAGCATCATGATTCCAGCAGACTTCCTTTTCAGTCGTTTATCTGAGCTGCTAAGGCGTCGATCATGTATCAAACACAACCACAAGTTCAGAGTATCTTTGAGTCGATCTATCTGAGTGTAACTTGTACGGCTTGTTTGGAATTTGTCTTTTTCTGCGGACGTACAAACATGGCAATTTCGTGTTTTTCCAGAGTTTTATTTTCAAGCACAGACGTCAGCTAAAGTAGATCGATCAAAGCACCAAACAGTTATTTTCGGTCAGTAATCTAGGAGACACAAGTTCCATAAATTTTCTAAGATGGACATCTTTTCGACAGTGCAACCCCTTAGCTGAAGGTCAACTATCGGCATCTATTTCGTTATCCACACCTGGTTCGTTTCAGACATTGTTTGCGAAATGAGCCAAAAGTCTGTTGCAACTCACCAATTTTTTGCCAAGTACAATAAGACATGTTTACCAAACTGTAAACGCTTAAGAGGAATATTAATGTCCCCGAATCACTTATAAATGACTTCGTTGTGTGGTCCCCTGCATCCAAACTGTTTTTGACTTTTTACGGCTTTTACAATAGCTTTAGTTAAGGACTCCGTCAAAGAAAGCACCAAAACGTGGATTTTTAAAAATCTATTTATATCTCCCCTTTGACACTGAATCTTTATGCTAAACAGCTGATAAATAGAGGTGTCTCATGTCAGTCACAGGCTGTCAACTTTTCGAGCATCATGATTCAACTGACTTTTAACTGAGTTTTAGTTGACGACTCTGTAAAAGAAATTTCAAAAATCTGGATCATTAAACACTCTTTATATCACCCCATTGACACTGAATCTTAATCCCCACTGTCCATTCGATAAAATGCCAAATATCTGATAAATATAGGTATCTCATATCAGTTATAACTTGCGAAACTTTCACGCATATTCCAGCAGTCACTTCCTCTTCAGTTCTTCGACTGAGCTGAAATCTTACGGTATCAAACACAACCACAAGTTCAGTATAACTTCGATACCATCCATTTGTCGAGTGAGTGTTTGTGCAGTGTTACTGATGCAAAACTCCAAAATGTTTTTCCACATTATTTTCGCTTTGTTTTGCTTCTCGAGCAGTTTCTTAACAGCCAGGTAAGACATTAGCTCACTTGTTTTTTTTAAATGCATTTAAATACATATTAGCGTTGCTTTCTCAGTTGTAAACAACTCGATTCAAAGTTATCGTTTGCTAACTGATAGCAGTAGCTTTACTTCCTTCTGTCGTTCCAAATTGTGTTTGGTTCAGCAAATGGACGTCGTGTGACGTTATTTGTAAAGACAATGTGAGACAAAGTATATATGAATCGACAACTTCCAATCATGTTCCTATCACCGCAAACTGTTCATGCATATGCTTTACGTAACAACGGATTTCGGAAGTCCACAGCGACTATGAAACTAACGAGATTGAAGGCAAAATAATGACATAAGCTAGATGAGTTTTCGAATTTAAGATTAATGCAAGACCTGATACCAGGAATAAACCAAATTTTGCTATCAAAGTTAAGAGGAAAAGAGTAAATCAGAAATTAATACACAATCGCCCTGGGATGGTAGGTGGGGGTAGAAAGAAGGCAAAAGCTGCTCGCTCCATTTCAAAATGATAGCTTAGTACAAAGTTCACAGAACTAATTATACAATGCACAAAGATCGATTCATAAATTAGGTCACAAATATCAGACTGACGTCTCATTGTCTACAATCTTAATTATAAGCTGTTAGTTCCTTTGATCTGCTTTGGCTGAGCTATGTGCTTGATAACAAAACGCTGGAATCAGACGCTTGAAAAAACACGACATTGCCGTGATTCTATTTCCGCAGAAACATACAAGCTTTTAACTTGCAAATTAACGGGGGGGGGGGGGGGGAGGTTCATACACTTCTAGCATGCTTTTGTTTCGCCTCTTTTTCTCTTAGTACACTCCTAATCATGATTACTTTTTTCAAATAATTTTCAACTAATTACGCTATCTAGCATTTTACAGCTTGTAATAAACATTCTTGACATGTACTGACGCGAAACACATCTAATAATAGTAGCTACAGGACACACAGGAAACGCCATCCAGTTTATGGTTGTTTTGACTGCACAACTGAATGGTGATTTAAAAATGTGTCGTGATCAGTAATCTAAAAGACGCAAGATCCATAAATTTCCTAAGACGGACATATTTTTGAAAGTGTAACACCTCAGCTGAAGGTCAACTTTGGGTATCCATTTCGCTAGCATGCCTTTTCCGTTTCAGACATTGTTTGCAAAATTAAGGAAAAGTCTGTTGCAACTCACCGCTTTTAACCAAGTGGACCAAAACATGTTCAATAACCTGTAAACACTTATGAGGAATGTTTAGGTACCCAATTAAACCACTCATAATAGGACTCTTATAGGAGCTTAGTTAACGATTCCGTCGAAGAAAGTACGAAAATCTGGATCATGAAACATCTTTTTATATCTACCCCTTGACACTGAATCTCTATCCACCACCGTGCATTGGATAAAATGCAAAATAACTGATAAACTGAGGTGTCTCGTATCAATTTATAATTTGCCAACCTTTCGCGTATATTGATTATATTCCAGAAGACTTCCTTTTCAGTTCTTCGTCTGAGCTGAGACGGATCTCACGTACTGAAACACAGCCATAAGTTCAGTATAACTTCGAGTCCATCGATCTGAGTGTTTGTACAGTATTCGTGAGGTTCTTCTGATACAAAACTTCAAAATGTTTTTCCACATTGGTTTCACTTTGCTTTGTTTCTTAAGCAGTTTCCTAACAGCAAGGTAATACAATTACGGCTTTTTTGAACAGATATTCAGTAGTGTTGTTTTCTCGGTTGAAAACAATCGATCCCACGTGATGGTTTGATAGCTCTTGTTCGTTCTGTAGTTCAAATTTTTGGTTTGCTTCGGCAGAATGGACGTATGAATTTTTTCGTATAGAAAGCGCGAGACAAAACATATATATGAATTGCCGATTTCCAATCAATTATGTAATAGTTCATGATATCAGATTTTCGTAAACATGACGGCTTCCGTGCGTGTCTAGCTAGTAGCTGTTATAATTAGAGGTAAATGTTATCCTGCATATCCTGACAATACAAAAAATGTCAAGAAATTTTTTTAAGCGTTAAAAAGCTAGATAGCGTTATTGTTATGCACTTATATTTTCTTTTGGCGGGGTAAGGTGAGGCGGGGGGGAGTTGGAGGTGTTGCAAGCAATGACATATCGAGAAACAGTTCAGAGTGCACGTTGTATTTCCTCTGTAAAGTGCGATAAAACAGGGAGCGCGAGGCTTTTGGGAATGCGGCGAAACGCAAACAGTCCCAGAACTCAACGGGCACCGCGTACCTCGAGGAGCAACGCCTGGGGATGAGTCAGCCCCAGGGCAGCCTTGTTATCGAAAAGATTACATGATAAAAACCAAACATTATGAAGTAAAAGCTAAAAAGAACTGATCAGGTTAGATTGTCATGAACAGCTGAGACACTTCAACAGTGTAATCGTGTCATTTTTTTTTTCTATTTTTTCTAGTGGGCAGGTTAAGGGTAGATTGAAGGTGCTGGAAACGGACGCAAACGGAAATCTTTATCTTCACAAGACTCCACTGCTATGTGTGAGCGACATTATCAAAAGACTGACTGAAGGAACTTATAGACTAGCTGAACCGAGCATCTTAGGTATGTATCATGCGAGTTTCTATGAATAATAAAGAGATGCAAAATATGAACGCAAATAAAATAAGCCAGGCTGGCAATATGTAAACGGCATGATAGAGCACAAAATGAAAGCCAAAATGCAACCATGGCCAGCTAGCTGCCTCGAATGGCTGGGCCTCGTCAGCATAATGTAGCAGTTTAAGAGTAGAAGATCAGTTGTCTTGTAAATAGCACATGGTGATGACCTCAGGTGAGCTCCGTCACATTCAAATGTCTGCCAACTGGAACGTCACAGCGCATGTCTATTGAAAAATAGGCAAAAAAAATTGAAAATCATGCCAATGTCGCGTTAAGGAAGATCTACTGAGCCATTGCTGATTAGATCTTTCACAGATCCTACGTATGCAGCATCTTAATTGGCAGTCCTTTAATTTGGCACATCGGTTCAAACTAGGAACGAACGAACGAACGAAAGAACGAAATAACAAACGAACGAACAAACGAGCGAATAGTTTAAGTAGCGGTGTATCCAGCATACAATGTAACATTAAAATTTTCCGTATTTTATAAAGTTATTGAGAAAAAAACGAATCAAAACAAAAGTAGACACAAGCAGTAGCAAGGGTTCCCACGGCTGTTTCTAGTTGCCCAAATCTATCACGAGGAAAAACTTTCTATGGTTAGATCTGTAAACAAATACTGAAATAGAAATCCTTATATCGAGCCTTAACTATCACTGATTCTTATCAACGATCGATTTACGAAAGAGGTGACAGGTATTAACTTTTCTAGTCTAATCTTGTTACGTTGGACTACAGGGCTATCCAAAGAATTCGCAGTGAAGAGCTGTCAGGACCTGAAGCTTAAAGTACCATCGGTCCAATCAGGCGTCTACTGGATTGACCCAGATGGTGGATCCCATGGTAACGCATTCCAGGCCTACTGTGACCAACAGACGGACGGAGGGGGCTGGACATTAGTTTGGAGTTACACCTTCACAGCTTACTCAAGTTTCAGCAGTGGAGCAAATGCTGTCACCCCCCGTCCAACCTGGACAGCCAGTGGAGCTAACACTCGAGTGTCTACAACAGTTCCACTGAGTGAGACGCATTACGAGGCCATGAACTTTGCTTTGTGGCGCACCATTGGCAAGGAAACCCTGATCAAGAGCAACATCAACAACTGGATCGCATGCAAGGAAGGCACTGGCAGCATAGTGCAACAGAAGGCGGGGTCAATCACTTGTAAACTGGTTAAACAGGTTTCTGAGCAGTGTGCTGGTGTAGTACCGAAATCCTTCGTCGTGCATAACTCCTACGGACCGTACCTCTCCAGCAACAGTGCGTACTATTTCTTTGATAGTAGCACAGGTGACAGTTACCCTACCCATGATCCATGCGGAAAAGACCAATTAAATCAGTTAAAAGGTGTGACTAATCCACATGGAAATATTTTTGTCCGTTAAGTCGTCGCTAACTGTGACGCGAGGACAGTTTCCCAATGCTTGCTTAAGGGTTTTAATGGAAAAAAATATAAGGTTTTACACAGCTTTGCAAAAAACATTATGAAGTTAGCTTGGTTTACTAGAAGAGAAACTTCTGTAACATTAGACTGTAACATGAGTCAAACATTATATCGGTTTCTTATCATTGTCAAACTTATCGTATTAATATTTTTTTTTATTTTTTATGCGCTATTTGCAACATTGTAGAGAAACTGCAAAAAACAAATAAACACGAGGTTTACTAACGGGAAACTAATGTCTAATGTGGTTCATTTCAGATTTCTTTTGTCCTCAATTTTCCCAGGTTAAATATTTTTGTGTTGAATGCTAAGTCATATCAAGTCTCAGGCCAAATTAACATTACATGCATTGCACGCAGGCCGTTTCTAGTTTATGAAATTCATGCCAACTCTTCCAGGCAAGCAAAGTGGAGTCATAGCAGAGTCCTTTGTAACTTTTCATACGCTTTGTAATGGCTATCCCCCACGTGATGTTCATCAGTACCTCCACCCCTCTCCTGTTATGTGTTCTGACCTTCTGAGATAATGCTCAGCTATCCCTATCAATGCACGTGCAAGTTTTTTATCTTCAACCCTTCGATGTAACTTGGTTTTCCACAGTATGTATTGAATGCTACGATTTTATTGGATGCGCAAAACGTGCAAGGCTACATATGAGATCGGTTAATAACTTTAATTAAAACCATCATACTAAAAAAAATAATAATTTCCAAAGCGCGCAGCTTTGTTAAAAGAGCAAGGCTTTTGAGCTTCTCTTTAGAAATTTTTAGACTCGTATCTCATGTTTAGTTTGAGGCATGGTCAATTATGGCATTTATAGCACTTGGTCATTTCTTGCTCAAAGCCGGTTCAAAGGTTGCAATTGTTCTCTCTCTGAATTTAGTTCCTCCCTTTCTTAAGGTGTCCCAAACAGTTCCAAAGTTTTTTATTTTTATTCTTCTCAAACTTTTCAGTGACATTTATGTTCACAAGAAACATTTATTGGTTCCACGATGTCCGATTACGTGATACACTGGATTAATTCAAAAACTATAAACACGTCCAATGATCTACTTAAACGAAGATTGTCCTTATTGTCCTCGAAAACTTCGAAAATGTCCCAACGATTTTGTTTCATCCAACGTTGAAACCCGAATAATAATGAAAATCTACTTGACAATACTTGAAACGAAAACGAAACCTAAATTTACATAAATAACTAAAGCAAAGGAACGAACGGAACTATGCCGGTAGAAAAACAAAAGAAACAAAAAGATATTACACAACTATTTTCACGCACAACATAATGATTAAAACTAATAACTTCAATTCTCTCGTGTCCATTTCTCCCGCTCATTGATATGCCATAGCATATTAGTACAATGATAATGTCGGTAACAAGGGGAGTGTTCCTTTAGTTTCAGTTCAGCATTAAAGATATTTAAATCCAAAACTTCTTAGTTCATTCTCGTGATCATCATCATTGTCTGTTATCACTTCTGCAATCACTTCTCAAGTCAGTTTCTCTTTACTTCCGGCTCCGTGCCCATCTTTTCCTTTGAAAACTTCGGTGATTCGACCAAAGGGCCAGTGTACGTGTTCTTCTTCCCTGCACGATGACGAATGGCCCTCCAAAATCCACGGCAGTCCGAGAAAAGGCTCTCAAGCGAGATCGAAGTCTGATCTGTGGAAGAGGAGCCATCACTTGCTTTGCCGCTTTAGCTTTCCTTCTTTGACAATCGTTACACTCCTTCTCCCATTCACGAATTTCTTCTCGACCGGAAATGATCCAAAAGCGTGTCGATAAGGTCGCCAACGTTTGATTCGTGCCTCCCGCGTGATTCCCTTTCTCGTGATAGTGTTTGACGATCAACTTCGTCACACAGTTCTTCCGAGGCAAAATTATTGGAAAGCGAGCGTCATGTGGTAGGAATTCCGCATACTTGAGGCGTCCATCACATCTCATTTGACCCTCTTCGTCAAGCCATGGTTGTAATCCGAGTAACTTGCTCTTCTTTGGTAGTTCTCTTTGTTTTTGGAGTGCTAAATACTCATCGGGAAACGCCTTTCTTTGTACGCTCCTGATCACCTGGATAGCAGCGTCTTCAATTTCTTCGGACTTTAATTCTCCATTTTCTCTCTTGCAACTTCTACAATTGTCTATGAAACGGCGAACCCATGCTTGAACTCTTATCAACCTTGACCAACTTTGCGTTTTGGGTTGAGACGCCACAACTGATCATGATCGTGAACTGTAACCATTGTCCAGTCTTCGTTTCTTTCACTTGCTTGTGAGCTGTCTCTTCTGCCTTGAGCCTTTTTCTTGATTTCTTTTTCCTCTGTCACCAGATCTGCTTTAATTCGATTGACAGGCCAGTGTGGTCTTCGTTTTGAAGAAAATCAGGACCATTCCACCACTTTTCTTCCTTGGCCATGTCGGATATTCTCATGCCTCTCGTAATTAGGTCAGCAGGATTCTCATGGGTTGGAATGTAGCGCCACTGTTTTGGATTCGTTAAACTTTGAATTCTCTCCCACACGATTTGCTACGAAGAGTTTAAATCTACGACTTCTTGCTCTAATCCACCACAGAACGTTCATACTGACAGACCAGAAGACTGCTTGACCCAGTGCACCACTGAAAACTCTGGAAGTAGACTCAGTAAGCCTTAGTCCCAGGACTGCCGCCAACAGTTCTAAACGAGGAATACTTGTTGTCGTCAGTGGAGCAACTTTTGACTTGGCTGCGACTAAGCGTGTCGATACCGATCCACTCTCATAGACAACTCTTGAATAGACAACAGCACCATAAGCATCTTGCGACGCATCTACAAATGTATGCAACGTCTCTGAAAGCGCAACTTGTTATGGGCCAAATCGTAAACATCTGGGAACTTTGAGCACGGGCAATTCTTCCAACTCGCAGAACCATTCTCGAGATCTGTGGATCAACTCTCCTGGGCATAGCTCGTCCCAGTCAAGTCCTGCGATCCACATTTCTTGCATCATGACTTTCGCCCGAACGGTAAATGGTGCCAAGAAACCAACTGGATCAAATAATGTGGCAATCTTCTTTAGGAAATTTCGTTTTGTGAACTGATAGGTTTCCTCAGGTGGATTTGCCTTGAACGTAAACACGTCTTCTTCTGGTAGCCACGTGATTCCAAGTGTTTTCACCGTTGGTAGGGGCTCCTTAGTGATGTCCACTTCTGATGCTCTGTCCTCGATTGGTATCTTCTCTAGTACCTTGGGAGAATTGGACAACCATTTACAAGCGTGCATTCCGGCTTTGTTCCACAGCTCATCTAACTGCTTGTACAGCTCAATACCTTGACTATCGTCCGACACCGAGTCCATGCTGTCGTCCATATAGGTTGACTTGGACACTGTTTCAGCAGCTAAGGGCAGCTCATCTTTATGCCTCTCAGCATGAGCTTGAGAGACAAACTGGGCTTGAAACGGCGACGAGTTAACCCCGAAAACCACTTCTGGCTCTTTCTGCTGGTCCAACGATCTCCATAAGAACCGTTGACACGATCGATCCTTTGGAGCGACTTCAATTCTCAAATACATCTCGGCAATGTCGCATATGAGTGCAACAGGGCGTCTTCTGAATCGCAGCAAAACATCGTTCAAATCTCTTTGCAATTTTGGACCTTGATAGATGACGTCATTAAGAGAGATTTCGTCACACTTCGCGGAGGCGTCAAATACGATTCGAGTCTTAGTTGTAGTTCTGTCGGGTCGCACAATTGGGAAATGAGACAGGTACCACTTCTTAGATGGTTTCTCCTCGGCCGGGTCGACCTTGCGAATGTAGACCTTCTCCAAATACTGAGTAAAATTTTTCGAGTAGGCTTCTGCTATCTCTGGGCTTTTCAGTAAGTGCTTCTCCGTGTTGCACAATCTGCGCAGCGCCATGCCATAGTTATCTGGTAGTTTGGGATCTTCCTCCTACCATGGAATTGCCACTTGATATCGTCCATCCACGTACTTGAGGGATTTTTGAACTTGCTGTAACGCGCACTGTTCGTCGTGATTGAGAATTTGACACTCACGTGACGAAATAGGATTCTTGATTTCCCGGAATTTTCGAAGAAGGTGCTAATCTCATCTGTGTCTGACTGTTCTCGTACAAAATACGTTTGCGCGAAGTTTGACTGTAGTTTACCACCTGTGAGCCCACTAACAATTCCAGTACAAGTCCATCCCAATGGTGTAAGCCTGGCAACTGGTTCTCCGGGCTGACCTCGAATGAGTAGTGTAACTCCGCATAATCGACTCCGATCAGCAAGTCCACAATTGGGCGTTTGCCGAGATCTGGAAACTGTATCCCTTTTAGATGGGTCCATTTGCCAACATGCTTTTCCCAGTCAATGACTTTCATACTTCCGGTGACTCGTTCTGCTGTGAATGCACTCATCTTGGTCATCACATTACCATTCATACTCTCCAACTCGAACTCAACTGGCGTAGTCTCGAAGGTTTCAGTCTGGCCATTTAAAACATTCACAGTCACTTTTTGGGGTTCACCCTGAAGTTCCAACTCAGCAGCGACGTCAGCATTTACATAGGTTTTAGTGGATGCTTCGTCCAATAACGCGTTTATTTTAATTCTGCGATGGCCGTTCTGTAGAAACACCGGTACGGTCCGAAGTGCCACAAATCTGGGTTGAACGCCATGTGTAGTCATTCTGGTGTGTGACCTCTCTGTGGGCTGCTCAACTGGCTCCTGGGGAGGAGAAACGACCACTGGATTTCTCTCCATGCCATTATTTGCTTCACTGCCTGCATCAGCTTGGGTATCTTCTGATGGCCCATTAACTCTTTCCCGCTGATCAACAGAGTTCGCTTGATCACTTCGATCTGACGGTACAGAATCTCGATGCAACAATCGGTTGTGAGTGTTCTTACAATTTTTTATCCCACAGATCCTCGATCTAACACATTCCTCTCCACTGTGGTCTCCTCCTAGGCAACGATAGCACAGTTTTAGGCTCTTAGCGGCTTCCCATCTCTCTGGGAGACTCATAGCTTTGAATTTCTTGCAACGCCAAACTCCATGGTGACCACTGCAAACTTTACACGGCCGAAATCCAACTTTTCTCTGGTTTCCTGACGATTTCTGCGTATTGCCAAAGAAAGTCAGTCCGTTATCTTTCTTGTTCCCACGTTTGCTCAAGCCTCGAATTGTTTCCGATGCCACAGTCTGGAATTCTGCTTCTTGGATAATGAACTCTCTCAGTGTTTCTACTGACTGCCAACGACCATTTTCGTAAATCCACCGATGATATTGCGCTAGCATTGCTTCCGTCAATTTCTTACCCAAACTGAGGTAAAGCGATCCGTTTCCTAACTCGTCATGTCGACCGGCCTCCTTTAGATTGACCACAGTTACGTCAAGTAAATCTGCAAGTCTCTCGAGGTACTTTGCATACCCAGGACGACGTGGCTTGAAGTTCTCCAATTCTTCTAAATGTAGAGCGATCTGACGTCTTTTTCCACCAAACTTTCGTTCCAATCTTTCCTTAGCCGCCTCATAGGCCGCCGCAGAATGTCCCAAAGGCTCCACGACCTTTAGTGCTTCGCCTGATAAATATTGACGCAACTGAAGCAACTTGTACTCTGGTGTTGCGGGCGCTTTGTCAACACATGCCATGAACGCTGTTTTCCATCCTTCGTACAATTTTTTATCTCCATTAAATACGGGAATTGAAACACGCTTGAGTTGTTTCCACATATCCTTGCCAAGCGATGGCGTACTTGAACGATTCTCTGTCGATTTCTCCTCGCGAAATTTTGTTGTTTTCAGCCCTCCAAGCTCAAACTTTTCCGGCGATTCTTTCAAATTTCGAAGCTGTTCTTCTTCTAATAAGCGACTACGATATTGACGATTTAATTCTTCTAAATCTTCTTTAGAACGAGCGATGTCTTGTTCCCGCTTCTTGAGTTTGCTTTTCCACGCTTTTGCGTTGTACGCTTTCTTCGATTCGGCGCCGGCGAGTATTTTCCGAGGCATCAGTTGCCAAACTCGATAAGTCGTCCTTTCGATTGTCCAAATATTCTTGTGCCTTGTCATGAGCTTCGGAAAATTCTACTTCTAGTTTGTCCATTTCGTCTCCAACCTTTTTGCGTTTCTCTTTCTCTTTGGTATGTAAATACTCTTGCGATAATTTCTCCATTGTGTCCACGGCACGTTCTTACACTTCGCAAAGGTTTTGACAAACTTGCTTGACTTCCCGCCGGCTCGGATAATCTTCTTCATCCAGAACTTACAACAGCTTGTTCTTTACTCTGGTAAATGCCGATTTATCCTTCGCTTTTTCCTGCTTTAGGTTTTCAATTCGCTCCTCTCCTTCGTCCAATGCTTCGCTATGCTCGCCGTCCACTGACATGATTTGAAACCTCGCTCTGCTACCATAAAATGTTCACAAGAAACATTCATTGGTTCCACGATGTCCGATTACGTGATACACTCGATTAATTCCAAAACTATAAACACGTCCAATGATCTACTTAAACGAAGATTGTCCTTATGTCCTCGAAAACTTCGAAAATGTCCCAACGATTTTATTTCATCCAACGTTGAAACCCGAATAATAATGAAAATCTACTTGACAATACTTGAAACGAAAACGAAACCTAAATTTACATAAATAACTAAAGCAAAGGAACGAACGGAACTATGCCGGTAGAAAAACAAAAGAAACAAAAAGATATTACACAACTATTTTCACGCACAACATAATGATTAAAACTAATGACTTCAATTCTCTCGTGTCCAATTTATATATTTTTTTTTTAAGTCTGCGAGCAAGATTACCGTTGGGCGATTCGCGCGAGTGGGGACTGGGAGCCAGAGGAGCGAGTCGAGAGGCTTATCGTTAGTGAGCCTGCTCGCACGTGGATTAGCCAGTAGTGTTACTTGACTGACAACTGCAACATACATTTTTTCAAATGTCTTTGGTGTAAACATGCTTACAGTACCAAACTGAAACATGTAAAAGCAAAATAAAATCAGTTCTATATGAAACTTTCCTCCTCTAAAATTTCGGAAGTAAAAACATTGGCGCGGTGTTTTACCAGGGTTTTATTATTAAAGGGACACTAGCAACCAGAATACATTGCGGGCACGCTCTCGTCCCGGCAACTATTTCTGTATTACAGAAACTACTTGACTTTCGAGAGGTAAATATATATCGCTTTCCATCGCTGTGCTTCAGACATCTAGATGTTCCAAAGTTTGAAAAGTAGTTTCTTCTATATTTATATTTTTCGTTTTAAAGCCCATTGAGATGATATTTTCGTTTAAAAAGGGACATGAAGCCTGTAAAAAAGGTCGCCCACCAAGAAAGGAAAGGCGCCATATTGTTTGGCTGGCGACCTCCACTTTGAAACTTTGGAATCAGAGGAAGAAGGAGCTCTGATTCGAGAAGAATTCTAACAGTGAATTCGCAGAAGCTCTCTTACATGGGGAAATTCTGAAAAACTCTAAAAACTCTTCAAGTGCGAAGCAAAATAGCCGTCCTCGAACGCCGGCTCCTCGAGTACGAGGAAAAAGGTAAAAAAGGTATGGGAGGTATTGCAAGGAAGTGACCTTGTCCTAGCTGGTGACGGACGAAACGACTCCCCAGGACACAGTGCCAAATACTGTGTATATACACTCATGGAACATTATTTGGATGTAATAGTAGACCTGGAGGTAGTGGACAATCGAGAGACAGGGGGGACTTCGGTAACCATGCCTTATAAAGATTGATTGAGCGTGCAATGAAAGACCTTAAAATTGTTGACATAGTCACGGATGCCTCAAATATGATCATCGCCCTAGTAAGATCTCTCAAAGGTAATAGTACATGAAATTAAAATTGGTAAAATTAGGATCTCACGATACTCATATTGTTAGGTGCAGGTGGAATAATTCTGGAAGTTTATCTTGAAATAGTATTCTTCCATAAGTACTTGAACATTTCCTGATCCATTGAACCAACTTCTCAAGATGGCATTTTGGAGCGAATTAAAATTGTCAGTAGTTATAACCTTCTTAGTTTAATGATTGCTAATTCAAAAGGCTAAGTGCCCCATTGTTCTACCAGAGTAGATTGTCTGTTACATGTATTGTTGAACTGTTTTAAACCACTTTTTATTTTTTCTTGTACTCATAGAGCAGAACCCAAGTGATCTTGCACAACTCTTTCACTCTCTTGACATTTGGCACAAGTCATGCAAATTGACAGCCAAATTGACTGCAGTAAGTTTATTTTCTTGTGGTTTTTATCTACGGCCTTCTTTTGCAAATAGTATAATAATTACATTTTAGTTATTTACCATAAGACATTTTGGGGACTTTATCAAATGGTAAATAATGGTTCGTGTTTCTTGTTAATAATTATTTTCTTTCAGCTATTACACGTGCAAGTTTCATCTTTAAAATCAAAACGAAAATAAACACTGAAAGTAAAGTTAAGTGGTTCCGTATATTGTGTGTACATGTGCCTTCTACAAAAACAAGTGATCACACATACGGTGCAGTTTTCGATTAATTTTGTGATTGTTTTATTGCCAGGCTGCTAAGGTTAAAGGGTGTGAAGATATTGCACAATGGATTGAACCAATACGGAATCACTTTTGGTACTGTGCTGAGCAGTGTGATGGGGATGAAGAAACACTGAGGGTTAGTTTTAATAGCTATAAAAATAATATATTATGTAGTTGTTGTGGACCATTTGTTACTGGCATTCAAGCACTCTTTTTGTTAATAGTTGGCAAAAGTTGAAATGTAAAATGTTGGCAAAAGTAAGAGTTAAAAAAGTGCTTGGCCTCAGCTAAACATAGTTCCAAGTGTTGCATTCCAGTGGATATATTTTACACCTTTTAATTGTGCAATATTTGCATGTGTGTATCTAGGGTGGAGATGTACCAGCACCATAGGTGATTTAAATCCACAGTACACCAAAAGATGGCCACTGGTACATTTACCCATAGTTCTTGGTGCACAAAAACCTACAAAATGCTTATAAAAAACATACATTCAGGTGTACATGTAAAAGTTATAAAAACTTCAAACTTAGCACATGCAACTCTGTTTGTACAGTACAAGGACACATTGTTGAAAAAGAAACCAGCTTTATATGTTTGTATTAGCTGTGTTAGTTTTGCAACATATAGTGGTATAGCCCCCCATCTTTTTTTCTCAAGGTGGATTGCAAGACCCTTAGAACTCTTGTCATCTTGTTCCTTTGCTTGCATCGATGCAACAAAGTTCTTGTTTTTGTTTTTAAATGTTTTGCTAGGACATGTGGCTTGGTGTCTTGCACCATATTTGTGGTGAGCATGAGTGGTGGGAGGGCAAATGCTCACATGGCCCCCTTGTATCTACTGAGGATGGTAAGACATTTCTCCAAATGGATTCAAAAGCTCACAAGGCAGTACGCGACATAGTTGCAGATCGACATTGGTTAAAGTCATTGGCATTCTATGTTAAGTTCAGGTATGTATTGTAAGTGTGTTACTATTTAATGATCTTGTATGCATATACTCTGATGGTTGCATACCAAAAGTATAACATTTATTTAATAGTTTTTTAATTTAACTGTGGTGTCAGCTGTATAGCCTTGGCAATAGAAAAAAAAGTACCAGCTGTTCAGCCTTTGTAATAGAAAAGATGTACATTTTAAATCTGATCCTTTTTCCAACGTCTTCATTCTTGATTATTCTTGACATCAGGTTTGCTATCTGCTTTTCCTATAAAGATGTAAACTAACATAAGTTTTGTCCTTTTATGTAAATAGACATACCAGCAAACTAGAGTGTTTTAATTCAATGATGTTGAAGTATGCACCCAAGAGAATTACATTTAGGTGAGTTACGTATTCTCTCAGATAGATAGGTTAGGTTTATTGTACATAATTATTGATTCCACTGCATTTACTTTTTAGGTGCGCATGGTGAGCTTTGGGTCAACCCCAAATTAATTATTATTTTGACAGAAACATTACCGGGAATATTGTCATCACCCTTTTCATTTTTGTTTATGTGTGCACTTTTTTACCAATTTCCAATCAATTGATACTTTTCATTGTTAATCCTTTACGTAACATACTATTTGGTATTTTTCAATATGCCTTCCCCAAGAGGGTACTCTGATCTGTAAATGACGGGGATGATCGAATGGAGGCAAAACTCAGGACCCTAAAAAAATCCCTAAGTCTTCCAACATTACCCAAAAAAGTCCATGGACCAAAATAACCCCCAAAAAATCCCTTGTCAAATTACCTCAAAATTGCCAGTAGGGGCAATAACAAAACACAAAGGACGCTTGTATTTTTTATTCATCATACCATAAATACGTGAAGGCAGCGCCAGGCACTTAAGTTGGTTTTTAATACCCAAAAAAATCCCCTTATCTTAATCAAGTCACCAAAAAATACTTGCCAAAATTTCCAACCCAAAAAATCAAGGAATCGAAAATTTCAAACCCGAAAATTCCTTAAATCATACCCGTCTTCAACAAACCGGAGTACCCCCCCCCCCCCCTCTTCGGGATGCCTTCATTTATGGGATGTTTCTTTGTTTCTCCAGTTATGATGTTTTTGTAGCAAGGGTGCTGTTGGCTGCACTTGATCACAACTTTAACTTGTACCGTGAGGACGTGTCAGACTCTAGTGGCCAAGTACAGTACAAAAGGAAGTACAGTAAGAGGTCGAAAAACTGGCGTGCGGAACCAGTGAAAGAAGGAAAAAAATATCCACATTGGCCACTGCTGGCAGCAAAAATCCTTCAAAAAAGAGCAATTAATCCTGAGTCTATTGTTCAGCGAATGGAAATTCCAACAAACCACCCTAAGCGACTTGCAGCAACCATTGCCATGAAAGATGCACCTGCCACTAAGGATTTAGTAAAGGATAGACTGTCCCGTTTTAGTAAGAAGTGCATTCCTGAGTGAGTTAATGTAGACCTCAGTATTCTTGGGGTTATGCACCCTTTAAAGTCTGTTGAGTTTTGGTATAAACATGTATGTAGATTCTGGAATCTTATTGACCTGAAAACTACAGTATTTTTATTTGGTAGCATTGACACTTCTCAGAGCTTCCTCAAGGGGGTATAAATCCCATTTTCTTAACCCAAATTTTGCCCGAATCCCTTTTCCCAGTCTATTGGTTTCCCAAATTTTCAGTCCCAGTTCTACTATTTATTTGTTTGCGATTCCCAGTCTCAGTGACCCAAACCAAATTTCCCCAATGAAAATTTGCCCAAATCCCAGTTCCCATTTCATTCCTCTAGGCCCCTCTTCTTGGCTAAAATGTTTGAAAGCTGATTAACACTTACCTAGGATTTTAAATTAATTTAAGGTGATTACATGAATATATTGGTTTTGTTTTGTGGAGTTTGAGATATGTCAGTTTAGTCAAAAATGGAGGACAGAAATTTTAATAGAAAATCTCGCTGAAGATGCAAATCTGGAGTCAACTCGATTCAGTCCCTGAAAAATGTAGTACTCTGAGGGAAAAAATGTGGTTGATATGATTTATTGCTACCATTATTTGCTCGGTTTTTAGTCTAAACTCAACAAATCAGTTAGGTGGCAAAACCTTTTGGGGGGTGGTAGCCTGCAAAAAGACTCCAAGTGGAGCAGGGCCAAAAAGAAATAGGGGCATAGTGAGCCAAGGGTGGTTGCTATTACGCCAAGGCAACGCTGTGCTCCCTTTGTTTGCGGATTTCTTTTTTCGCTCTGCCCCACTTGGGAGCCTGGGGACTATGGGTTCGTGGTTTGGTGTGAAGCAAGAAGGAACTTGTGTGAGTACTTTTATTAGACTTACCCACACCTTTTAATTCACAATTCTATTTATTATCATTAGTAACAGCTGTTTTTTTTGTAAAGAAAACAATGTTAACATTAATTAGCTACACTCTGTTCTCCTCGTAAAAGATAGAGGCAATGAGTCAGTTATGACAAACGAAAATTGTATTCCCTGAAATAAAAAGGTATATTTCCTCAGTCTGTTGAGTCCTTTCTATGTTAAATTGGGGGAGGAGAGGTTTCTGGAGGGTACATGTAGATCAGATGACCTTTGTTCGGGTTATTGAACAGCCTAAAACAAGCCAGCTTTTTATTCTTGGTGTACATACAGAGTCGAGGCTCGTATGCCGCTAGTTTTTTTGAAGATTGTCCAGAGCCATGGCCTTTCTAGTATGATAACAGGTTAAGAAAAAATTAATTTCTTCTGAAGCCCATATATGCAGCACCCTCTGGTGCAGGGTATGCTTCACGGACAACCCTTACAACACATGATGGGCAGACCCTACGATTCCCTCGACCCAACTTTCCATATTTCCAGAGAATATATTGGCGATAGGCAGCCTTACGATAACTTGTCATTTCATACTCTGCATCCTCTGCTCGAATGTCGCATCTTGCCCGGATTGCTAAGGTGAGTACCTCTCTGTCCAAGACCACATTTCGAAACATTTCATATGAGGTGACACGCGATCTCTTTCCACAACATTTGTTTTCTTCGTCATTGCCCATATCAATGCAGATGTTACAGACACACCAGTTGACACTTTCTCTACCATCTGGACCATCTGGTTCTGGGTCATTGTCTCTACTAAGGAGATTTCTTACATAATCAAGGCTTCCACGTCTTGTACAGAGCACATCAAGGAGGAGCCTATTTCGTTCTTCATTGCTCAGTGTTAAAATGAAAGCCTGATAATTGTGAGAAATAGAGTGATTTCAGTAAACCCGTGAAATAGTTATTACACTTTTAGATACTATTACACACAAATTCCATTGTTTTCTTTTGTTTCCTTTTGACTACTACGCACAAACTGGTAGATATTATTTCACGGGTTAAATGAAATCACTCTAACAATTTGAGCTATCAGACCTTGAATGCAATTAAATTTTCCAGAAAAATGATTGCCATCAGTAGACAGGCAATAACAATTCCAGAATTTTTACAGCTACAATAGAACTGTCATTTTTAAAGTGTAAATTGACAGTCAAAAAACTAAAGACTTGTGGATGTTAATGAATATCGAAAAGACAGAAAAATAAGGGAAGGAAGTCTTCGATAACTGCTATAAAATTTGACATATAAACATCAAACAAATTTAATCAATTGACAACTAAAAAAACAATTTAGCTGATAACACAGTCGTCTACTTACAGTAGTCCTAAAACCGGTAAAATTAAGATTCGAGTGGTATGAGATTTGTGAAAGTTGAAAAGTGCAAGGGACGTAGTACTACTGATCACTACATACTTTGTTCATCATTGTACTGTAACGCCTATCTAACACAAAAAGTTTCGAATAAAATTACCTGCACACTTTCTCTTTCCCTTTCAAGCGCCAGCTGATGCCTCTCTAAAGCGCTGCTTGGAGGTTGAGGTCTGTTTGTTTCATTTATGGCCGAGGTAGGGGCAGCTTTGTTATTCCTGCACGGTTTGGCATTGCTGCCACACACGCAGTTCGCCGAGCAACTCAAACCCGCATCTCTGCATACACAACCGCGGTGTTTTCCACTTTTACCGCTGCAAGTGTTCTTGCATTGGCATGTCTGAAAGAAACCAACGTAAAATAAATATTTCTAATTATATTTCTGTTTTAATCGTGAACGAGAAAGTTGGGCCAGATCAAAACAATTTTACAGGTACCGGCGTAAGAATTTTCTTGAGACTCACCACTCTGCTTGGATGATTTTGTAGGCTTCTGGGAGCTACTGGTGAGCCATAGTGATTAACTGGCAAATCTGCATTGCTTTCTTCTCCTGTAACATCTAATAAACTTTCATCCATCTTCACAACTTACAGTCCAACTTCTATTTTACGCGCGTTAACACTTTCATTGAGAAACGAGCAAGCGATTTCCCGGATAATAACAACAACAGAGGCGCGCAAAGGACACTGGTTGCCAGTGTCCCTTTAAACACGGAGCTCAGCCAAAGCAGATCTAAGTAACAAACAGTCATGTTTTACAAATGTGTAGTACTTAATCTAGAAGACGCAAGATCCATAAATAAATTTTTAAAAGATCGACATATTTTCAAAGTGCAACACCTCAGCTGAAGGTCATCTTTCGGTATCCATTTCGCTACCACACACCTAACACACTTTTTCTAAGAGTTTCAGCCCTGGTTTGCGAAATGAACCAACAGTTAATTTGTTGCAACTCCTCGCTTACTAAACTGAGACGCGTATCAAAATATTACTTATGTTTTTATTACGACGTTTTTTTAAGTAAGCTTAGTCATCTCTTAGTCATTTCTAAGTCATGTCTCCCAGAAAGCGTCCTCGGGGAAAGTCATTCGTCCTGTCTGTCCGCCCAAAACGAGCAAAATGGGCCAAGACGATCAGGCCATCGGATTAAAGAGAAAACGCGCTTGAAATTGACAGTGCAACCATCAACCATTCCCACGACAGAACAGAACCCTGCACAACCAGCAGGCTCTTTTAATGTCAGCGCTTTAACTAACACCAATTTTGCCGCCGTTTCGCAAGCTGTGGGCCTCAAAGGAAATTTATCTCACGACCCAGGCTTGTTCCGTAAAAGGCGTTAAAGTATTGTGTCGATTTTTATGATCCCTCTACCCAAAACATCAGAAACACAGCTTTTGTTTCTGTATTTTCAGCTTGATTTTCCTTTTGTTCCCTAGTTCCCAATTATTTTATGGTCACGTTGCTTTGTTCTCTGAAATTAACTCGCTACCACACAGAGCATGCGTGACGTCCACGAGGACGGTTGTGTTTTTTGAGCGGGAGCCATTCCCTCTTTCTTTGGCCGAAACTTCGCTCGAAATCTGTGCTTTAATGTCACCTTATGCCGGAGAACTCTAAGAAGAACAAACGAGGCGCACGAGGCTCCACTGATGATGAGGTAAACGAAGCGAAGCGTCCGTTTAATATGGATGACAAGACCTCCAAAGAAGCAGAAGCGGAGCCAATACTGTCAGACTTGAAGGCGATGCTATTGGATTTGCAGGGGTCGGTGAATGCGATTCTTAAGGACAATAAAAGCCTTAAAGACGAAATATCTGCGTTAAAAACTTCATTTGATGCTCAAGGCCGCGAATTCAACAAATTAAAAGAGTCAGTCGACAAATTAAAGTCGGAAAACGAATCACTCAAGGGCGAACTTCTTCGCACGAAAGTGAAGTTGGAAAAACAACAAGAAGAAACAGATAACCTGTGGACCTCCTTAGATGACTTGGAACAGTACACCAGGAAAAACTCGCTGGAGATTTCAGGAGTCCCAGAAACCTGTTATACGTCGACAGAAGAGGTAGTTTTGAAAGTAGCTAACGTGCTAGAAGTTGACCTAACACCTAATGATATTGAAATTTCTCACAAATTAAAGCGCCGAGGAGCTAGAAATACGATTATAGCAAAGTTTGTTAGCCATAAGGCAAAAAGCAAGTTATATAAGCAACGTACCAAGTTAAAAGATATTAAGTTGGCCGATTTATATCCAAGTTTTGCGTCGGCCATTAACACAGATCGAATATTTATAAATGAGAACTTAACAAACTTCAGACGCTATCTCTTTGGTAAAGCTAACGGAATGAAAAAGGACGATCTCGTCTCCAGCGTATGGTCGATCGACGGGAAAGTATTTATCAAGACTTCCCCTGAAGGAAGACCTGTAAGAATTTTCCGCGAAGAAGACTTAGATGAACTTTAGTACTATTATGTTGACTAATCTGCATAAAAAGCTTAACTGAAAATGTATTCCGGCAATCATTTAGTCGCCAAAATGCCGCCCTTTTCATAATATTCTAGGCCATAGAATAGAGTTTTTTGTCGTCTGGATTATTGGCTAATTTCGAATAATTTAAACGATCTTGTAAAATCAACTGATATAGTCGCTGCCATAAGAACAGATCATGACGCAATTTCCTTAGAATTTGAAGAGATAGATAAAGAGCTTAAAGGCCCTGGTTTTTGGAAGATGAACTGTTCCTTTCTTACAGATAAAGAATATGTAGATAGTGTTACGAAAATGATTCCAATTTGGACGGCAGAAGGACAAACAGAACTTTCAGACGACCGTAGCGCTTGGGATTGGATTAAATATAACATTAGAGCGCATACTATAATGCATTCGAAAAAGAGAGCGAAAGAAAGAGTTGAGAAAGAAAGAAATCTTCAAAATGAACTCGACAAGGCAAAGAAAACACTAGATAAAACGTTAAGTGACTCCAACACTTTTCACTATCACGCAGCTCGGGAAAAACTGGAAGCATTCTATGAAGAGAAAACAAAAGGAATAATTATACGTACACGTGCTCGATGGCACGAACATGGTGAAAAAAGTACAAAATATTTCTTGAACTTAGAGAAAAGAAATCATGTCAAGAAATGTATACGAAAATTATACATTAATGGTATAATTAATACAGATCCGACTTGCATTTTAAGGGAACAGGAACGTTTTTATTGTGATTTATATAAAAGTGGCAATAACGATCCAGACACTGCCCTAAAAAGGTCCACCTTTTTAGGTGATTTAAATATACCAAAACTTTCCGAGGAACAGAAAAGAGCGTGTGAGGGTAAAATCTCGCTAGAAGAATGTTCTTGCCTCCTTGATAGCTTTCGCGATAACAAAACACCAGGAAACGATGGCATTCCTATTGAATTCTATAAAAAATTCTGGCCTCTAATTGGCGACAGTTTTATAAGATGTGCAAATGAGTGTTTTGAAAAAGGTGAGTTGTCCTGCTCCCAAAAACAAGCGGTGATCACTCTTATCGAGAAGAAAGGAAAAGATCGCTCACTCCTTGAAAATTGGCGCCCAATTTCCCTTGTTAATGTTGATACGAAAATTATGTCAAAAGTAATAGCTTCAAGAATTAAAAATGTTTTACCCGAGATTATTCATCACAACCAGACAGGATACGTCAAGGATCGCTTTATAGGCGAAACTATTCGATCTATTTACGATGTAATGGACTACACTGTCGAAGAAAACATTCCAGGCCTCATGATTTTTATTGATTTCAAAAAAGCTTTTGACAGTGTAGAGTGGGATTTTCTTTTGAAATGCCTAGAAGCTTTTAATTTTGGACCAGACTTCATTCGCTGGGTCAAAACGTTTTATAAAAACATACAAAGCTGCACCATTAATAATGGTACTGCTTCACAATATTTTACGCTTGAGCGAGGTGTCCGACAGGGAGATCCACTCTCCCCTTACCTTTTTATATTAGTTGTTGAAACTCTGGCAATCGCTATTCGTCAAAACAAAAGTATTAAAGGAATAATGATCGAGAACGAGGAAACTAAGCTTTTACAATATGCAGATGATACAACTGCAGTGCTCTCAGACATTAATTCAGCAAAAACATTGTTTGAGTTATTGGATAGTTTTAAAGCGATTTCGGGACTTGAGATAAACTGTACAAAAACCGAAGGCATGTGGATTGGATTATCTAAGAAAAACAAAACGAAACCCTTCGGAATCAAATGGCCAAATGAACCGATTAAGGCCCTTGGAGTGTATTTCACTTATGATCAGAAACTGCTTAAAGAAAAGAATTTCATTGAAAGATTGGACAGCATCAAAAAGCTTATCAACATTTGGTCCTCAAGAGGCCTATCAATTTACGGAAAGGTGACAATTATAAAATCATTTCTAATCCCAAAATTTGTTTACACATGCTCGCTTTTGCCCACACCTAACGAATTGATTAAACAATTGAATCAATTGCTATTTAAATTCCTGTGGAAAGGAACAGACAAAGTAACACGCTTGTCAACAATAAATGAATATGGGAAAGGTGGCTTAAAAATGATCGACCTAGAGAGCATGGTTAAATCTTTAAGATTAGCATGGCTAAAACGAATATTTAATGGAAATGATGGAACATGGAAGCAGTACTTAAAACGCCAATTAAAATCCATTGGGGGTCTTTTCTTTTTTAATTGTAACTACGATGTTAACGATTATACAATCTCTTCCCAGTTTTATCGTGAACTGTTATTGTGGTGGTCGCAATTCCGCGAAAATTTTGCTACCGAAAGGAACTGGCAAAACATCATTTGGAATAACAAAGAAATACGAATAGACAAAAAGCCTGTTTATTACAAAAATTATGTTGAATCTGGAATCATCTGTATAAAGGATCTGCTATTCAATTTAAACAATATTGACTCCTTTGACCGCGTTTCATATAAAATAAGTAAAACTAATTTTTTACAATGGACAGGCCTCCGCCACTCTATACCCAACCTTTTAAAAGGTAGATATACATGCCCGTCACTTACATCTCCTTCATTTTTCATTGACCACAACATCTTCGACGTGAAGAAAAAGAAATCAAAAGATTATTATTCGCTTCTTGTTATGAACAAAGCACAGCCTCCTAATATTGTTCATAAATGGAAAAGCGATTTCAATATTTCGGATGATCAACTACGAGAATTTTTCGCATTACCTCATTCTGTTGTACTCGAATCATATGTAAAGGCCTTTCAGTACAAAGTACTTAACAATATTCTTTACACGAACACGAAATTACACAAAATTGGTTACAGAACAAATGATTTATGTACTTTCTGTAAGGCGGAACCAGAAACTTTGTATCACTTTTTTTACCAGTGCCCCCACGTCAGGCAGTTTTGGAATGATTTTGAATCTTACTGGTACCTCTTGTCAAATCAAGCAGTTCGTCTTACTTTGCAAAACGTTTTGTTTGGAATAATATCAAAACAATGCCCTTCACTTGATTTACTAAATTATTTTATTATTATTGGAAAATTGTTTTTGTGGGACTGCAGAAGAAACCAAACATATCCTAAAATTCAAGGCTATCAGAACAAAATACTTATTAAATATGAAACTGAAAAGAAAATTAATAAGAAAATATATTTCGAAAAGAAGTGGATATATTGTCCCAGATAATAAGTAAGGAATTATAGTGCTAGATTCGCTTTTTTTTTTCCCGTGTGTTTTTTGCTGTTGTTGCTTATTTCTTTTTGTTGCTTGTTTTAATTTCGATTATTAAAAGTCCAAACTATTGATGTAAACTTGCTATATGAAAATTATTATCATCTGTTACTTAAATGTAAATTAACACTTGTTACTTTTTTTTTATTCCAATCACCTATGTAATGTTAAGTGTGTAAATATCAATAAAGGAAAAAATTAAAAAAAAAAAAAAAAAAAAAAAAAAGTTGGGAATAGGTTTATTAGATTAGGAAGGGGCAAGTTTCTCATATTCTGATTAACTTTTTGTACTGTTATTACTCGGTTTGTGTTTTTTTTTTTCGTCTGTTGTTATCTAGCTATTTATTAAGATACTCTTTATTTATTATTCAAGTTTATCAGTTTAATTATTCAGTGTCAACGTGGTCATCGTAAAAGAATGTCAAAGAAAAATTTATGCAAAATTCTTTCACTAAACGTTCGAGGATTGAGAGATTGTGAAAAGAGAAGAAGTATTTTTTCATTCCTCAAAGATCAAAAAGCGTCATTTTACTTCCTACAAGAAACTTACTCTGGTCTTAACGATGAATCGTTCTGGAAAAGCGAATGGGGTGGCGACATAATTTTTTCGCATGGTTCTCATCATAGTAGAGGAGTTTGTATTTTAATAGATCCATCAGTGCGAGACACAAAAATAGTTTATTCCCAAAACCACAAAACGACGACTCGGGAAGAATAGTCTTAATTAACTTAAATTTTAATGGTGTGGAATTGTCTCTCTGCAACATCTACGCACCTAATAATAAAAAAGATCAGCTTCAATTCATCGAGGAACTTAACAATTGCCTAATCGACAAATCAGAATTAACATCTCTCGTTATAGGTGGTGATTGGAACTGCACTTTGACAAAGAATGACAAAAAAGGTGGTGTACCGTGGAAGCCTACGGCGTTCCGAAACTGCTTACTTATCACGATGGACATGTTTGATCTCATAGATATCCAAAAAGTCAAACACCCAAATGTTAAAAAAATTTCTTACGAATCTAAGGCGTTAAAAATGAAATCAAGGATAGACTATTTCCTAATAGCTAAAACTCTAAGGATGTCTGTTCAGAAAGCTGATATCCAAAGCTCTATCGCTCCAGACCACAAGCTGGTTTGCCTGACATTTCAATGGGGAAAAGAAAATACAAGAGGTCCAGGATTTTGGAAGTTTAATAATTGTCTACTAGAAGACGAAAACTATATCCAGCAGATACGCGAACTGTTTCCTATATACAAAAGCAAATATCAAGATGTCACTAATAAGCAAATTCTTTGGGAGCTTCTGAAAATGGAAATACGTATGTTTACTGTTTCATATGCCAAAAGGAAAGTAAAAGTTAAAAAGAGTCGTGAACTCGAGGTAAAAGACCAACTAGATGAGTTAGATTGGATAATTTACTCAAGTGATGAATTGAGAAACATCGACCAAGAACTGAAGCAGTATGACGCTCTTAAAAAGGAATTACAGGAATTATATAAAGCCAAAGGAGAGGCAGCAAAGTTCAGAGCAAAATGCGCCTGGCTTGAAAATGGCGAGCGTCCAACGAAATACTTTTTTAACCTCGAGAAAAAGAACTACAATAAAAAGGTTATCTCTGAGCTTGAAGACGAAGAAGGAAATACTATAACGGACGACAAAGAAATTCTTTTGCAAATTGAGAACTTTTATAAGGATCTTTATTCCTCGAAAATCGGCGTAATGGGAGAAAAGTTAAATCAATTTACCGAGGATATAACAGTTCCTCAACTCTCTAATGAAGAGCGCGAAAATTTGGAAGGCCTCTTAACCTATGAGGAATGTAAGACAGTTCTTGATTCTTTTAGAAACGACAAGTATCCTGGGGAAGATGGTTTCACTGCTGAATTCTATTCATTCTTTTTTGACCTTGTCGGAAATGATTTAGTTGACTGCCTTAACGCAGGGTATGAAAAGGGAAAACTTTCAATTTCACAACGCCGAGGAATTATAAGCTTAATTCCTAAAGACGATTCTGACCTAAATTACCTTCAAAATTGGAGACCAATAACGCTGTTAAATATAGACTACAAAATCGCCTCCAAAGCTATTGCTAGACGCATTGAACCGGTATTGTCGAAAATTATCCATCCAGATCAAACAGGATTTTTAAAAGACAGATATATAGGGGAAAATATAAGACTCATTAGTGATATAATGGAACAAACGCAGAGATGTAATATCCCAGGTATTCTTTTGTCGCTAGACTTTCGCAAAGCTTTTGATACCCTGGACTGGTCCTGTATACAACATGCCCTAAAGTTGTTTAACTTTGGAGACGGACTTAGAAGATGGATTACCGTTTTTTATAGTGACATTGAAAGTGCAGTGGTAAACAAACAGATTGGATCAAACCTTCTGCTGGAGTTAGACAAGGCTGTCCGCTTTCTCCATACCTGTTTATCCTTACAGCGGAACTTATGTCCAATAAGATCCGTCAGAGCAGCGAGGTTTTAGGTATATCTCTTTTGAATAGGGAAATCAAATTGAGTCAGTTTGCTGATGACACTAATCTTTTCTGTGCAGATTTAACATCAGTGAAAAAGGGACTTGATATCATAGCATCCTTCGGGGATATCTCAGGACTTAGACTAAATTTAAGAAAAAAACAAAGGCTATGTGGCTTGGAAAATTAGTCAATGAGAGCGACAAACCATTAGGACTGACTTGGATTAAAAACCCAGTGAAAATTTTAGGAATCTTTTTCTCATATGATAGTAACGGTAACAATCAGCACAATTTTAATCTAAAAATTCAAAAGCTTCAGGCAAACTTAGACATTTGGCGATCGCGAGATTTGACCTTATTTGGAAGATCGAGTTCTTATTATTAAGGCAATGGGTGTATCGTCCCTCGTTTACTCTGCTTCGAATATCGACGTACCAAATGAGATTATAGGAAATGTGCAGGGCCGTCTTTTTAAATTTTTATGGAAAAATAAAAGAGACAAGGTTAAAAGAACTAGTACCTACCAGGACCACGTAAATGGAGGACTGCGAATGGTTGACATAGAGATAATGATAAAGGCTTTAAGACTCGCGTGGATCCCTAGACTGTTAAAAAATGGGGACCCAAATTGGAAAGCGGTACCGAATTACTATTTCCGAAAATATGGCGGATTGGAATTTCTACTGAAGTGTAATTATCGGATGGAGGACTTAAAAGAAATATCACGTTTTTACAGGGACATTCTATTATATTTTAAAGAACTCAAATCGCTTTACAATTGTCATAACATTCATGACACAATCCTGTTTAATAATAAGGAAATACTAATAGGAGGGAAACCCTTTTTGTTTCATGAATGGCTAAACAAAGGAATTAAGACGGTCATGGATCTTTTAGACATTGAGGGTAAAGTTCTATCTTTTGCGGATTTTAAATCCAAATTTCATCTTAAAAAGACATCGTTTCTCCATTTTTATCAAGCCATAAGTGCAATTCCAAACCACCTACTCGAAAAAGCGAGAGAGTTACTTAATTCTGAAGACAGCGGTATATGTTTTGAAGATATGACGTCCTTTCAGGTCGACAATAACAGTTTCTTAAACTTGACGAAAGCCAAAGCCAAAGATTTTTATTGGCTGTTAGTGAATAAAATCCATACAAACAGCCACACGGGGCCGAAACGTTGGGAAAAATCACTTACTTCCGAAAACATCAACTGGAAGAAAACATTCCAATCGGTTCACAAAACTGCTAAAGAATAACAAGTTGCGAGAATTTCATTTCAAGGTCATTCATAGTTTTTTTGTAACTAAAAAGGAGCTTTTCATATTTAAGATTAAGGAGGATGGAGATTGTACATACTGCGGAGAAACGGATTCGAGAGACCATACGCTTATTGACTGTCATTTCACAAAGTCTTTCATTCAGCAGGTGTTGCAGTGGTTCAATTCAACCAACAACTCGTCCTTTTCACTCAATACTGAAGAGATTTTATTTGGCCTTCCCAATACACCGAATGATGAATTAAAGAGAAAGCTAAACTACACTCTTTTATACATGTGTTATTATATTTATAAAATGAAACTCCAGAACGATTCATTATTAATCTCGGACTTTATAAGTAAAATCATTTATAAATATAGAATAGAACAACTTCTTTAAGTACATATACACCAGCTGTCTGACAACTTCTTCGCCTTCTCCTATGTGTAGTATATAGTTTCTTTATATTGTTTAGTGAAAGATTTCCACCGCTTCTTATATTAATTTGTAATATTTCTGATCCGTCGCCACTGTATTGTGAATTGTATATAGTATTTTGTAAATAGCGTTGTAATATTGTAAGTATTTTTTTTTGTGTGTGAATGAATAAATGAATAAAAAAAAAATAAAAAAAACTCCTTGGTTAGCCTCGAAGCTTTTCGGTCTGCACTTTCCGGGAATAACTTGGCTGCTATTTTTAAAAACACAGGTCCTGTTCCTGATCCATGTGCAACATGCAAACCAAATCAGTTAAATGGTGTAACTAATCCACAGGGAAACATTTTAATTCCTAAACGGCTGACTTTGTAAAAAATAACGTGAAGCTGTTTGAGAGCAAA
The DNA here is from genome assembly GCF_052425735.1 of Oculina patagonica. Taxonomy (NCBI): domain Eukaryota; kingdom Metazoa; phylum Cnidaria; class Anthozoa; order Scleractinia; family Oculinidae; genus Oculina; species Oculina patagonica. The sequence goes on from NC_135767.1 coordinate 19,121,985, forward strand.
AATTTCCAACGCCAGCTAAAAGATTTAATGGGCTAAGGGTTCTTAGAAAGCATTGCATTTGCTTGTAAATTATAAACTGAATGATTTCTTTCCATTAAAGAGCTTTTTATAAAGCTGTCGGAAGGAGCTGAATTTAACCTGGGTTTATATTTCATTTGCTTTCCGAAAACAAATAAGCATGCTTTTAGTAGACTGTATATAAGGAACTGAATATCATGTAAAAATGTATCAAGATGAAACTGATCATTTAAATACTTTGCTGTATACTTTTGTGGTATTCTTAAGGAAACCTATGATTAATATAATGTTGCAATAGAATGGGTTTTCAATAATTTTGTATTTACGAGAAATTAATGTCGGATTTAATTTCTCAATTTCAAGGCACTACTCATGTTTGTCGACCTACGTTAAAGGATTCAACGTTTTGTGGTGGGTGATCACGCTACAGAAATTATTTCATCTGAAGTTCTGACCAACTTTTGCAGGCTAACATATACTTCCATATAGCATTTGACTGTTTGAACAACTTCGCCGCTAAGTACAGCAACGTAACCTCCAATGCAGTCGTTTTTAGGGGCGATCGTGAGTGAAACACGACTGCACGAGTCATACGCGCTCTTTTCAAGTCGGAAACTACACTGAGATCACACTTAATAGAAAGTACGACCAGAGACGCTTACATCAGTGAGTGAAAATGAAAGACCTACGTAGTATGCAAGTCAAGGATTACGACCAAGATATCTGACTACTGTAAATAAGACGTTCTTATAATTTTTTTTTTTTACTTTCTGTATTTTATATATGCTCAGCCCTGGTCTCGAGTCCATGCGAGTATTCATGTTATATTTACAAGATCAGAAATGCGAAATCAATATTCAAGGGAGCTACGTCAAAAACAAAGCACCATGAAAAAATTGGCAACTATCTAAAGTTGGTCGTTCGTAATCCATCATTATCTTCATCAGTCGAAACCATCCTTCTTTATTTTCGGGTTTAAATCACTCCGCTGATGTTTTTCTAGGTTAGAAAAACTCTTATTTTGAGGTTTCCTTCGAATTGAAAAAAATCAGAAAAATGGCTTTAATGACACGCATTGTAGCTCCTTTAGGGTTAAAAATGAGGTTTTATATTTGCATAAATGTGACAAACAAACACACTTATCACCGAGAACTCAAACATTCGTGATCAAATACAGTAAAAACCCGCGTGTAAGAACCTAGAAATTAAGAACCTCCTGGCAGAAATTTGCTTCCTTAATACCCCAAAAGGTTCTTATATGTGGGGTTAAACTATTTTATTTATAATACAATAACTGTATTTTATCAAAAAGGATGTCTTTAGAGATCAAGAATTGCACAGGGAAGCTAAAAAATGCCAGTAAGTACCCCAAAATATAAGAACCTGTTTTGCCAAACTCTAAAAAAGCAGGTTCTTACACGCGGGTTTTTACTGTAACGTAAAATCCTAAACAAAAATTAGACAACGTATATCTCAGCTGTTCGTCTTAAACAAATCATCAAAGGCAACAACAAACATTAGACAACGGACTACTTAGAGTCTATTTGCATTGATGTGACAAACCCCAGGGGTACTTAATTTATACGGGAAGGCTCCCCCCGAAGTCTTAACCCTTATCCTTCCCGTACCATTTAAGACAGAAAAGGTAACCCTTCTTTATACATTCTATAGGAAAATGGTACCTTTTTCACATACGTAGAAAAGGACTACCGTTCTCTTATTAATTTTTCACGTGAATAACTCCGTAAAATACTTAATGAAACGGCCGTTAGGTGGGTATGTTCGAGATATTTTCAAAGGTCTTTTTAAATACCTTATTGATAAGGAAAAACGTAATTTGCATTAACTTTAACACACATCTACATACGCGACTACAATGCTAGTTTATTCAATAAACCTCGTCAGTTGGTAGCCGTTTAAATACCTAAGTGACAGTTTTCCTTATCCTTTTGTATACTCCAACTCGTAAAATCCCTAGCCTTTTATATACCTACAGCTTGAAAACGGTACCCCATTCGGGCGGAGCCTCACCTTAAAGTTTATTACATAGGCAGTTCCCCCCACCCCGGGGACAAACTGACACTGACAAGGTCTCAAATATAACACATGTTATATTCTCACCAACGAAATTTGCGTGCCTATTCACACTGACAAATAAATGAATAGTTGTACCACATCTCGGAAGAAAACGGTCCATTCGACAAATACCAATGCCATTGCTTTTAAAATAAGTTCAAATTATAATTTAAAGATTCTAAACTGAAAGAAAAATACAACGCACGAGGACTGGAGTTTCGTGTTCGTTTGACAAATACTATTGTGTGAAATCAAATGATTTGCAAACACGATATGCTTTCAAATTCATCGTTAAAAGCAATTATACAGGTATAATTTAGGTTTATATACACAGGTGCCGTGTTCTCAAAGCGGTTAAATAAAAAATCATTTAAGTTTAATTTAGCTTTGTACACATAGATTCGTTTTCTCAAAGTTGTCCAAAACACCTTCTAACAGTTTAAACTATTGCTCAAGTTTGTTAATCACCATAGCTAAGTTTGCATAAAGGGCAAGAATTTCTTTTCTCTTTATCAATCTTTTGCAATAACTTATGTTTTGAATTTTTGTTAACAAAGGACAGTTAGAAAACTCAATAGAATCGCAATCCATTTGATATGAAGGCTACAGTCACTTTTGTTTATTCAGGTCGAATCGACCTTAGAAGCAATTCACTTCAGTGAATTAGGCTATGAAAACAAAACATGACAAACAAATTAATAAAGAATTGATGACTTTATTTCAGTGGACAAATTGACCACTTAACGAGCCATTCTAACGTATAACGTATCGCTCTTCAACAAAAGGCGCATTCAGTTTGAAATAGCGAAAAGTGAGTATCGAAGGAGCGCTGGTTTAGTTGTTGATTTTTCTTTATGCGATACCGAATTTGACTTCTTTTCTTTTGTTCTCTCTTTAAGCTGTTTTCCAGGCGCTGAGTTACCTTAAGGTTAGTGATTTGTTTTTATCTGACCTCTGGCAATTTACCTTTGTAGCTAAAACTACGAAATGACCGAAGTGGCACCAACTCCCTACTGGAAAACTCAAAATATCCTAGTAGGCTTTTAAACGGACTTGTCAGATTCCTTCATGTGCGCAGCAATTCGGGAACTTTCTTTTAATTTTTTTTTTTAATAATTATTGTCGAATTGGTTATTATTTTGAGAAACTTAAGACGGATTCCGCGGAAGGTTCGAGCAACGAGTGCGAAAATTAAGTACCAAAAATCTACTCATAGCACGGCAACATTTTGTATACTATTTTAAAGATCTTATCGAAATTCGTTTGTCTTAGTGACCCCGTAATTACACTCTAAAGCATTCTCGAGAAAATTAAAGTCAATCCTCGTAAAAATGTTTAAAACGCGCGCCACTTTGTTTTGAACTGGCGTGAAACGCCCGTTTTAACTAAAATATAGACAATTTCAAATCCATTTTTCTCTCGCGGGGTCAGCTTGAGTGCCAAATTTTTGACCGGTTTTTGTTAGCTGTACTTAAACTGTTGCCATGCTAAGAGGCCTTTTTGGAAACTTTCTTTTTGCCTGTATTGCTCGAATGTTGGGTGGAAACCATCTTAATACTTCTCACTGTTAAATCCCTTTGAAGAACAAGGAGGTCGAGGTTAAAGGAGCTACTTCACGGACAAGGCATCTTGAAAAAAAATTCAAGTTTGTCGATTGTAATCCGTCTTAATCTTCGTCAGTCGAAACCATATTTGTTTATTTTCGAGTTTTTATTATTTCATTGTTGCCTTTCTACGTTAGAAAACGATAATTTGAGGGTTTTTTTCCTTTTACTTTCTGGATTTTTAATCCCTTAGCATGCGGCGCAGGATGAGAGTTCATACTATGATGTGATTTCGTGATGTTACTGCAAAACAGTAATTAAAGATTCACGTTCAAGGTTTTGAATTTAGTACTCACCCGATTCGCTAAACTTTCCCTCAACGGCTCGCTCCAATAACCTGAGAACGTTCGCTAAAAAATCTTCCAACTTACCAGGGAAAACGCCCTAGCTGGGACGAGGTTGGTTTTGTTCACCGTCTTCCTATGGCTAAATTTACTCTAAATGGCTGATAAAAATTGCCGCTGCATGTCTGTTGTAATTTGCTAATCTTCCATACTTTCCTCCTTTTCAGCTGATCTTTTACCGAGGCAAAGTCCGAAAATGTTCTTCCATTTTTGTTTCGTCTTGGTTTTCTTCTCCAGCAGTTTTTTACCAGCGAGGTAAGACAATACAGTTTTCTAACTTTTTTCCAATGCAATGTCCGAGAAAATTTCTCGTTTTAAGATTGGCGATGGTTGTTTTAAAACGTCGAATATGGCGGCCTTTTCTAAAATCAGGACGACCAAGACCATTTTTGGACGAATTTATCGCAGGGCCGTAACTAGCAAGAGGCAAGACGAGGTACTTGATTTTTACCCAAAACTTGTAAAGAGAATATGTTTAATTAGGAAAATAATCGGCACCAGTTGAACAAAATTGAGATTTTTCAAGAAATACCTTTATATGAGAAAAAAATTAAGAAAGATTTTTCGAGCATCTAGATTTCCAAATTTTCTGGGGGTATGTCCTAAGAACCTCCTAGCAACGTCTATGCCAAAGGTCTGGTTACCGCCCTGATTTACCGCGACTTCGATTTACTGAAAAAGAGTAGATTCTTGGTGCCGGACGTCCACATTTTAAATGAGCGCCGCCCTCGAATAAGCGCCGCACTTGAGGCGCGAAAAATTTAATTAGCGCGGCGGCGCTTGTTCGAGTAAATACGGTATTTTTATTCAATCATGAATGTCTCATAAACTTCTTGACGTCAGTCGTTACACCTTGTGTGTGCTATCTTTATATGCATAGTGATGAGCCCAAGGTGTCCCCCGCGACCTAACCGCCTACTTTTGTTTACTATTCGTTTTTTTATATTGCTTTTAAACGATCACCATCTCGTACTAAATCTCAAAATAGTTTACAGCCGACGAGAAAAGAAATAGAAAAAACTAAACTTTATCTCAACCATCAGGGGATTGGATCAGCAGAGATACAGAGTGTTGGACATGGACGAAAAAGGCAATCTTTATCTCTACAAGACTGCACTGCTCTGCAAGAATGAGATTATCAAGCGACTGATCAATGGAACATACCGTCTGGCAGATGAAGGTAATATAGGTAACTGCAGTAATTTATTACCTCTTTACCCAAGTTATAATTTAAGTGCCTTTCCGCTTACGTTTGGTGCGCTAACCTTCAAATACCCATCGACTAATACTGTTAGAAATGTTTGGAAACCAAATAGTAGAGCTTTTTTAACAATATATTGATTAAAACTTTAATTAAAATATATGCACCTTTTGCTGTGAAAACTGAAAAAGCAATAGAAGGTATCTACCTTTATTTCTATTTTATTTTTTTGTTTATTTAACACAGGTATGTGCAAAGAGTCCCCAGCGTTAAATTGTAAGGACCTGAAACAGAAAGCACCATCACTCGTGTCAGGCCTCTATTGGATTGACCCAGACGGTGGTTCCCATGGTAACGCATTCCGGGCTTACTGCGACCAACAGACTGACGGAGGGGGCTGGACATTAGTTTGGAGTTACACCTTCACTGCATACTCAAGTTTCACGAGTAGCGCAAACGCTGTCACCCCGCGTCCAACCTGGACTGCCAGCTCTGCTAACACTCGAGTGTCTACAACAGTTCCACTGAGTGAGACGCATTACGAGGCCATGAGCTTTGCTTTGTGGCGCACCATTGGCAAGGAAACCCTGATCAAGAGCAACATCAACAACTGGATCGCATGCAAGGAAGGCACTGGCAGCATCGTGCAACAGAAGGCGGGGTCAATTACTTGTAAACTGGTTAAACAGGTCAACATGAAATGCGGCGGTGTACCAAAATCCTTTCATGTGCACGTCCGTGGACCATCCCTCGACGATAGCAGTCACTTCTACTATTTTGATGGTGACACGCGTGCTAATTGGCCAACCCATGATCCATGTGGAACAAACCAAGCAAATCAGTTAAAAGATGTGGCTAATCCACACGGAAATATTTTTGTTCGTTAAGTCTTCGCTTAGTATGACGTGAAGACACAGTTTCCCAACGCTTGCTTAAGGGTTTTAATGGCATAAAATATAAGGATTTTGCATAGGATTATACTCAAAGATGAAAGCATTTATTATAAACTGTAGCTTGGTTTACTAGAAAAGAAGCTTTTAAAATCAGTGTAGAACTGTAACAGATGTTATCACTTTTTTGACATATTTTAAAGTAGCATTTGCATTTAAAGGGAAACTGCTGAAAACAAATAAATGAGGTTTACTAACGGGGAAATAATGTCTAGTGTGTTTTATTTTAATTTTCTTTTGTCCTCGACTTTCCAAGGATGATTTTATGTTGAGTGCTGAGTGATATCATGTCTTTAGCCAAATGAACACTACATGCATGATACGCAAATCATTTCTATTGTGAAATTCAGGGCCTCTTTACATGAGAGCCGAGATGAGTTTCGTCCCGGGATGAATTTCGTCCCGAGATGAAAAAAATTTCATTTTACATGAGCGTGTTCTTCCCGGGATAAGTCGTCCCGCCCGAGTTGAATTCATCTCGCCCGTGCTTACATAACATTACATTTCATCCCGGGAAGGACTGTTTACATGGGTTTTCCGTCACGTTTCATCCCGGGATGACATTTCATCCCGGTGTTTCATCCCGGGATGAAATCGTCCCGGGATGAAATCATGTATCATTCATCATGTAAACAGCAACAAGAAAATGACCAGACACCGAGACGAATTCTTCCCGGGACGAAAGTCATCCCAGGACGAAAACTCTCATGTAAAGAGGCCCTCATCAGACCAGACTCTTCCAAGCACGCAAAAAGGAGTAACAGCAGAGTCTTTTGTAACTTATCATGCGCTTTTTAAGGGATTATTAATCCACCCACGGGATGTTTATCAGCAACCTTACCCATCCTTCGATTCGTTTTAACTTGATTTTTAGCATTGAATGTCACAATTTTATCGGATGCACAAAACGTGTAAAGTCTTCATGACCACATGTGATCGCTTGAAAGCTGTAATTAAAAACATCAAACCAAATATAATAAATTTCTTTGCTTTTTTCTTTAGAAATTTTGAGACTCATATCTTAGACTTCATGTTTAGTTTGACGCATGTTTACTTGGTTATTTCTTGGTTTGCTCAAAGCTTCAAAGGTTCCAATTGTTTTCTCTCTGAGCTTAGTTCCTCCCTTTCCGAAGGTGTCCCAAACAGTTCCAAAGGTTTGTTTATTGTTTTGAACTTTTCAGGGACATTTCTACCATTTTTTTTAGTCTGCGAGCATAGTCACCTTTGGACCATACAATCGAGTGGCGAACAAGGGCGAGGTGGCAAGTTTGAACTGGGACTCGAGAAACAGACTTACCACAAAAGGATTCCCAAAATGTACCGCTAACTTCCGGAGGTATAGCACTTTTATCGACATTTTACTTCCCTTTCAACTGAAAAGCGAATTGATGAATTAACCAGTACTCTTTTTTCTTATCAATGGGATAGCAGTCCACAATACAGCCTTACCACCCCTCGAGGAAAAAACTGTTTTCGTCGTAGGGGGAGGGAGATGGATTAAGTAGTGTTACCATGGAAACAGATTTGACTGACAACTGCAACATACCATTAATATTTCAAATTTCATTGGTGCCAACACGCTCCCAGTTCCAATTATTCTAATTATGTAAAGGCAAAATAAAATCGGTGCTAGCATTGTTTCATGAACTTTCCCCCTCTTAAATTTCGGAAGTAAAAATATTGATGCGGTGTTTTACCAGGTTGCTATCATCAAGCACAGAGCTCAGTTCAAGCAGATCAAAGCAACAAACAGGCTTACCAAAAGTGTTGTAATTTATCTAAAAGACGCAAGATGCATGAATTTTCTAAGATCGATATTTTTAAAAGTTCAACACCTCAGCTGAAGGTCATTAACTTTCATTGTCCATTTCGCTACCACACACCCTTTCCGTTTCAGACCTGGCTTGAGAAATAAGCCAACGGTTGCGACTCACAGCCTTTTTTACCACGTGCACTAAAAAATGTTTACCAAACTGAAAACGTGTATCAGAATTTTGACGTGCCCGAGCCAATTATGATGACTTGAATGTTTATTACGACGTTTTTGGAGTAAGTAGACGAGTTCCAGTGTAATACAATACCTCAAGTAAACGAATCAGTCCAATAAAGAAAGCACGTAATGCAGCAGCTTGCAGCCTCCTATTTAGACGTTCTTTTGGCTCATCAAGAACGTTTGTGTAGGAGGCTACACGTGACGTTGATTATGAAACATCTTTCCATATCTGCCTTTTGGCACAACCATTGGATAAACGCAAAATAACAATTGAATAAAGGTGCCTCATGTCAGTTATAATTTGCCAATCTTTTAAAGCATTTGTCAAATGAGCTGAGATCTCACGTACCAAACACAGCCACAAGTGCAAGTTCAGTGTAATTTCGCCGGGATAGATCCGAGTGTTTCAACAGTATTTGTGAGGTTCTTCTGATGCAAAACATCAAAATGTTTTACCTCATTGGTTTCTCTTTCTTTTGCTTCTCAAACAGTTTTTTTGGCAGCCAGGTAAGACAATAGCTCACTTGTTTAAAATTAATGCATTAATCGCGATTAGTTGAAAATTTTGGTTTGGCGCGGTAGAATGCACATGTGCCGTTATTTTTCGTAAAAAAAATCGTTAGACAAAATACTTGTATGAAAGTCATGAGATAAAGACCTCCATTCGTGTGATCGTATGGCAAATAGTTCATGTTTTACACATAATTAATAGCATAAGTTTCGTAAATCTGACAGCTTCCCGTACATGCCTTGTGCCTTGTAGCTTCTATGATTAGATATGTTAAACTAATCTTGTTGCATCCCGGCAATCCTCAAAATGTCAAAAAGCCTTAAAATAATTATATTTCTTTTTTGCAACGTTAACCCTGGCCTTCAGACTTTGTGGCATTGTTGAGTACGAGATTGGAGGGGGGGGGGGGGGGGGGGCTTTGAAGAAATGACGATTAGGACGGTCCCAGAACTCGCACCACCGCGCACGACCAAAGAAAGGCGCCTGAGAATGAGAGCCGCTGTTACCGAAGCCTTCACACGATTCGAATCAAATATTACGAAGTAAAAGCTACCAAGAACTAGGAAATTTCGATTTTCATGACCAAATGATACTTTCAAATATCATAGTTATATCAAATATTTTTTCTCTAGTGCCAGTGGGCTCGATCAGCCAAAATTCAAGGTGCTGGAAATGGCCGCGAACGGAACTCTTTATCTTAACGAGACTTCACTGCTATGTGTGAGCGACGTTATTAAACGGCTGACTGAAGGAAGATACAAACTGGCTGAACCGAGCATTTTAGGTAACCCACTCCAAGAAAAGCAAAATATAAAATATTATTATTTTATATTATATTTTATAAATAAGTTACTGAAAAACAAAAACAAAAGTAGACGTTAAGAAATGCCGTGGAAAAACACAAGAAGTAGCAAGGGTTCCCACAACTGTTTCTAGTTGCCACAAATCTATTACGAGTAAATTATTTCTATGGTTGTAGATCTGTAAACAACTACGCGATAAAATAGAAATCCTTGTATCGAAGCATATTAACGATCGAGACTGCTATTAACCTTTTATTTGTAGCCCAATCTCACATAACTATGTTGTACCAACAGGTTTATCCAAAGAATTCGCAGCGTTGAACTGTCAGGAACTAAAGCTCAAAGCGCCTTCAGTTCAATCAGGCATCTACTGGCTTGATCCAGATGGTGGTTCCCATGGTAACGCATTCCAGGCCTACTGCGACCAACAGACGGACAGAGGGGGCTGGACATTAGTTTGGAGTTACACCTTCACAGATTACTCAAATTTCAACAAGGGCGACAACGCTATCACCCCGCGTCCAACCTGGACAGCCAATGGAGCTAACACTCGAGTGTCTACAACAGTTCCACTGAGTGAGACGCATTACGAGGCCATGGACTTTGCTTGGTGGCGCACCATTGGAAAGAAGACCCTGATCAAGAGCAACATCAACAACTGGATCGCATGCAAGGAAGGTACTGGCAGCATAGTACAACAGAAGGCGGGGTCAATCACTTGTAAACAGGTTAAACAGGTTTCTAAGCAGTGTGCTGGTGTGGTGCCAAAATCATTGGCGCTGAACTCCAACGGACTGATCATTTCAGCGAGTTCCGCTAAGTATTATTTTGACGGCAACACGGACGAAAATTGGCCTACCCATGATCCGTGTGGAACAAACCAGCCAAATCAGTTAAAAGGTGTGGCTAATCCCCACGGAAATATTTTTGTTCGTTAAGTTGTCGCTTTATGTGACATGAAGACTCAGTTTCCCGATGCTTGCTTAAGGGTTTTCACAGCATTATAGCGGAGCTCCTAAGCGTAGCACCATAACCATGAAAGAAGGAACACTATCGAAATGAGTTTTCATGGTCAACAGGGATAGCGGCATGGTTCGCGGGCGCGTACGTACGGCGTACATACGTACGGAGTCGCGCAACATGGCGGCCATAGTTTGATGGTAGAAAGAGTGAAGCAAGAAGGCCGTATAAAGGCGGCCTTTAAAATTTAAAGAGGTTTGAAAAGAAAAACAAGAAGCAATGAAACAAAATGTGGCTGAAAATTACTTGTAGAAAGTAATCGACCGCTAAAAAAGTGGACATTGAGAGCCATAATCGATCGATGACTTTCGTGTCTATCTGTAAAGCCAGCATCGTACATGAAGGAGCATTCGAAAGCTAAATCGGGTTGATATAATAAACAAACCATTTTATTGCTACGGGGTATAAAAAAAAAACTTGACCCTCTGGGATTTGAACTCACGACCTCCCGAGCCGCAGACTGGCACCTTACCGATTGAGCTAATCCGACAGACTCTGTAATGCACGTTGAATATATCCTATATCAATGTAATAGATATTGTGGAGTCTACTAAACTGCTGCGAAACTATAACAGGATCGCGAAACTATTTTCTATTGCTAGAAAGCAGATAATTTACTGTACTCTAAACTCTAAAGTAATTTTTCGTACCATGAGTAATGATTTTGCCCCGCTTTAAGATTATTATTTTTGTCGTACTGCTGACATTCAGTTTAACCGTGAGCTATTTAAATTTGTCTTGCACCTATAAACCGCCATAAACATTAGTACTAAGCCGCTTATTCACTATAGAATGAAAACATTGTAAGCTCCAGTGAAAATTAAATAAATGGGGAGCTCCGCTTTTAGGCGTGCCTAAATCTATATATTATACTCAAAGATGAAAGCAGTTATTAACTGCAACTTGGTTTACTAGAAGAGAAGCTTTTTTTATCAGTGTTAGACTGTAAAATGAGTTAAACGTTATATCGCTTCTTTTATCATTGTCAAACTTATCATATTAATATTTTTCATAGATTTTTATGTGGCATTTGTAAAACTGTGGGGAAACTGCTTGAAAGAACGAAAACACAAGAGGTTACTTACGGGAATATAATGTCTCAATTTTCTTTTCTCTCCGATTTACACAGGTTAAACTTTAACGTCTTTATTATTTGAGTCATACCATGTCTACAGTCAAATATAATAGTTCATGATTGCATGATTCGTAATTCATTTCTTTGGTCTGAAATTCGGACCAAACTATTCCAAGGAAACATATTTGAGTCACAGTAAAGCCCTCTGTAATTTCTCTACGGTATTTTAACATGGCTATCCTTTCAGCTAAGGACAACTGTACAGCCGATCCAGTTTTCCTCTTTGAGACAGGATTTCCATCACTACCCTTCCCTCCCCCTTAACTGTTCAGACCTTTTGAGATAACGCTCAGCTATTTTTCTTCAATACTGCGCAGCTGATGAGTTTCTGCCTTCTAACCTTAGATGTAACCTGATTTGGCAAAGTAATAAATGCTAGGATTGATCGGTGCAGTGCAAGGCTACACACGTGTTCAGTTAAAACGTTTTTTTTACACCTCTTATTTCAACATTCAAAATGAATTACAAAGCTGGTGAAAGTTTCAGTTGAAAACTATTAAACACATTATACTTAAAGTTTTTCGCGCTTCTCTTTTAAAAGTTCCTTCAATCATATCTCGGACTTCATGCTAAATTTGTTAGTTCTCGACTTGAACTAAAAGTTCTGAGATCAGTTTCCTTTCTGTAGGTGTGCCTAACAGTTTTAAAGTTTTGATTATTATTTTCCAACTTTTCAGGAACATTTTTCGAGCCGAAACAGGCTTTTTGTTGGTGAGCCTGCTCGCAGGCATAACTTTTTCGAAAAAAAAAGTTCCGCTGACTTCCGACGGTGCTTCTGTCGACATTTAACTTCTTTCTCATCTGCAAGCGTAACTGCTGATTTAATCAGTTAATAGCCAAGGTATGGTTACAGTTCGGAGCCCACACAAAGAGATAAAGATTAAAGTCTACGTGTAGCCATAGTCATCCCCAAACAAGTTTTTTCCCTCGGTGGGAGGGGGGAGCTACACTTGGGCTACATAGATTAAATAGTATTACCAGAGACTTGACTGACAATTGCCTCTGGTGAAAACACGCTATCAGGAGTGTCCTGAGGAAAGAAAGGAGAAACAAGACCAGTGATACAGTAAAAACCCGCGTATAAGAACACCTACTTTGGCGGTTCAGGCTGATTTGGTTCTTATATAAAGGGTTATAATCTGCAAAATCAGCCTGTAAGTGTTCTTAAGTGTTCTTAAAAAAAGTTTCTTAAAATAAGGAACATACTAGGCTACCAATAGATGAAATCAATATATATGCACACAATTGTATTTTAATTTTAATAAAATTGATAAATCAAGGCAATACTGTACTTTATTATATGGCTACAATAGTACGCGCGCTCTGATTGGCTGCTGAGCGGGCATTATTTTCTTGTAATGACCGGGCATTATGAAAATTTTTTCTCGGCTCGACGGTTTTTTGAGTTTTGAGTAAAAGCTTCTAGCGAGGGGGCAAAAACAACAAAAATGCCGACAAAATATAACTATCTTTTCAATAACTGAAAGAAAAATATAAGCATACCGATTCTTCTTTAGTATGAGCGACGAAGAGAGCCACAGAGAGCGAGTTTTACCTCCAGTGTTTTTTCCCTTGATTATACTCTTTTTTGAATAGTGCTTAAAGGCCATATAATAAATAACTTATTAACCTCGTCCGTTCGGTCATTACAGGGGAATCTCAGACCTCGACCTTGATGTATTGACCTCGCTGTCGCTCGGTCAATACATCAAGGCCTCGGTCTGAGATTCCCCTGTAATGACCTCACTCTCGGTTAATAAGTAGTATGTATTTTTTTTGTAATATCTGTTCTGTTTCGTTTTTTATCGGCCCAAACACTAAATCCTGATAAGGCCGCCATGTTTCTTTCTGCTCGTCCAAGGGCCTGAGAACTAGAAATATGGTTTCCAGACTCTCTCTGAAAATGTCACGCAACTCACCCTTTTTTTACCATTTCCACGCCTGCTTTCCTGATTTTTTTGTTAGTTTTAGCCAAGATTTACTTAGCGATTTCAGTTTTTTTTGCCTCAAGTTTTCTGGGATATTTTCAAAATCATATACATAGTCGTATACTTCTCCTAATCTTAAAAAAGCTTCATTATATTTTGTTAAAGTAAGGTAATCTAACGATTTTTTTTGGTAAAACTGAAGTTACGGGAATAAATTCCTCGTTTTTTTCCTTAATGGGTAAGTCTTCACTTTTACCAAAAAGTTCTGGTTTTTTTACTTTCATAAGTTTTTTAAAAGTGAAGTCTTTTTCCAACATTTCTTTAAAAATTTCTTTGCTAATCTCATCAGTTTTAAATTTTGAGATTTCTTTAATAAAGGCGTGAAAAATTTTTGTTGAGTCAAAGGTCCTATACCGCTCTAAAATTGGGTCATAAAATTTTTCGGTTTGGGTGTAAAACTTTCTCGTTCTCGGTCCTTTTGGTTGAACAATTTCTCTCGTTGGCTCCATTTACTTAGTAGTGCTATATGTTCAATTGAAAAATATTTCTGGCACAGCAATTAAAGGTTGGTTGTAATTTAATACAATGGCGCCATACAACGATTGGTACACTGTCGGGTCCGGCGAATCTGCTTCAGGAAGTTAGGAATGTGAAAGCCACTCACATTTTCCTCCTTTTTTTACCATTTCCACGCCTGCTTTCCCGATTTTTTTGTTAGTTTTAACCATGCTTTGCATAACGATTGCAGCTTTCTTTTTTCTTAAGTTTTCTGGGATTAAACGTCTTTTTTTTGCAACTCGTTTCGCGAGGGGGGTAAGAAAGGCGTCTTGCGTTCCGCACACACTTGTACAATAGGAGTTGTGGACACAAATTGTGACAAGGAGCGAGGCGAGCCTGGGCGAGCCGAGCGAGTTGTCACGGTTTGTGCCACAACTCCTATTGTACAAGTGTGTCCCAGAGACTAGACTGTCTGCTTTCTATGCAAATTTAGATCGTGTCACGTAATTGTAATCAGTGCCGTATTTGGACGATTGTCTGTTGTTAAACATCATTATACATTAAAAATGCTTATTTGAGTGAAGAAGAATTGCTCCGAGACTGTTGATGTCGTCTTCAAACAGAAATACATCCGAAAACAGCACATATTACGATTGCGTGCACAAGCTTTGATTTGCATAAAGCACAGACATTCAATTCCCCAGGGGCCAGGACAACCATCCCAACGCACGTTCAAATTTTGGCGCGTTACAGATCGACCAATCAGAGGTGTTTTCATTGTTTCAACGAACTTCAAATGAGAATAGGCTCTGTTCCAGGGTTGCCCAGAGCTCTTCTCGCCGTCAGTCATGCGCAAAAGAGAAGAGCTCTGGGGTCGAGAATGAATTTGGCTCCGAACCGCACACACAACACAGAATACCCATTACACACAGGACTACCAGAATAGTGTGCTGTCTCGCTAAGGCGAGCCAGCAATGTTTTGGTTAATTAAATTTACGTGCACGCTATAGATATATTTTTAAGGTTTCATGTCACGGGTTGCGTTACTTGGACAGATAAATGTTTTGCGACAGTTAACAGACTGAAGGCTAACATTTCGCAACCAGCGAGAGTCGTGTTTGGCCTGTCACATTTTATATTATCACACCATCTGGTAAGAAAAATGTTAGAATTTCTAATTTGGATTTTTTTAATTTTCTGTAGTGCTTGAAAGATTAATTATATAGAAAGAATTAATTTGCAAAATCTATAGAAAGCAGTTGCATTTGTTCTTTTTGAGAGACCCTCATAGCTGCTCATAGGTATTTTGAAATACAACTTTGCATCTACCCATGTGGTATCTTTCCAGATCTATAATCATGCATTGCTTAACACCCGAGGTGGGGGCACTCCCTTATTAGGGCTAAACGGGCACGTGCAGCCCGATAGGGTATGGTTTTCAGGCTTTTTTGTCTTGAACGGGGTATATATTTCACCCCTTTTTGTCTTAAATGGGGTATTCTTGCATGCACCAATGTCAGACAGGATAGACTTATATGCCTGCAGAGGTGTAACAAGCCGAATGTTCACACATTCTTCCGTATTGCTGACTTACGTTGATTTCAGCATTGATACTTAGCTTGATTCACGATCAAGTCTTAAACACGATCAGGGATAGGAGGCCAAGGATGCACCTCTCTACCTGGAATTATGTCGAGTACCCCCCCCCCCCCCCCCAGAGCTTAACATTGCCACCCTAAATGAAGAAATTATATAACAATTTGACTACTACAAAACAAATTAGAAGTTGCGGCTTCTTGAAAGTTTGATTTCAGTTCAATAAACTTTGTTTTTTTTTTTTCGTAGGGCCTTCCCGTCCGTTACCGTTATTGTTCCCGTTAGGTTACTGTTATTATTGTGTGGCCGGACATATATAGCATGTAGTAAGTACTTGTATTACATTTCCTTAACCCTAAACCACCAAGTAAACAAAATAAAGGGCGTGTTTAAAACACGAAATGGCGAAATGACGAAATGACGAAATGACGAAATGGCAAAATGTTAAGATAAATACACGTAAATAATATAGTTTGGTTTCCTTTTGAACTTCAAGGTAGTTCTGTTTACATGTCTAGACTGAATTATTTCAAGGGAACATTTCTGTCAATGTTCTGGCCCAGGAATATAATGAATACTTGTCACATATCACAACGCCAAATTGAACGTATTGCTGAAAGGTCGCAGCACACCAGGATATATTTTTTTTTAATTTAGTACTTGCCAAGTTGCCTATCAGTATCTGCACTGCACTACAGAGCTTACATTGTATCGAAGGACTGATATAGACATCGAACGTTACTCCGTTTCTGTGCAAAGAACGTTTGCCACTGATATCGTGTATGAACTTTTTTGCAAAGTAGGTTTTGTTTGTTAATTTATTTCTTGTGAATGTTGGGGCTTAAAGCACTTCATAGCCGAGACTCGGTGGCAAATACGAGATAAACAAATCATTTTCTTCCGATGTCTAAACGAAACGCCGACTGATCTTGATCAAGAATGTCCTAGGCGTATAAAACAGCGCCTTGTTAACAGGGAGAGACTGGAATCCAAATTACCCATAGGTTCGTGACGGGTCTACGTGACGGAGAATTTGTGATTGCAGTTTCTTTTATTTTTCGGGACTTATCTACAAGGATAAATTCGGCAACATATGAAAATTCCAGTACAACGGTAATATCGTATAACTTTGGCTTTTATCTTCAGTATCATTTCGTCATTTCGCCATTTCGCCGTTTGGCCATTTCGCCATTTCGCCATTTCGTGTTTTAAACACGCCCCAAAATAAAATAAGAGCAAGGCTCAGAGGTTAATGAAGTGCACAATATTTTTTTTTGTTTTTTTACAGATTCCACAGATTGGATTACATTTTATTGCTTTTTGTTTTCTTTTTTTGATTTTTTTTTTCTAAATATTTAATTGCCTGTTTAAGTGAAAATTTTTTGATTTGTGTAAATAGTAATTGCAGAATGATATTTTTTAAATTTGTTTTTGTTTTGTTTTTCCTCAAGTCTTTGTAAATATTATAATTTTATTAAAAGTTGTTTTATGTATCACAGTGTTGTGTTGATTTATTTGTAAGTAGCGGATTGCAAGTCAAAGAACTTGCGACTAAAATTGTTAGATTACAATGACATGTACCATCACCACCACCTTTCTTTTTGAATTGTTAGGCAGGACGCGCGTGACTTAGAACTGGAGATAATCTTTGACAATGAGGCTTAACCTGTAAAACTAAACTTACCCATCCCACTCCCCAATACCTACCTGTATTGTAAAAGGTACCCCTCATATACCTTTTTAAAAAAATACTGCACTTCTGCCCGTTTTTCTAAGTTGCAATTGTTTCCCTAACCTTTCATATACTTCAATTTGTGATAGATGTACCATTCCTGTACAAGCCATTGTAGGGGAAACCCCGGAGAAATTTTCAAAGAGCTCACACTTTTACTTCTTCAATCCACCCCACACTAAATAAATCTCAACAATTGGGATCTTAAGAGGGTCACTATTTTCAGCAGCAGGATTCCTATACAATCAGAATGGTCATTTATTCCTACAGAATAGCTACACACCTTTATAAAGGGTTAGGGATTCATTAGTATCTCGTCAAATTATGTGAATTGTTGATTACATGCCGATCAGACAGAAAATTAGAAAACGCATTTGAAGGTAAAAGAATAAAAAAGGGGGACAGCCTTAGAATAAACTATAGGTATGTCGATATTGATCCCTCGGAAAGGTAGAATAAAAACGAAACTTAGGATATGATAAATAGTAATTTGCATTTAGCTAGCCTAACAAAACCCCGGTATATATAGCCGGCTACAAACAGCGAGAACTAAGATAACGCCCACTTCCAATTGTCAGAGTACGAAATAGCAGGCTTAGACTGTATTAGAAAAGAACCAAACATTATGCAGTAGTCAACTGAAAGCCAACGCACCAGAACAACTGAAATTACCCAGGAATTAATGATGATGATGCGAATAGTACACTACATGTTATGCCAGTTCGAGTTACCGGACTTATCATTTCCTTCTTTACAACCTGATCTACATTTCAAGTTTGACATTGCAGTTTTCGGTGTCTCTGAAGTGAAAATATTACTCAAAATACCGCCAATTTTATAGCTCCCGCCATATTTGCACCCAGTCTTCTCGCGGTTCTGTATCTAAGTGATTCCGCTCACATCTGCCTAGTGCCCAGACGTTCTCCCCTTTAACGATTCCCTTGGCTTAGTGGGACTGATCCGAAAAGGGAAACGGACGCCTGGAAGATCTTGTTCGCATTCTTGGCAAAATCCGCTATGTTAATTAATTATACGCAATTTTATGGCAGTTTGTGGCTAATCAGTTGTCTCACAAAAGACAATGAAACTATAGAGTAGCAAAAATCTAAATTCTTTGCTTCAAAGCCACAACGCTATCACTTTCGTATACACGACACGAGACAGCCCAAAGGGCCTTTGATTTTAAATAGAACAGCTAAAGCTCAAAAATAGCTTAAAGTTTTGTTTGCTGTCGTTTTGCATGTCATGTGAGACATAGGTAGAATGCACGCTGGTGTGAAAACAAATCAGGAATCTCTATTGTTCTTTCTCATTAGCATTTAACGTTAATGAGCAGAATTATCTGCACGCGCTTTAACTATGCACGTGCGTTTTGAATTTTGGTACACTTCAAAGCCGTTCTCTGCCGAACAACAACATGAAATGACGAAATTCTGCGTATTTTGGACAATGTCAGCCACGACGGCTAAATTTTGGTTTTTCTATTTGGGTTGAACGCTTTCTTTGAATATTCAGCGGGAGCTAGTTCTTGAAGCGACAAATAAGCAGAATGCGTCCGGAAAGCTGCGAGATTCTCAAGTAAAATATAAATTCCTTGTAAGCACTAGTAAAATTACTAATTTTAAAAACACGAAACAACTTTTTAAAGACATGTTTCGGCATGACTTATGCCATCTTCAGTTTATTGAGAATTTAAAATCTAGGGCTATATATATACCCAAGCTACAAATACAAAAATAGAAATGTATACAAAGTAAAATTACAATAACAAAAGATAACGGTAAAGCCGTTACAAAGTGGCAGGTACTGTCTGGTACTGTCTAGAACAGTAATTACTCACAGTGTGAGCTTTAGACCGTTACTAATAGAACAAAAGATTAAAATAAAAAGGTGTTGACATGCTGCACTTGAGTGTTTAAATCTGGTTTTAAACTATTAATGTAAAAGGCCTCTTTTAATTTAAGAAAATAAACGGTTTGAGCAGAATCCAAAATTTTAAAGCAATCAGATGTGTATAAATTTTTGCAATTAGATGAACTGTTAAGGTGTTTAAAAACATGTGAATTTTTGTCAGTTAAAGTATGCTCTTTGATCCTTGTTGAAAAATGACGGGAAGTCTCGCCAATATAACGGGAGTTACATCCCGCACAAGTAAATTGATAAACAACAGAGGATTTAATAGCATCAGGAATGGGATCTTTAAAACTGAAAAAATTCTTTATTTTAAAAGAGGAAAAAACTAACTTGATGTTTAAGTCGCTGCAAAAACGCCTAGATAACTGTTTAATTTTTATCTGGGTTATATTAGATACATTGCCGATGAAAGGTAGTTTAAAATAGCGAGTGCTGGTGTTGTTAGAATTACTAATACTAACATCACTAGAGGAATTAAGTCTAACATTATCTAGATAACGTTTAATGATTTTGTCAATTATGTGGGAGGGAAATGAGTTACGTTTAAGAGTTTCTGTTAATTTAGCGAGATCTTTGCGAAAACCCGAATTAGAGTTATTGATTTTAAAAGCTCTGTCAACTAAGGTATGAATTAAACCTATTTTATACTTAAATGAAGTAAAACTAAAGTAATTAGTAAGAAGACCAGTGTAGGTTTTCTTATGATATATAGACATGGTACAAATAGGAGAAGAGTTATCTACTAAAATATCTAAGAAAGGTAATTTACCCTCTAACTGCTTTTCAAATGTTTGGTTGGTTACATTTGAAAAGCAGTTAGAGGGTAAATTACCTTTCTTAGATATTTTAGTAGATAACTCTTCTCCTATTTGTACCATGTCTATATATCGTGCAACAGAAGGCGGGGTCAATCACTTGTAAACTGGTTAAACAGCTTTCTAAGCAGTGTCCTGGTGTGGTGCCAAACTCTTTAGTGCTACACAGCAAAGGACTGTACCTAAAAGGCAGCGACATCTACTATTACTTTGAAAGTAACGCAAATAGTGATTGGCCTCCACATGATCCTTGTGGAAAAGGCCAAGCAAATCAGTTAAAGGGTGTGGCTAATCCACACGGAAATATTTTTGTTCGTTGAGTCTTCGCTTACTAAGACGTAAAGACACAGTTTCCCAAACGGGTTTAAATGGGATAAAATATACGGATTTTTCAGAGGATTATACTGGAAGATAAAATCATTTATTTTAAACTGTAGTTTGGTTTATTATAATTAGAAAAGAAGCTTCTTTTTAGTTTGATGCATGTTTACTTGGTCATTTCTTGATTTGCTCAAATCAGTTCTTTTATCATTGTCAAACTCATAAAGGGGAACTGCTGAAAACTAATAATGAGGTTTACTAACGGGAAACTTCCCAGGTTAAATAATTTTGTGATGAGTGTTGAGTGATATGATGTCTTCAGCCAAATGAACACTACATGCATGATACGCAAATCATTTCTATTGTGAAATTCAGACCAGACTCTTCCAAGCACGCAAAAAGGAGTAACAGCAGAGTCTTTTGTAACTTATCATGCGCTTTTTTAAGGGCTTATTAATCCCCCCACGGGATGTTCATCAGCAACCTTACCCATCCTTCGATTCGTTTAGATTGATTTTTAGTATTGAATGCCACAATTTTATTGGATGCACAAAACGTGCAAAGTCTTCATGACCACATGCGATCGCTTGAAAGCTGTAATTAAAAACATCATACCAAAAATAATAAATTTCCTTCCTGTTTTTCTTTAGAAATTTTGAGACTCATATCTAAGACTTCATGTTTAGTTTGATGCATGTTTACTTGGTCATTTCTTGATTTGCTCAAAGCTTCAAAGGTTGCAATTGTTTTCTCTCTGAACCTAGTTCCTCCCTTTCCGAAGGTGTCCCAAACAGTTCCAAAGGTTTGTTTATTGTTTCGAGCATAGTCACCTTTGCACTATACAATCGAGTGGCAAACGAGGGCGAGGTGGCAAGTTTGAACTGGGACCGGAGGGAGAGTCGAGAAACAGACTTACCACTAAAGGATTCCCAAAATGTACCGCTAACTTCCGGAGGTATAGTACTTTTATCGACATTTTACTTCCCTTTCAATTGAAAAGTGAATCGATGAATTAACCAGTACTCTTTTTTTCTTATTAATGGGATAGCAGTCTACACTACAGCCTTACCCAGCCCTCGAGGAAAAAAAAACTGTTTTCGTCGGAGGAGGAGGGAGCTAGATTAAGAAGTGTTACCATGGAAACCGATTTGACTGTCAATTGAAACATAAAGTCTTTTATCAAATGTCTTTGGTGCAAACATGCTCCCAGTTCCAAACTGGAAATACACGTGTGAAGGTAAAATAAAATCGGTGCTAGCATTGTTTCATGAACTTTCCCCCTCTTAAATTTCGGAAGTAAAAATATTAGTGCCGTGTTTTACCAGGTTTCTATCATCAAGCACAGAGCTCAGTTCAAGCAGATCAAAGCAACAAAAAGGCTTACCAAAAGTGTTGTAATTTATCTAGAAGACGCAAGATGCATAACTTTCCTAAGATCGATATATTTTCAAAAGTGCAACACCTCAGCTGAAGGTCATGAACTTTCAGAGTCCATTTCGCTACCACACACCCTTTCCGTTTCAGACCTGGCTTAGGAAATGAGCCAAAGGTTGCACCCCACAGCTTTTTACCACATGCACTGAAACATGTTTACCAAATAAGTCATCTCTAGTGGAAAAAAAATTGCAGAATAGTACAATACCTTAAGTAAACGACTTAGTCCAAGAAAGCACGTAATTCAGCCTCCTATTTAGAAGTTCTTTTGGCTCATCAAGAACGCCTGCGTAGGAGGCTGCACGTAATGTTGATCATAAAATATCTTTCTATATCTGCCCTTTGACACGTCAGGAGCCCATTGGATAAACCCCAATGGCTAGGAAGTAAAGGTGCCTCATGTCAGTTATCAGTAATTTGCCAATCTTTTTAAGCATTCGTCAAATGAGCTGAGATCTCACGTACCACAGTATTCGTGAGGTTCTTCTGATGCAAAACTTCAAAATGTTTTCCACATTGGTTTCGCTTTGTTTTGCTTCTCAACCAGTTTCTTAACAGCAAGGTAAGACAATAGCTTACATGTTTAAAATGCACCGTTAACATTAGCGGTACTTTCTCAGTCGAAAACATCACAAACAACTCGATCCAACGTGATGGTTTGCTATCTGATACCAGTGAATTAACAGTTATTGGACGAGGTTGAGCAAAATATCGTGATTTGTCAGTGGCGAGCAGATCAATTATTTGCCGAAGCCGAAGGCTGAGGCAAATAATTGATCTGCGAGACACTGACAAATCACGATATTTTGCGAGAACCGAGTTCAATAATTGTTTTTTCATTCGATCACTGAATTTGTTTCGCACAAAGTACCTTCGGGAACTAATGTAATGTAATGTAAAAACTTTATTTAAACACGGGAAACCATCAGTTACAATTAGCTCAAGTATTAAAGAAACTAAAACTAAAACTGCTTTACATGATTGCCGTGTGGGAATCCGATACGTCAGCTACCTTCTTGATAATTGTCTTAAAATTATTAACTGATGCGGCATTTTTAAGACATTTGGGCATGTTATTCCAGAGTATAGCGCCGCTGTAAGGAAAACTTCGTTTTAAATAGTTGGTATTTGGTTTGGGTAGCGTTAGCTTTCCCTCAGAGTGGAAATCGCACTATTTCTTGCTGACGAAAGCGTAACTTCGCCTTCGATAATACGAGCTGGTCTTCATCCAATTCTCTTTCTTTCAGATATTGCCAAAATACAATAAGAGGAGATCCCATTGCCTTCTTTGTAGCTTCGCTCTGTTTTTCGGGCCTAGCAGAAAAATCCAACCGCTCTTCTTCATCCCTAGAAAACTAGCTGCCATTTTTTCTCGCAAGTGGACACAACTACGCATGGGCAGAATATTATTTGTAGCAAAATCACTGTCAAACGCTAGTACACACAAGCAGACCATTATTTGTAGGCAGTTATTTGCAGATCACGTGGTGGGCTCTCGGCCAATGAAAAGGAAGAAAAAATTGCATCGAATGATAATAGCTTTTGTTTGTCTGATATTTTTCGTAAAGGAAAAGTGAGTCAAAATACATACATATATGAATGGAAAACTTCTAATCATGATCCTATCACAAATACTTCATCACAAATACTTAATTAATAATATGATAAGAATTTCGTAGATCTGACGGCTTCCCGTACGTGCGTTGTAGCTGTGTAGGGCGGGAGCACGAGGTATGTGGGATGGATGCGACACGCGAGCAGTCCCAGAACTCAATGCGCACCAAAGAGACCAAAGAGAGGCGCCTGGGAATGACAATCCCTGTTACGGAAGCTTTTACACGATTCCAATCAAATATTACAAAGTAAAACTGCCAAGAACTAAGCAATTTAGATTTTAGTGGTCAAATGAGACTTGCAAATAACAAAGTCATGTCAACGTTTTTTCTCTAACAATAGTGGACTCGATCAGCCAAGATACAAAGTGCTGGAAATGGCCCTGCGAACGGAACTCTTTATCTTCGCAAGACTTCACTGCTATGCGTGAGCGAGGTAATCAAGCGACTGACTGAAGGAACTTACAGACTGGCTGAACCGAGCATTTTAGGTAACACACTCCATCAATCCAGCATACCATGGGACAATAAACAATTTTGAATAATGAAGAAAGAACGAGCGAGCAAACAAACGAACGAACGAACGAACGAACGAACGAACGAACGAACGAACGAACGAACGAACGAATCGAACGAATGAATGAATGAGCGAGAGTGAGAGAGCGAACGAGCGAAGGAACGAACGAACGAACGAAGAAACGAACAAACAAACGAGCGAGCGAGAGCGAGCAAACGAGCTAAATAACGATTGATTGAGCGAAAGAGAAAAAGAATAACTATATTTAAGTGGCAGTGTATTTAGTTAAAGTCAGAAAGTAGCCAATTATGTACACACTGTAAAGCCTTTAAAATAACATTAAAATTTCCCAAAATATCGTTTAGTGGACAACAAAAAATGCCGTAAGAAGACACAATAAGAAGCCGGTGTTCCCACAACTATTTGTAATAGCTCCAAATCTAGCAAGAGGATATTCTTTCTAGAATGTTTGTTCGTAAACAACGATAAAATTACTTATCCTCGAGTCGAACCCTGAATATCCGACTTACCTTTATCAACGATCGATTTAGGACTGATGACTACTATTAACCTTTATTGCTCCACCTCACACACCGTATTTATTGGATTAAGCGCCCAATCTCGAATAAGTGCCCACCTCGAATAAGCGCCGACCTCGAATAAGCGCCCACCCTGAAGGTAGGAAAAGTTAATAAGCGCCCAGCCTCGAATAAGCGCTTAAAACCACCCCCCCCCCCCCACCCCCCTAAAAAGAGGGCACACGATGTATTGGTTGTATTGTACAGGATGTATTGGTTGTTATTGAAATTGAGTTTGAAATTGACTAAGTACTAGTAAGAGACTACCCCGAACATCGAGTTTTCTTTAAGCGGCCTTCACACGACAAACTAAAGTTGGCAAAACTCATGTTGGCAAACTCAAGTAGCTGTGTGTGAACGACACAACAACAGTTGGCAAACAAGTTGGCAAACGGTTGGTGAGAATCGAGACAAGTTCTGTTTGTCTCCAACAGTTGGCCAACTTCTTGTTTGACGTTGATGCGTCATTCACACACACCAACTTGGGTTTGCCAACACGAGTTGGCCATTAGTTTGTCGTGTGAAGGCCGCTTTTTAGTATTTTAAAGAGTATTTTAAAGAAACTTTCAATGAACAGTTAAAATTCGGCTTCGGTACATCTTCAAGTTTTGTTATAATAAATTGTTTTCTTGTAAAATAAACGTACTACTTGCAAAAAAATAGTGAAAATAATAAGCGCCCAGCCTCGAATAAGCACCCACCTTGAATAAGCGCCCACTCTCAAGGTCCAAAAATTTTATAAACGCCCAGGGAATAAATACGGTAACTCGGTTGTTCCAACAGGACTTTCCAAAGAATTCGCGGTGTTGAACTGTCAAGTTCTCAAGCTCAAAGTCCCTTCGTTTCAATGAGGCGTTTACTGGATTGATCCATATGGTGGTTCCCATGGTAAATGTCGGCTACCGATAAAATAATACCAAAAAATAATTGTCCGCAACCGATTTTGTAAATTTTATCTTTTTGTTTCATTATTCTCGAGAGAGTGAACCGTCTATTCCAAAAGACAAATTAACTAACGTCGTTTGGGGTTGTTCGCTCATTTATTTCGAAATTCATTGAGATCTATTATCAGCTCGATGGTTATTTATTTATTTATTTATTTATTTTTGAAATGCCTGATATACAACTAATTTAATCTACTAATTATAAATTTCAGTGTTCAGACCAGAATTTGATAACCTCAACTTGTGCTTGCCATAATTCAAATACACATGACCTTTGTTTCTCTAAAAGCGAGACATTGATGTAAACATAAAGCTGACGTTATAAAGCTTTTTTATTATTATTTTCCTTAAATTTGCCTCAGTTCTATTGTTTTCAGGTAAAAAAAAAACAAAACAAAACAAACGTAGACGTTAAGAAATGACATAAAAAATTAAACGGAACACTGTAAGCAACTTCTGAAATACTTATATCGAGCTAGCCTAAAGTATCCTTGACTATTATCAACGACGGATTAAGAAAGTAGTGACTCCGATTAACTTTTCTGGTCTAATCTCACGAAACTACTTTGTACCAACAGGATTGTCCAAAGATTTCCCAGCGTCCAACTGTCAGGACCTCAAGCTCAAAGTGCCTTCAGTTCAATCAGGTGTCTACTGGATTGATCCAGACAGTGGTTCCAATGGTAACGCATTCCAGGCCTACTGCGACCAATAGACGGACGGACGGGGCTGGACATTAGTTTGGAGTTACACAGATTACTCAAATTTCAACAAGGGAGAAAACGCTATCACCCCGCGTCCAACCTGGACAGCCAGTGGAGCTAACACCCGAGTGTCTACAACAGTTCCACTGAGTGAGACGCATTACGAGGCCATGAACTTTGTTTTGTTGCGCACCATTGGAAAGGAGATCCTGATCAAGAGCAACATCAACAACTGGATCGCATGCAAGGAAGGCACTGGCAGCATAGTGCAACTGAAGGCGGGGTCAATCACGTGTAAACTGGTTAAACAGGTTTCTAAGCAGTGTGCTGGTGTGGTGCCAAAATCATTGGCGCTGAACTGCAACGGACCGATCATTTCAGCGAGTTCCGCTAACTATTATTTTGACGGCAACACGGACGAAAATTGGCCTACCCATGATCCGTGTGGAAAAACCAGTCAAATCAGTTGAAAGGTGTGGCTAATCCCCACGGAAATATTTTTGTTCGTTAAGTTGTCGCTTTATGTGACATGAAGACTCAGTTTCCCAATGCTTGCTTAAGGGTTTTAATAGAATAAAATATAAGGGTTTTCACAGCATTATACTCAAAGATGAAAGCAGTTATGAACTGCAACTTGGTTTACTAGAAGAGAAGCTTTAATAATCAGTGTTAGACTGTAAAATGAGTTAAACGTTATATCGCTTCTTTTATCATTGTCAAACTTATCATATTAATATTTTTCATAGATTTTTATGTGGCATTTGTAAAACTGTAGGGAAACTGAGGTGTATTTAGTACAGAAAACAGTGTGTAAACTCCGAGTTACAACACACACATGGCAAGAACTCAACTAACTCGTTCGTACACGGCCTTCTTGTCACGTGACGACTCTACTAGTCCCAGGACTCCACATTCCTCCCCCCCAAGTTCTTAAACAAGCAAGAAAACAAACGTCAACGAGAAAAAAAAATTAACGCCTCTGCCCTAAAACTTAAAACTGTTCACGGGGGAGGGAATGAGTTCATTAGTAAAAACGCTGTGGGGGGTGTCTATTCCTCGCTGGGTATCGCCTGACAGGGGTAGTTGGCCCCGAGTCCCGAACCATTGTTGCACTGGGTGGTTCTCTGTCTCCATGGGCAACCTCGGGGTCATTTACATCAGGTACAATTATCTCTGGATCCACACCTTCCTGCTGCAATGGGCTAGTAATTGGTAATGTGACACCAGGGTTGAAACTTTCTGTGGGTCGAGCAACTAGTTGATCGTGGTGTCTTCGAACCACAGTTCCATCTTTCAACTCAATTCTCGCAGACAAAGGACCAGTTTCCTGGATGATAGTTCCTGGAATCCACTTGGGGCCTCTGGAGTAGTTTCGAACATTCACTGAATCGCCGACTTCCACTTGACGCATTCGGCTATGCTGATCATGCTGTATCTTCTGTCTTGACTGTGCTGCATGTACCCTTGCCGCTACATCTGGTCGCAGCAGATCGAGATGTGACCTCAGACTTCGTCCCCAGCGTAACTGAGCAGGAGACTCACCCGTGGTGCTTTGGGGGGTAATACGATAACTTAATAGGAACCGAGCTAACTTGGTCTCGACGGTACCATCACCTTGCTTCTTCATCCCTTGCTTAAACGTCTGCACCGCTCGTTCTACGAGGCCATTTGATGATGGGTGATAAGGAGCAGAGGTAATGTGCCTGATGCCATTTTTCTGTAGAAATGACTTGAACTCGCTGCTAACAAAATTGGACCCATTGTCTGACACTACAATCTCTGGTAGGCCGTGTGAAGCAAAGGTTGTCCTCAGCTTTTCAATGGTTGCGCTGGAAGTGGCAGAATTCACACAATGGATATCCATCCATTTAGAATGCGCATCAATAATTAGGAGAAACATCTTGCCCATAAAAGGACCGGCATAATCTACATGTACTCGAGACCAAGGGCGGCCTGGCCATTCCCAAGGGTGCAACGGTGAACTGGGTGGCTTCTTTTGGTGGCTTTGGCAGGTAACACAGCTTTTCACCTTTTCCTCCAAACGTGAGTCCATTTTCGGCCACCACACATAGCTCCTAGCTAGGCTTTTCATTCTAACAATACCGGGGTGGGACTCATGAAGTATGTTCAACACTTCCTCTCTCCCCTGTGGGGGTATCACGACCCGGGATCCCCAAAGTAGGCAGCCAGCATGTACACTCAATTCCTCTCTTCTAGCAAAATAAGGCTTCAGGGCTTCTTCTTCGACTGCCATGGGCCATCCGTGAAGGACGAACTGCAGAACTTGAGAAAGTACTGGATCACGGGCTGTCCACAACTTCACTTTAGTGGCATCCACTGGGCTGGTGTTGATGGTCTCTAGAAGGTGTACAATGTCCCCTGGGATGGGCGTGGTCTCTGGAGCAACTGGAAGGGGTAGACGACTGAGGGCGTCTGCGTTTCCATTCTCTTCACCAGAGCGATAAATAAGCTCATACTCATACGCAAGCAAAGTCAATGCCCATCGCTGCATCCTACTTGAGGCCATTAGAGGTGTGGCTCGTTCAGAGTTAAGCAGCCCCAAAAGTGGTTTGTGATCTGTGTAGACCTTGAAATGACGTCCAAAAAGAAATTGATGGAACTTCTTTACGGCAAAAACTACAGCTATTGCCTCTTTATCTAGGTGGCCATAGTTCCTCTCTGTTGTGGAGAGTGTTCGTGAGGCATATGCAACTGGTTTCTCTGAGCCATCTTTCATAACATGGGCCAGCACTGCCCCAATACCATAGGGTGAAGCATCACAAGATACCACCAACTCTTTCTCAGGATCATAATGCACGAGTACATCTGATGATTGAAGTCGATTCTTCGCCTTATCAAACGCCTCTTGTTGCTCTGTGCCCCATTTCCAACAGATATCTTTCTTCAGAAGCTCGTGCAGTGGCTCCAGGGTGGACGATAGGTCGGGCATGAACTTGCCATAGAAGTTAAGCATTCCTAGAAAGGACTTCAGCTCAGAGGGATTGGTTGGGGTTGGGGCCTCCTTGATGGCCTTCACCTTTGCTTCAACTGGATGGAACCCTTCTGCGTCAATGCGGTGCCCCAGGCACTCCAAAACGGGCTTCATAAATTGGCACTTTTCAGCTTTGAGCCGCAAGCCGGCATCAGAAAGGCGTCCCAAAACTTTCTCGATGTTGTCTAGGTGCTCTTCCGTGCTGGGCCCCGTGATGAGGATATTATCTAGCAAGACTCCTGTCGAAGGTATTCCTTGCAGCAAACCCTCCATGGTTCTCTGGAAGATGCCGGGCGCTGAAGAGACCCCATACGGAAGGCGGTTGTATCTAAAAAGGCCTTTATGGGTGTTAATTGTCAAAAACTCCCTTGAGTTCTCATCCACAAGCATCTGCTCATAAGCATGGCTCAAGTCTAACTCAGTAAACGTTTGACCCCCAGCCAACTTTGTGTATAGATCATCGAGCTTGGGGATAGGGTAGCCATCCAATTTCGAGACCTTATTGACGGTAAGCTTGTAATCTCCACAGACTCTTACTGTGCCATCACTTTTCATAACTGGGACAATGGGTGTGGCCCACTCGGAATATTGAACGGGTTCAATGGTTCCTGCCTTCTCAAGTCTTTCCAGGTCTTGCTCAATTTTCTCCCTGAGAGCATATGGCACTGGTCTGGCTTTATGGAAAATGGGGGTGGCTGTGGGGTCCACATGGATCTTGGCCTTTGTCCCCTGTAGGGTCCCTAGACCCTCCCCAAATAGCTGTGCATGTTTCTGCAAAATCTCTCCAAGTCGCTTGTCATGCGAAGTAAGTTGCTTAATCCTTGGCCAATTTAGCTTAATTTCTTCCAGCCAATTCCTCCCAAACAGAGCTGGGCCTTCTCCACTTACAACTAACAATGGCAAGGAGTATTCGCCCCCTTCATAATGTACATCAACTGTACACACCCCTTCGGGCTTGACCTCTTCCCCAGTGTATGTACGAAGGACAATTCCTGATTTCTCCAGTGGCGGTGCCCTGTTTTGTGAGACAAGGTGTTTGTAGGTGCCTTCACTTATCACTGACAATGAAGCCCCTGTGTCAACTTCCATTTCTAGTGCTTGCCCACCAACACTCAGCTGTACTTTGTATGGCAAAAGTCGTTTACCCCCAAGGGTAAACAAAGAATATGCACCCACACCCTGTTCTCTCCCCATTGCCTCCTCTCCCCCCTCTAGGAGATGGGTATCCTGTGGGGTGTCTGACTTCTTATTAGTACTAGGAGGTGGTAGTTTCCCTTTCTTTTTGTTCTGGCACACTCGAGATAGGTGACCCAACTTTCCACAAGCATAACATTTCGCATCCTTAAAAATGACAGCTTTTGGGGTAGTGATTACCGCCACAGCGATAACAATTAACTTCGCCACCCTTTTCCACTTTAAAATCGACTTTGTTGAGCGAAGTATTCCCTTCCTGAGGGTCCCCCTTTTGTATCTCCGAGGCATCCTTATCCGCGGCCTCAATGGCGAGAGCCAGATCGAGCGCTCGCTTCAGGGTTAATTTCGGTTCGGCTAGTAAACGACGCTGTATTCTGATGTCGTGAACACCACACACAAGCCGATCACGTAGCATTTCATCTAATGTTGCCCCAAATTCACAGTGTTCGGTCAGGTGCCTCAACTCAGCCAAAAACATGGCAATTGTCTCACCTGGTTGTTGAGTGCGAGTGTTAAACTTGAATCGTTGTACAATAGCGGAAGGCTTTGGCATGAAATGTTCCTGGGCGAGTTTCGCTAAATCCTCAGAGGTTTTGGTCTTCGGGTCCTCCGGAGCGACCAGACTTCGTATAAGCTTGTAGGTTTTGGCTCCCACGCTAACCAGGAAAATGGATCTTTTTTTGTCCGGATCGGTTGTCTCGTTTGCTTCAAAAAAGTGATTTACACGCTCAGTGTAATGGCGCCAATCTTCCGTTTCGTTGTATTCGTCTAATTTCCCAAATGTAGGCATTTTCCGCGTAGACTTCGCTTCACTCTAGTCTACCTGGTCGTGGTATTCGATCACGTTCCTCGTCGCCAAAAATGTGGTGTATTTAGTACAGAAAACAGTGTGTAAACTCCGAGTTACAACACACACATGGCAAGAACTCAACTAACTCGATCGTACACGGCCTTCTTGTCACGTGACGACTATACTAGTCCCAGGACTCCACAGAAACTGCTTGAAGGAACGTTAAAAAACTCATTAATAATTCATAAAGAAAATACAAAAGAAATTAATGTTTAATGAGTGTCTTTATATCTGATAAAGACACGGCTAAACTTTACTTTAATTTTCTAGGTCAAAATAACCCCAAATCTAAATATTAGTGCAAGAATGAGTTGATGTACATCAGAAGATTTTTAAGCCGTTCAATAAATTCGCAGTTCGTGTTTTATCAAGTCTAAAACACTCGGCTGCGCCTCGTGTTTTAAACTTGATAAAACACTGCTGCTCATTTATTAAACATTACAAAAAACATGAGGTGTACTTACGGGAATATAATGTCTCAATTTTCTTTTCTCACCGATTTACACAGGTTAAACTTTAACGTCTTTATTATTTGAGTGATACCATGTCTACAGTCAAATGAAATAGTTCATGATTGCATGATTCGTAGAGCATTTATTTGGTCTGAAATTCGGACCAAACTATTCCAAGTAATCATATTTGAGTCACAGTAAAGACCTCTGTAATTTTTCTACGTGTTTGTTCAATGGCTATCCTTTCAGCTAAGGACAACTGTACTGCCGATCCAGTTTCCCTCTTTGAGACAGGGTTTCCATCACTACCCTTCCCTCCCCCTTAACTGTTCAGACCTTCTGAGATAACGCTCAGCTATTTTTCTTGAATACTGCACATGCAAGTGGGTTTCTACCTTATAACCTTAGATGTAACCTGATTTGGCAAAGTAATAAATGCTAGGATTGATCAGTGCAAGGCTACACATGCGTTCAGTTAAAAACGTTTTTTACACATCGTATTTCAACATTCAAAATAAATTACAAAGCTGGTGAAAGTTTTCAGTTGAAAACTATTAAACACATAATACTTAAAGTTTTTCGCGCTTCTCTTGAAAAAGTTCCTTCAATCATATCTCGGACTTTATGCTAAATTTGACGCATTTTCTTTCAAAGTAGTTAGTTCTCGACTTGAACAAAAGTTCTGAGATCAGTTTCCTTTCTGTAGGTATGCCAAACAGTTTCAAAGTTTTGATTATTATTTTCGAACTTTTCAGGAACATTTTTCGAGCCGAAACAGGCTTTTTGTTGGTGAGCCTGCTCGCAG
Organism: Oculina patagonica; assembly: GCF_052425735.1. Classification (NCBI taxonomy): domain Eukaryota; kingdom Metazoa; phylum Cnidaria; class Anthozoa; order Scleractinia; family Oculinidae; genus Oculina; species Oculina patagonica. The sequence goes on from NC_135767.1 coordinate 19,154,527, forward strand.
GCATAACTTTTTCGGAAAAAAGTACCGCTGACTTCCGACGTGCTTCTGTCAACATTTAACTTCCCTCCCATCTGAAAGCGTAACTGCTGATTTAATCAGTTAATAGCCAAGGTATGGTTACAGTTCAGCCCACACAAAGAGATGAAGATTAAAGTCTACGCGGAGCCTTATCGATCCCAAAGGGGAATTTTTTTTTCCTTGGTGGGAGCTGGGGGGGGGGGGGGGGGGGGGAGGAGCTACACTTGGGCTACATAGATTTTATAGTGTTACCATAGAAGCAGAGACTTGACTGACAATTGTCTTAAGTGAAAACACGCTAACAGTACAAAAATCAGTTAAAATATACTTCTCAGAAATGTCCTAAATGAAGAAAGGCGAAACAAAATCAGTGCTAGAAGTGTATGAGCCTTTAACCTCTCAAATTGCAAGTTAAAAACTTGTCTGTTTCTGCGGAATTACATTCATGGCAATGTCGTTTTTTTCCTGCGTTTTATTATCAAGCGCAGAATTCAGCCAAAGCAGATCAAAGCAACAATCATTTCTTTGTAAATGCGTTCTTATCAGCAATCTAAAAAACAGACATTCCATACATTTCCTAAGAACGGCAGATTTGTAAAGTGCAACACCTCATTTGAAGGTCAACTTTCGATATCCATTTCGAGTCAATTTCGTTACCCACACCTTTTCCGTTTCAGAAATTGTTTGCGAAATGAGCCAAGAGTCTTTTGCAACTCACCGCTTCTTACCAAGTGTACTGATATATGTTTCCCAAACTAAAAATCCTTATGAGGAATTTTAAGGTACCTGGACCACTTGTAATGACTTATTACGGCTTTTACAATAGCTTTAGTTAACGACTCCGTCAAAGAAAGCACCAAAACCTGGATTATTAAAAGTCTTTTTATATCTCCTCAGTCTTTGACACTGAATCTTTATCCACCACCGTGCACTGGATAAAATGCTAAACAGCTGATAAATAGAGGTGTCTCATATCAGTCACAGGCAGCCAACTTTTCAAGCATCATGATTCCAGCTGACTTCCTTTTCGACTAAGCTAAAGCATCACGCACCAAACATAACCACAAGTTCAGAAAACCTTCGAGTCAGCTCATTTGAATGTTTGAACAGTGTTTGTGAGGTTCTACATATGCATAAGATGGACATATGTTCAAATCAAAAGTGCAACCCCTCAGCTGAAGGTCCTGACTTTCAGTATTCATTTCGTTACCCACACCACATTTCCGTTTTAGAGTTGGTTTGCGAAATGAGCCAACAGTCTGTTGCAACTTCCCGCTTTTTGCCAAGTGCACCCTTGTTTAATAAAATGTAAACGCTTATTAGGAATTTTAAGGTGCCCGAATCACTATTACAGCTTATACAATAGCTTTAGTTAACGACTCCGTCAAAAAAAGCACGAATCATTTATTAACATCTTTTTATATCTACCCTTTGACACTGAATCTTTATTCACCACCGTTCATTGGATAAAATGCAAAATAGCTAATATGTAGAGGTTTCTTACGTCAGTAAAGCTGCCAACTTTCAAGCATCATGATTCAAGCAGACTTCCTTTTCAGTCGTTCATCTGAGCTAAGGAGTTGATCACGTATCAAACACAACCAAGGCTTCAGTGTAATTTTGAGTCGATCTATCTGAGATGTGGAGCTTGAACGGCTTGTCGGGAATTTTTATATTTCTGCAGAAGTACAAACATGGCAATGTCGTGTTTTTCCAGCGTTTTATTATCAAGCACGGACCTTAGACAAAGCAGATCGATCAAAGCACCAAACAGTTATTACAGTGGGTAACGAAATATGTCGTAATCAGTCAGTTATCTAGGAGACGCAAGTTCCATAAATTTTCTAAGATGGACATACTTTTGAAAGTGCAACCCCTTAGCTGAAGGCCAACTATCGTTATCCATTTCGCTATCCACACCTGGTTCGTTTCAGACATGGTTTGCGAAATGAGCCAAAAGTCTGTTGCAACTCACCACTTTTTGCCAAGTACAACAAAACATGTTAACCAAACTTTAAGCGCTTAAGAGGAATATTAATGTCCCCGAATCAATTATAAATGACTTCGTTGTGTGGTCCCCTGCATCCAAACTGTTTTTGACTTATTACAGCTTTTACAATAGTTTTAGTTAAGGACTCTGTCAAAGAAAGCACCAAAACTTGGATTTTAAAAAATCTATTTATATCTCTCCTTTGATCCTTTGACACGTGCACTGAATCTTTATGCTGAACACCTGATAAATAGAGGTGTCTCATGTCAGTCACAGGCTGCCAACTTTTTGAGCATCATGATTCCAGCTGACTTACTTTTCAGCCCTTAATTCAACTAAGCTAACGCATTTCGCACCAAACTTAACCACAAGTTTAGAAAACCTTCGAATCAGTCCACCTGAGTGTCTCCTGATGCATAAAATGGACATATTTTCAAATGTGCAACTCCTCAGCTGAAGGTCATCTTTCGGTATACATTTCGTTACCCACACTTTTTCCGTTTCAGACCTGGTTTGCGAAGTGATCCAACAGTCAGTTGCAACTCACCGCTTTTTGCCAAGAGCACCCTGAAAACTTTTATAATAAACTGTAAACCCTTATGAGGAATTTTAAGATAACCGAACCACTAATTACGTAATGGTTTATTACGGCTTTTACAACATCTTTAGTTGACGACTCCTAGTCCGTACGAGAAAGTACAAAAATCTGGATTATTAAACATCTTTTATCACCCCCTCTGACACTGAATCTTTATCCCCCACCGTCCATTGGATAAAATGTTAAATATCTGATAAATAGAGGTACATCATATCAGTTATAATCTGAGAACCTTTCATGCATATTCCAGAAGACTTCCTCTTCAGTTCTTCCACTGAGCTGAGATCTCACGTATCAAACACAGCCACAAGTTCAGTGTAACTTCGAGTTCATCCATCTGAGTGTTTGTGTAGTGTTACTGATGCAAAAATCCAAAATGTTTATGCACATTTGTTTCGCTTTGTTTTGCTTCTCTACCAGTTTCTTAACAGCCAGGTAAGACATATGCTCACTTGGTTTTAAATTACATTGTTAACATTAGCGTTGGTTTCTCAGTTGTAAACAACTCGATTCAACGTTATGGTTTGCTAACTGATAGCAGTAGCTTTACTTCCTTCTGTCGTTCCAAATTGTGGTTTGGTTCAGCAAATGGACGTCATGTGGCGTTAATCGTAAGGAAAATGCGAGACAAAGTATAATCATGTTCCTATCACCGCAAACTGTTCATGCATATGCTTTACGTAACAACGGATTTCGGAAGTCCACAGCGACTATGAAACTAACAAGATTGAAGGCAAAATAATGACATAAGCCAGATGAGTTTTCGAATTTAAGATTAATGCAAGACTTGATACCAGGATAGGCCAAAGTTTTGTTATCTTCGTTAACAGGAAAAGAGCAAACCAGAAATTAATTAACAATCGCCCTGGGATGGAGCGAGGCGGGGGTGGGGGGGGGGGGTGCTTAAAGGGGAATAAAGCTGTTCGCTCCATTACAAAATGATAGCTTAGTACAAAGTTCACACAACTAATTATACATTACACAAAGATCGATTCATCCATTGGTCACAAATATCAAATTGACGTCTAATCAATTATAAGCTGTTAGTTCCTTTGATCTGCTTTGGCTGAGCTGTGTGCTTGATAACAAAACGCTGGAATCAGACGCTGGAAAAACACGACATTGCCATGTTTGTACTTCCGCAGAAACAGACAAGCTTTTAACTTGCAATTTGAGTAGGGGGGGGGGAGGTTCATACACTACTAGCATGCTTGTTTCGCCTTTTTTTTCTCTCAGGACACTCCTGATCATGATTAGTATTTTCAAATGATTTTCAACTGATTACGCTATCTAGCATTTTACAGCTTGAAAAATATTCTTGACATGTACTGACGCGACACACATCTAATAATAGTAGCTACGGACACGTACGAAACGCCATTCAGTTTATGTTTGTTTTGACTGCTCAAAATGGTGATTTTGGAATATGTCGTGATCAGTAATCTTAAAGACGCAAGCTCCATAAATTTCCTAAGACGGACATATTTTTGAAAGTGTAATACCTCAGCTGAAGGTCAACTTTTGGTATACATTTCGTTACCCACACTTTTTCCGTTTCAGACCTGGTTTGCGAAGTGATCCAACAGTCAGTTGCAACTCACCGCTTTTTGCCAAGAGCACCCTGAAAACTTTTATAATAAACTGTAAACCCTTATGAGGAATTTTAAGATAACCGAACCACTAATTACGTAATGGTTTATTACGGCTTTTACAACATCTTTAGTTGACGACTCCTAGTCCGTACGAGAAAGTACAAAAATCTGGATTATTAAACATCTTTTATCACCCCCTCTGACACTGAATCTTTATCCCCCACCGTCCATTGGATAAAATGTTAAATATCTGATAAATAGAGGTACATCATATCAGTTATAATCTGAGAACCTTTCATGCATATTCCAGAAGACTTCCTCTTCAGTTCTTCCACTGAGCTGAGATCTCACGTATCAAACACAGCCACAAGTTCAGTGTAACTTCGAGTTCATCCATCTGAGTGTTTGTGTAGTGTTACTGATGCAAAAATCCAAAATGTTTATGCACATTTGTTTCGCTTTGTTTTGCTTCTCTACCAGTTTCTTAACAGCCAGGTAAGACATATGCTCACTTGGTTTTAAATTACATTGTTAACATTAGCGTTGGTTTCTCAGTTGTAAACAACTCGATTCAACGTTATGGTTTGCTAACTGATAGCAGTAGCTTTACTTCCTTCTGTCGTTCCAAATTGTGGTTTGGTTCAGCAAATGGACGTCATGTGGCGTTAATCGTAAGGAAAATGCGAGACAAAGTATAATCATGTTCCTATCACCGCAAACTGTTCTTGCATATGCTTTACGTAACAACGGATTTCGGAAGTCCACAGCGACTATGAAACTAACAAGATTGAAGGCAAAATAATGACATAAGCCAGATGAGTTTTCGAATTTAAGATTAATGCAAGAATTGATACCAGGATAGGCCAAAGTTTTGTTATCTTCGTTAACAGGAAAAGAGCAAACCAGAAATTAATTAACAATCGCCCTGGGATGGAGCGAGGCGGGGGTGGGGGGGGGGGGGGTGCTTAAAGGGGAATAAAGCTGTTCGCTCCATTACAAAATGATAGCTTAGTACAAAGTTCACACAACTAATTATACATTACACAAAGATCGATTCATCCATTGGTCACAAATATCAAATTGACGTCTAATCAATTATAAGCTGTTAGTTCCTTTGATCTGCTTTGGCTGAGCTGTGTGCTTGATAACAAAACGCTGGAATCAGACGCTGGAAAAACACGACATTGCCATGTTTGTACTTCCGCAGAAACAGACAAGCTTTTAACTTGCAATTTGAGGAGGGGGGGGGGGAGGTTCATACACTACTAGCATGCTTGTTTCGCCTTTTTTTTTCTCTCAGGACACTCCTGATCATGATTAGTATTTTCAAATGATTTTCAACTGATTACGCTATCTAGCATTTTACAGCTTGAAAAATATTCTTGACATGTACTGACGCGACACACATCTAATAATAGTAGCTACGGACACGTACGAAACGCCATTCAGTTTATGTTTGTTTTGACTGCTCAAAATGGTGATTTTGGAATATGTCGTGATCAGTAATCTTAAAGACGCAAGCTCCATAAATTTCCTAAGACGGACATATTTTTTGAAAGTGTAATACCTCAGCTGAAGGTCAACTTTTGGTATCAATTTCGCTAGCGCGCCTTTTCTGTTTCAGACATTGTTTGCAAAATTAACCAAAAGTCTGTTGCAACTCACCGCTTGTTGCCAAGTGCACCAAAACATGTTCAATAAACTGTTAACACTTATGAGGAATTTTTAGGTACCCAATTAAACCACTAATAATAGGACTCTTATAAGAGCTTAGTTAACGACTCCGTCGAAGAAAGTACGAAAATCTTGATCATGAAACATCTTTTTATATCTACCCTTTGACACTGAATCTCTATCCACCACCGTGCATTGGATAAAATGCCAAATAACTGATAAACTGAGGTGTCTCGTATCAATTTATAATTTGCCAACTTTTCGCGTATATTGATTATATTCCAGAAGACTTCCTTTTCAGTTCTTCGTCTGAGCTGAGACGGATCTCACGTACTGAAACACAGCCATAAGTTCAGTATAACTTCGAGTCCATCGATCTGAGTGTTTGTACAGTATTCGCGAGGTTCTTCTGATGCAAAACTTCAAAATGTTTTTCCACATTGGTTTCACTTTGCTTTGTTTCTCAAGCAGTTTCCTAACAGCAAGGTAATACAATTACGGCTTTTTTGAACAGATATTCAGTAGTGTTGTTTTCTCGGTTGAAAACAATCGATCCCACGTGATGGTTTGATAGCTCTTGTTCGTTCTGTAGTTCAAATTTTTGGTTTGCTTCGGCAGAATGGACGTATGAATTTTTTCGTATAGAAAGCGCGAGACAAAACATATATGAATTGCCGATTTCCAATCAATTATGTAATAGTTCATGATATCAGATTTTCGTAAACATGACGGCTTCCGTGCGTGTCTAGCTAGTAGCTGTTATAATTAGAGGTAAATGTTATCCTGCATATCCTGACAATACAAAAAATGTCAAGAAATGTTTTAAAGCGTTAAAAAGCTAGATAGCGTTATTGTTATGCACTTATATTTTCTTTTGGCGGGATAAGGTGGAGGGGGGTGGAGGTGTTTCAAGCAATGACATATCGAGAAATAGTTCAGAGTGGGAGCCATGTTGCACGTTGTATTTCCTCTGAAAAGGGCGATAAAACAGGGAGCGCGAGGCATTTGGGAATGCGGCGAAACGCAAACAGTCCCAGAACTCAACGGGCACCGCGTACCGCGAGGAGCAACGCCTGGGGATGAGTCAGCCCCAGGGCAGCCCTGTTATCGAAAAGATTACATGATAAGAACCAAACATTATGAAGTAAAAGCCAAAAAGTACTGATCAGTTAAGATTGTCATGAACAGCTGAGACACTCCAACAGTGTAATCGTGTCATTTTTTTTTTTTTTTTCTATTTTTTCTAGTGGGCAGGTTAAGAGTAGATTGAAGGTGCTGGAAACGGACGCAAACGGAAATCTTTATCTTCACAAGACTCCACTGCTATGTGTGAGCGACATTATCAAACGACTGACTGAAGGAACTTACAGACTAGCTGAACCAAGCATTTTAGGTATGTATCATGTGAGAACATTTGTATAATGAAGAGATGGAAAATATGAACGAAAATAAAATAAGCGAGGCTGCCAATACGTAAACGGCATGATAGAGCACAAAAAAAAGCCAAAATGCAACCATGGACAGCTAGCTGTCTCGACCTGGCTAGGTCTCGTCAGCGTGGTGTAGCAGCTTAAGAGTAGAAGGTCAGTTGTCTTGTAAATAGCACATGGTGATGACCTCAGGTGAGCTCACATTCAAATGTCTGCCAGCTGGACAATTAGCCATGTTCTAAACGAGCAGGGGACTGGGTACGAACATATTTTTTCTTGGTACGAATATTCAATATCGATTGAATTGAAAATGGGGCACGTCATCTGAAAGAGCATCCAAGAATTATTAAATTTACCGAATTTGATGGTTATTGGTTTAAACGCAAAGGCATGGTACACTTTTAAAATAAGAGAGCTTAGTATGGATTGGAGGACGCCTGTCCCTCCAATCCATACTGAGTATACCATGCCTTTGGGTTTAAACCAATAACCGTCAAATTTGGTGAATTTACTAATTTTTGGATGTTCTTTCAGATGACATGCCTCATTTTTCAATTCAATCGATATTGAATGTTTGTACCGAAGAGAAAATATGTTCGTGCCCAGTCCCCTGCTCGTTTAGAACATGGCTAATTGCAACGTCAACAGAGCATGTCTATTGAACAATAGGCAAAACATTGAAAATTGTGCCAATGTTGCGATAAGGAAGATCTACTAAGCCATTGCTGATTAAATCTTTCACAGATCCTACGTATGCAGCATCTTAATTGGCAGTCCTTTAATTTGGCACATCGGTTCAAACTAGGAACGAACGAACGAACGAACGAAAGAACGAAAGAACGAAAGAAAAAACGAGCGAATAGTTTAAGTAGCGGTGTATCCAGCATACAATGTAACATTAAATTTTCCGTATTTTATAGAGTTATTGAGAAAAAACGAATCAAAACAAAAGTAGACACAAGCAGTAGCAAGGGTTCCCACGGCTGTTTCTAGTTGCCCAAATCTATTACGAGGAAATACTTTCTATGGTTAGATCTGTGAACAACTACTGAAATAGAAATCCTTACAGGTATTAACTTTTCTAGTCTAACCTTGTTACGTTGGACTACAGGGCTATCCAAAGAATTCGCAGTGAAGAACTGTCAGGACCTGAAGCTTATTAAAGTACCATCGGTCCAATCAGGCGTCTATTGGATTGATCCTGATGGTGGTTCCCATGGTAACGCATTCCAGACCTACTGTGACCAACAGACTGACGGCGGGGGCTGGACATTAGTTTGGAGTTACACCTTCACTGCTTACTCGAGTTTCACGAGTGGAGCAAACGCTGTCACCCCGCGTCCAAGCTGGTCAGCCAGTGGAGCTAATACTCGAGTGTCTACAACAGTTCCACTGAGTGAGACGCATTACGAGGCCATGAACTTTGCTTTGTGGCGCACCATTGGTAAGGAAACCCTGATCAAGAGCAACATCAACAACTGGATCGCATGCAAGGAAGGCACTGGCAGCATAGTGCAACATAAGGCAGGGTCAATCACTTGTAAACTTGTTAAACAGGTTTCTAACCAGTGTGCTGGTGTAGTGCCAAACTATTGGGGATTAGTCAGCTACGGACCGTACACTGGCTTTTCAGGGAGTGAAGTATACTATTTTTTTAATGGTAACGAGGGTAGTAATTGGCCTATGCATGATCCATGTGGAAAAGCCCAAGCAAATCAGTTAAAAGGTGTGGCTAATCCCCACGGAAATATTTTTGTTCGCTAAACGAGTTTCTTAGACTTCGTTCAAACAACTTACTAACTTAAGGGTATTGATGGGGCAACAATTGCCACAGCCTTATAGTCAAGACATTAATTAAGGTGAAAACTGAATCAATTTGTACATTAGAAGAGAAATTGCTTCTTTTGACTCGGTAAAAGAAACTTAATGTCATGTCAATTGCAATCGGGGTTAAACTATACTTATCATATTTTTTAATGTTAATATATATTTTTCCTTACTTGCCAACTGTTGTAAGGAAGCTGCTGAAAACAAATAAACATGGGATTTTTCATTAACGAGAGCTTCTGTGTGGTGTAATTTTTTTCTTTGTTTTTATTATCAACTTTCTTTTAGATCTCCAACGGTTCAAGTTTTTGTGTTGAGTGATATATTCCTTACTATTCCAACGTTTGTTGCGACGTTAAGATCAAACTGTTGCAGTCAAACCTATCCTAGCACTGGTAGCTTTTTAAAAAAAATAAGACTGACCCTTGTCTCTCAAAGCGACACAAGAAAATAAATACAAAATTGACATTATGAAGCTTCTTTTATCTAACTTGTTAGGTTGAATGTAAGCTGTTTATTCGTTATGTTAAGGAATTCCTTTGAACAAACAGAGATCGTCATATGACGTAAAAATTAATCTCCTGTTTATCTAGGAGGCATGATAATGTCAAGGTGTTCCTGGCTTAGATACAAACCTAAATTCAAAATGGTCTGTTTGAAGGTTTCGTGTGAAGTTTTGAAGAGCTCGTTCTTATTAAGTCTTTTCCTGTTTTAAAGGCCAAATGTGGTTGGACTTGGCCCCATGGCTAGGAATGAAAGCACGTACTGCATTTGTCATGTTGTTCATGAGATCATGATGACAGGCAGCGCCAAAATTAATCTTTTTCACCGTCTTCCATTGCATAAAACACGGCCGTGTAAGATCGAACTTGCTAAACGCGAATGTTGGATCACTGACAGATCGTGATCAGTCAACATGAAGTAAAAACGGAGACAGTTCTCCAAAGACTGCTGTCATGGACTGGTCAAACAATGTGTACAGGCGTAAATCCGGAGGGAGAGCTCGTTGCATTTGGAAAAGCTCGGGTGGTGGGGTGCTTCACCTGTGTCTCGGAACCCTTACCGCGTCTCAGACAAAAAAAAGCTCAAATTTGCTACACCAACTGAAATTAAAGAGTTAAATTATATACCTCATCTCAGACCGGAAGTGAAGAGGATGTTTTTATTTTTTAAATTCCCTTCACAACACTGCAACCTCGGCTATTTATTTTCAAACATTTCAAAACGACCTGGTTTAGACAAGCAGAGAGTTTGAAATTTGAGGTAATTTTTCCCATTTAGCGACTCCATCGATCTTAGACTAAAAGACCAAAATTGGAACCCCATCACAGACCTGGGAGGTAAAAGAAAATGGGGCCCCGTCCAGCGACACATACCCGTACAGCGAACACACTGAGGTAACACCCCCCCCCCCCCCACCCCCTTTCGGTGGGGGAGGAACACGCAATATTTCTGCTGGCAGCTACCAGTCTTCATCACCGGTTCATTGGACTGAAGATTCCTGTACGCGTTTGCCACACATACCTTAACCGAGGCCTTTATTATGTTATAACCTGCAACTTTTTCATCTAAATTCTAAACGACTATATTTCTAATTCTTTAACTAGTCCAGATTTCTCGTCCCAACCACAACCACAATTTATGTAATTTCGATCGTCATTCCTCTAAAATAAATAGGTACATTTTTTGTGAGGATCTACGTGTGGTAAAACGCACCGAAAAGTATTAACTGTTTCTTTTTATATAAGATTGATTACAAAAGTAGAATCAGAAATGTGGACTTTGTGGTTAAGTAAGCACACAAACTTGATCTGCTTTTTACGTCAGTTGGAAGTTTTAGTGTATTATTTTGCTCTGTAAGCGCAGGATTCTACTCTCTTTACCCTCCTAAGGGCCTTAAGTTCCGTTATGTCCTGGTTAACGTTTTCTCTTGAAGAAAACTACATATCAGTTTCCCTACGTGTGGTAAAATGCACCGAAACGTATTAACTGTACATTTTAGTTAAGATTGATTGCAAAAGGGGAATCGGAAATATGGACTTTGTTGTTAAGTAAGTGCGCAAATGTGCAATTTACGTTTGTTAGTTCTAGTGTAGTATCCTGTTTTCATAACACAGGATTCTGCTCTTTTTAGCCTCTAAGAGCCTTAAGTTCCGCAAAAGGCCTTATCACGGTTTTCGACGCCATCTTGACGAGTAGGCAAAGCGGGTAGAAATTACAGTGTTTGAATGGGAATCCGACGGCAAATATCTTTTACAAAAATTGAATTCTGGACAACTTATGAATTGTAAAGTTAAGATACTAGGCAAAAGTTTTTATTTGCCAAGTTTGAAGGATGTAGCTGGGCTAGAAAGCGTTCAGTTACGCTTCAGTTACGTTTTATTTCCCATACATGATTTGATAAAATTTTTCACATAAAATTGAAAACATTGTCAATCATGCGGAAAAAAATACAGACAAATGATCAGATTCCCTACGTGTGGTAAAATGCACCGAAACGTATTAACTGTATCATTTTAGATAAGATTGACTACAAAAGTAGAATCGGAAATATGGACTTTGTTGTTAAGTAAGTACGCAAATCTGCTATTTACGTTTGTTAGTTCTAGGGTATTATTTTGCTCTCTAAGCGCAGGATTCTGCTCTCTTTAGCCTTTTAAGAGCCCTAAGTTCCGCAATTATTGCGTACGTATTCTTCCTTATCAGTGAAATTGCGGTTATGCCCTGGTTAACTTTTTCATTAAAAGAGAACTACATATCAGATTCCCTTGTATGAAATCACGTATTGTCAGCTAACATTATGTATATAAAGACGTCGAATTTCCAGCGTTCAACAACAGTTCAACATTGACCTTGGTCCTGCTAACAGCACGATCCAAAATGTTTTTGCACATTGGTTTCGCTTTGTTTTCAGTCTTCTCCAGCAGTTTCTTAACAGTTAGGTGAGTCAATATAGTTAACTTTTTTAAAAGGCCAGTTATCTAAATTAAAATATACCTTTTAGTCAAGAATTCTCCCGTGAGCCACTATACTAGAATTACTTCGTACATTTCAGCTAAAAACACAACGGAGTAATTACTTATTTCTTGGGAAATGGTTGTACAACTTTGTTCATATTCTGTTGGACATCACTTTTTGTCTCTCGCTCGATCACAAGATGAGAATATGTAATTCCATTCCCTAACAGTTTGAGTTTGAGACTGTGAAATGGGAGATTGTTTACAGTGTTAAAGGGTCACTGCCCTGCCGAAATAGCAAAAATTTACTCAGCTTCTTTCCACGTTATATCGCCAAATGCCACCAAATATACAGCTTAGTTGGATAATGAGAATCTATAGAGCAAAACAGAAGCATTAGTTTCGAGATAAAAGTGCAGAATTGCAAGGATTGAAATGGATAACAGTTTATGAAATTTGGTTTACTGACAGGATATCAAGAAATCAAGCTTGCCATTCTTGTGACAGTTTGACCTTTCTAGCTGTCATTGTGTCTGATTAGTTTATATTTCTTTGCTTCTATCACTTTTGGCGATGATATTTTTTGATATTTAGATAATACTGAGTAAGCTTAAATCAAGCTCCTGACCATACTCATTAAAACACGATGTTTCAGCCGGGGCAATGTCTCCCACAATGTCCCTTCAACGCTATTCAATACATTTTATACCAAGCTTATTTTATCCATCAGGGGATTGGATGATCAGCAGAGATACAGAGTGTTGGACATGGACGAAGAAGGTAATCTTTACCTTTACAAGACTGCACTGCTCTGCAAGAACGAGATTATCAAACGACTGAGCAATGGAACTTACCATCTGGCAGAAGCGAACATCGGCATAGGTAATTTGTGGCACGAACTAATTAATCTTAAAACAAGCTGCTATATTGAAATCCTTTATGTCATGTTCTAAAAAAATCTAGCAGCATAAGTGCTGGTGAAAAAGTATATTTTTGTATGAAAGTTTATTCGGCGAGCTTATACAGGGGGAGAGTAGAGCTTATTTTCGGAAGAACTTTTGTCTTTGAAAAATGGCTTAACTTGTATTCGAAAGGATTTCTCCTCTGAGAAATTTGAGATGCATAAAAGTTTCTAAACGTAACGAAAAAAGATCTATAGTGGTTTGATGGCATAAAACCATCTAAAAATACTGTACTGTGACAATATAAAATGCGAAATAGTCTACAGTAGGGACTAATTGGAAGAAATTCTATCGTCCTTTACAGCTAAATCTAAATACTTTTTAGACCACAGAGGGTGATTTTAAAATGATTCACAGTTTGTAGCAGAAATCCGGTGAATTAGCAGATCAACATAAATTTTATTTTCTTTCTTTTTTTTATTATTTCTGAACACAGGACTGAGCAAGGCGTCCCCAGCGTTGAACTGCAAGGACCTGAAACAGAAAGCGCCATTACTCGGATCAGGCGTCTATTGGATAGACCCAGATGGTGGTTCCCATGGTAACGCATTCCAGGCCTACTGCGATCAACAGACGGACGGAGGGGGCTGGACATTAGTTTGGAGTTACACCTTCACTGCTTACTCACGTTTCACGAGTGGAGCAAACGCAGTCACCTCGCGTCCAACCTCAATTAGTTGTAAACTTGTTAAACAGGTTTCTCAGAAATGCGGTGGTGACGCGCCAAATTTTGTCTGGCCTTCTTCTCACGGACAGGGCCTCGGTAATAATGGTACAGACTATTTCTTTGATGGTAGCACAGAAAAGGATACCAATTATTATAAGGCTGCTTGGCCTGTTCATGATCCGTGTGCTTCATACAAACCAAGTCAGTTAAGGTGGCTTAATACAGTTTTGAGGGGGTAAGTGAGCCCAACTTTTAACTCTTTTTAAAAATATTCAGGAATGTTCTTTCTTTCTCGTATTACTGTTTTTTAAAGCATATAGCCATCATATGCGACATTTGAAAAATAAAAATGCTAATAAACAATCAATAAAGAGCCAAAATGAATGGCCGAGTGCTTAGGAGGGGACTGGGCACTATTGTTTTAACAGCGTTTTTCTCAAAATCTACCCGTATGACCCCACCTCAAAATTTCAGAAATTACAAATTGGCTTTGATTAAACATTCATGCAAAATAAAATAAAAATCTGTAAGACAAAATTTGAGCTATTTTTTAAAGGGGCAAAATATCACATTTTCCTATTTTGCAAAAAATCTGTCTTACAGATTTTTATTTTATCCTGCATGAATGTTGAATCAAAGGCAATTTGTAATTTCTGAAATTTTGAGGTGGGGTCATACGGGTAGATTTTGAGAAAAACGCTGTTAAAACAACCAGTGCCCAGTCCCCTCCTAAGCACTCGGCCATTCATTTTGGCTCTTTATTGATTGTTTATTAGCATTTTTATTGGTCAAATGTCGCATATGATGGCTATATGCTTTAAGAAACAGTAATAAGAGAAAGAAAGAACATTCCTGAATATTTTTAAAAAGAGTTAAAAGTTGGGCTCACTTACCCCCTCAAAACTGTATTAAGCCACCTTAAAAGGTGTAACTAATCCTCACGGAAATATGTTTATTCGTTAACGGCTGACTTTATTAAAGGAGCTTTGTCACGGATTTTAATCTTTTTTTTGAACAGCCAAATATATATTTGTGTCGTAGGAAACCTAAAAATAATGGTTCATTATATTTTTATTAACAATTGCCAAATTAGAGCACTGAAATCGAAACTGTAAACTAGCGTCTTTGGCTGCGAATGACCAGGATGGAAATGGATTTCAACTTGAGAAATTAAGGCTAAACGTTTCAAGTTGTTTCCGCGCGTCTTTAAAAACATCGATGTTTTTAGCCGTGGTTTGATTTCTCTCCACAAACTAAGGTTATATCTTTCTTCAGATGTTCGAAGATGATATTTTTCATTGGTTTAGTTGCCTATCGCTAATTACGGAACAGTTTAGAGCAAATATCCTCGTGTCCTACCTTCTTTAAGAATAACAAAAAAAGTTGGGGTCGTAAAAATTAAATTAACCCAAAAGTGACTAAGATGGGGTTTATAATTGGCCATAGAATAAGACTATAGTGGGGTAGGGGGTCTGAGAGGCCAGCGGCACATACCCGCTGTAAACAAGTTGGCTTTTCTGTCACAGCGACGAATATCCACAAGTTAAAGTACCTGAATCATTCTTAGCGACATTCTTAGCCTTATTTATATCGCCGTCTGAGAAAGTTAGCAGTTATAATTTTCCTTTTGTTTGTTTGTTTTTGTTGCTGTTGTTGCTTCTTTTTTTAATGTTTCACAATTCCGCGTTTTTAGGATATTCCGTCATTCCGCATTTTAGGATTTTCCGTCATTCCGCGTTTTAGGATTTTCCGTCATTCCTCGTTTTAGGATATTCCGCCATTCCGCCATTCCGCCATTCCGCCGTGCCGTTCTCCCATTCCTCCGAATAGGGTCACCCTTTCATTTCTTGTATGGGATCCCTCTGGATAAAACAAGATGGCGCTCGAGTCAAGAAGGGCTAATATTTTTGAACTTCACGTCAATTTTCACGCTTTCTTGTTGAAATGGAACCTCTGCCTCAGCTGTGTGTAATTAATACAGGTAGGAATCTGTGAGGAAAATCTATTATGAATGCCGAGGAACGTTTGAAAAGCAGTTGCGAACAAAAGCAGGACTAAACTGTCGCAATCGACAGTGAAACTGAAAGAAGAGGTCAAATGACTCAAATCTTGCTGTTCTTATACCTCCGGTACGTATATAATTTTCACACAGCAATTAAAAATAAAACTGCAAAAAAAAAAAGAAATTTAACTTGACTCGAAGTTGACTCGTGACTCGAAGTTGACTCGGGCTCGAACTTGACTCGTGCTACGATCAAACTCACTTAGACTCTATTTGCATTGATGTGACAAAAACCAGAGGGTACTCGAGAAAATATTTTATGCGGGGAGGCTTCGCCCCAAAGACTAAACCCTTACCCTTGTAAATACAAAATTTCGACAGAAAAGGTAACCCTTCTTTATTCCTTCGATAGGAAAATGGTATCTTTTTGACATACGTACAGAAGGACTGCAGTTCTCTTAGTAATTTTTCAAGTTTATAACTCCGCAAGATACTTAAATGAAACGGCCGTTTGGTGGGTATGTTCGATATTTCTTTATCAATACAAACTAAATTAATTAAAGAAGCGTTCTCGAGTCGAATACTCGGAAAAACGTTTTCCGAGTTCCCCCAACGGGAGTCGAACCCATGACCTTCCAGAATACCGGTTGGACGCTCTAACCACTGAGCTATGGGAGACTTGTGGTGAGCGAGGTCATATACTAGGTTCTTATGTGAGACACATGTCCTGCCATAGCTGCAAGGCTCAATATGTCGAAATGATAAATGTGAATAAATGTAAAGTGGAATGGTCAAATGTGAATAAATGGATAAAGTGAAAATAAATGAAGAAGCGTTCTCAGCGTATTCGTAGAAGCGTATTCGAAGCGTATTCGTATACATACCTGAATGTCAGTTTATCCCTACCCTTTCGTATACTCCAACTCGTGAAATCCCTTTCCTATTATATACCTACCGGCGAAGTGTCCCCGTATAGTCCACAATAGCCCCCCCCCCCCCCATCCCTTGGGGGAAACCAAAACAATAATCACCAAGAACTCAAATACTAACGCATGTTATATTCTCACCGACGAAATTTGCATGCGTGCCCAATCACATTGACAAATAAAGGAATAGTTGTGATGACTTGCAGCTCAAGTCATGCACGACATCTCGGAAACTGGAAGACGACGTTCTGTTCAATAAATACCAATATCTTGACTTATTTGCTAGAATAAAAATAAGTGAAATTTTGCAATTGAATTGGAGATTTCATACTGAAAGAAAAATTCAAATCATTCAGACTGGAGTTTCGTGATGGTTTGACTGAAATTTAGATGTCGGAAGTCAATTTGTAAACACAACCTGCTTTCAAACTCATCGTTAAAAGCAGTAATACAAGTATAACTAAGGTTTATGTACACAGGCGCCATGCTCTTAAAGTTGTTAAATAAAAACAATCATATACGTTGAATTTAGCTTGTAAACATAGGTAAACACAGGCTTCGTTTTCTCAAAGTTGTCAAAAGAACGTCTGGCAGTTTTAATTAATTATTGCTCAAGTTTGCTAACGTTTTCACGATAGCTTAGTTTCCATAAAGGGCAAGGACTGTCTTTCTCAATATTGATCGTTTGCATTTGTTTAGGTCTTGTAATTTTAAAAATAATAAGATACCTTTAAGAATCTCAATTATACCAAAACCAAATTTGTTTAAATTATTTGTCTTAAATAACTATCTATTAAATCTGAAATTTTGCAGCCACTTTTGTTTATTAAGATTGAATCAACTTAGATAGATAGATAGAAACTTTATTAAAATGTCATAAACCACCTAGCTGGGGAAAACTCCCTCACTAATACGGGGACATAACAAGAAAAAAAAGGTTGAAATAAAAGAAAATGCTAAAAAACTATGGCTATTTACAATAATAAAATTTAAATCTAAGCAATTATAGAAGCAATTATACTCCAGTAAATTAGGCTATGAAAACAAAACGTGACTAACAAATTACGGAAGAGTAGATGGCTTTATTCTACTGGACAAATTCAAGACTAAACAAACAGATATTCATGCAGCATCGAATTTGATTTTTGTTCTGTTCTTCATTTAAGCTTTATTCCGTTCTATCTGTCCTGGTAGTGAGGTACCTTAATTGTAAGGTAAGTGATTTTTTATCCAACCTTTCTGGGTAAATATGCAAAATGAAAAACCTGCAAAAATTCCCACTTTGATAGCTGGTGTGGACAAACACTTGCAAAACTGAAAATATACTAAAGGCTTTTTTCTGACTGATTCTTTAACAAGTGCAGCAGTTCGGGAAGTTTCTAATCAGTTTTATATTTGGTGATCATTGTCGAATGGGATATTTTTATGCGAAACGTGGAACCTTTCATTGTTGAGGTTCCCTTTGAAGGGCAGGGAGTTTGCGGTTAGGTTGAGTGTTTTTGCTTACCAAATTTTCGGATGTTTTTCTTTTAACGTATACCTTCGTGGGTGTCCTTAGCAAGCGCGCTTTTTTAAATTAAGTCACCAAACGTTTTATATTGATGCAAAGCTAATAAAATGTACTATCCGACAAAAATTATTTCGGTTAAATTCTACCTAACCCTAAGAAAGGAACGGCCAAAAATCCAAAATGACAAATGTCTCTTCTAGCGAATTTATCGGGTATCGAATTTAGCCGCACGAACAAAACTACACAAAATCAATCACAAACGGTTAACCTTCAAAGTCGTATGAGGCTTTATCGATATTCCCATTGGTTGCTTCGCAATTTCTCTGTCTTGAAAATTCAGGTATCAGAAATTTACCAATACGTGTAGCGAGAAAGGCTATAGCGAGGGATCTGTTTCAAAAAATGGGAATCCCTTACAGTTGTTAGTTGCTAACCTTCCAAACTTATTTCCCTTTCAGTTAATCTTTTACGATGCAAAATCCGAAAATGTTCTTCCACCTTTGTTTCGTCTTGGTTTTTTTCTTCAGCAGTTTTTTAACAGCGAGGTAAGAATATACAGTTTTCTAACTTGTTTCCAATGTTTACATTTGTAGCTTCCCGGACAGTTGAGAAACTGGAATTCGAAAATGCCTAGTTTTGTGACTTTTGAAAATGGCGCGAAACATGCCTTCTCAGTTTGCATGCAGATCATGAACGATATACAGTTGTTCTAGTGTGCATTTAAACAACCGAAGACAAGTGTTATGTTGATGTAAATTTGAATCTGTTACTTGAGTAAATCTAGAGATTTACGCTGCTAAAGTTGACCTAAAATCATCACTTAACTCACGCAACTGGGGCTCTTTTTAGGTGGGTGGGGGTATGTCTGTTCTCGAAAAACACAAAGTGAATCAAACAAAACATGTTACCATGGTTAATAGATGGGTAAAGCCTCAATACTACATAACTATGGTAGAAATCGGCCGACCTCTTTTTTCGGCCCCTGCCTGGATTTCTCAGACAGGGACTCTTGAACATAATGGGATTTAATTAAGTTGTGCTTTGTTATCTCAACCACCAGGGGACTGGAGAAACACAGAGTGTTGGACATAAAACATACCAGAGGAACATACCATCTGGCAGATGACAGTAAAAAAGGTAACTGCAGTAAGGAAAATTTCTTTCAGCAAATACCGCCGTGTTTACTTTTCTGGATGATTTTTGTCCAATAGGGTGCTCAGCTGTCCAACAAAGTAAAATAAAGGATTGACACGAGACCGCAATGCAGACATTTGATTGGTGATTTTTACTGATGTATACTAATAAAAAAATAACTTACTTTTTTATTTTTAATTTGGTTGTTTGTTTCACACAGGAATGTGCCAAGAGTCTCCGGTGTTAAATTGCAAGGACCTGAAACAGAAAGCGCCATTACTCGCATCAGGCGTCTATTGGATAGACCCAGATGGTGGTTCCCATGGTAACGCATTCCAGGCCTACTGCGACCAACAGACGGACGGAGGGGGCTGGACATTGGTTTGGAGTTACACCTTCACAGATTACTCAAATTTTAACAGTAAAGCAAACGCTGTCACCCCGCGTCCAACCTGGACAGCCAGTGGAGCTAACACTCGAGTGTCTACAACAGTTCCACTGAGTGAGACGCATTACGAGGCCATGGACTTTGCTTTGTGGCGCACCATTGGCAAGGAATTTTTGATCAAGAGCAACATCAACAACTGGATCGCATGCAAGGAAGGCTCTGGCAGCATTGTGCAACAAAAGGGGGGATCAATTTCTTGTAAATTGGTTAAACAGGTTTCCAACCAGTGTGCTGGTGTAGTGCCAAACCTTTTGTCAATACACAGCTACGGACCGTCCATTTCAGCAAGTGACAATTACTATTATTTTGATGGCAACATCGGTGATAATTCACCTACCCATGATCCATGTGGAAAAAACCAAGGAAATCAGTTAAAAAGTGTGGCTAATCCACACGGAAATATTTTTGTTCGTTGAACGATTTTCGCAGACATAAAAACTTGCTAGCTAGAAGGTATTAGGATAACGAATGGAAGCGTTTTGTTTGTTAGTAAAGAAATTGTTTTTTAGACTAGTTAACTCTTGCTTGTCAGGTCAAAAAACAGTCAAAATTGACTACATTTTCCCTTTATTTATTTTCTCAGGAGATATTTACAACTGAGAGGAAAGCCATATCTCGTTTGAAAGGTTATGAAACAGGCTTTCAGAAAAAAAAACTTTTGACCGAAACAACCCATAATATTTTTGAATATATTAATCTAATTAACATAAATCAGCATAAAGTGACCAAAAATTTTGGACAAAAAGCAACAAGCTTCTCAAATGTTTAAGGTTATAAGAAAAAGTGGAACGCGAAAACGTTCCTTGTTATATTGGCAACATATCCAGCAATCTTGGCTGAAAAAGAATGAATATAGAATTTATTACAATTTATCTAAGCTTCATGAATAACCTAATTTGCATAAATTAGCATATATTTTTCGGCCAAGTAGCGTCCCGGAATTTCGAATATTTTTGTCCCAAAAACCCTTTTCCTCAAAATATAACGATCTCCTTGTACTCATAGATAAATTTAGGCATTTATTCCAAGCACCAGGCGAGGATTCGAACGCAGAAAGCAAATATTTCAGTCCATTTCAGACCAAATGCGTTCGTACCGTATCGTAACAAGTACACACTCTTACCTCAATTTCGATTCATTCCTCGCTTGTATTTCGCAGTCGACGATCAAAATCAATAGAAATCCCATTAGTACTGCCTTCTTTCTCTTTAAACAATCTCAAAAGCTCTCTCTGACCTTACAACCGCCGTTTAATCAAACCTTCGCATCGGCGGCCATTTTGTACTGAGTTGTGAAGTACGTCGTGTAGGCCACATTCAAGTGTTTTAGCTCAAATTTGCGGAGAGACTGGGTAAAAGCCTAGTCACGCTTTCCTGAAAGTTTCACAGGGAGGGGACGTAACGCAAATTTTTGGCGAATTTTTTTTGTCATCAGTCATCAGTGACTGATATTTAAAGGGCCTGACAAGCAAGAGTTAAAAGAAACTTAATGTGATCTCAGTTTGTACTGATCATATTACTTAACATTTCTTAATTGGTGCTGTTGCAAAGTTATTGTAAGGAAACTGCTGAAAAGAAATAAACCAGGCAAGTGATTTGTCATTAACTAGAGGCAGTGTATGATGTGATCTTTCTATTTTACTTTAAAACTGGTGCTTTTTTATCAACTTTAGTTTTACCTCGATGTCCAAAGGTTGAAATTTTGGTGCTGAGTGTTTCCTTTCTATTTATATGCTAGAATTTGATTATTGAAAATCATTAAGTCTTTTGGAGCAACGTTCAGACCAAACTGTTGCAAGAAAACCGACCATAGCCCTTGGTAGCTTTTTGATCTGAGCTGTTTTAGTTTTTAATTCTCTTCTAAAATGGGTAGGGTAAACTTAGCTGGTGTACTTTTTAGATCGTCCTGTCATCCCTTGTGTCTGAAAAGGAGAAGAAGAAAGACTCTGTCAATAACCCTTGTTACGCGTCCTTAAAAACCAATACTCTATACAAAAGATCAAATCTGAAGTCGTATATTGGACAAAATGTAAATGTTTGATTTTTTTTAAAGGGGAGAAAGTCATGCACACCAAGTTCAGCTGTTCTTCTTTCCATTCTTAAAACAAAAGACCACGACCTGGTCTCTCTTTTTATCGCTTTAAGGACGGAAAGAAAAAACAATCTGCGATTGATTCCATATGACACGCGAATTGCAACCCAAACCATATAGGGGTCTTTTTATTGGCGAGTGCGAAGCGTGAACAAGAGCCTGGGAACGAAATAGACCGACCCGCGAGAGAACGCAAACCCGCCAAAGGCCTTCCTGTGACGCCATGTTCGGACGACACAAATTCATGTAGGCAGGAGAGAAAGCTTGGGCGCTAGGATGTTTTACATCAGCGATTTCTATGCAAACATTAAATCCGTTTCACGCCAAGTTTGCCACGTTATCAGAATGTTACGGCGGAGTTTATGATGAATTCGCTTAATAAGAATTTATTAACCACAGCTGTATAAGCCCTAACAAATAACTTGTCCTATCTTTGTTTCCATGCAACGTCTTACATTTGATATACAGTAAGCCAAAACTGAATTCACGACAGGAAACTTGTTTCCCTTCTATAACATCGGCTCGAATGAGAAACAAACAAGAACTTATCATGGCAGTAAACGTAAAAACAAAACCGAGCTAACATAGAATTGCCAAAGCTTTTATTTTTCCTTCTAGCAAGAAATACTGAATTGTCGGTCACCGATTTTGTGAAGTTTATCTTCTTATTTCATCATTTGCGAAATTTAATGAGACTTGTTAACAACTCGATTGATAACTTCCGTTTGTGCTCGCCATAATTCAAATACACATGACCTTCGTCTAACTTAAAGCGAGACATTAATATAAACATAAAACTGACTTTATGAAAATAAGTGGAGAAGTGGAAACAAGTCAAATACTCGGAAAAGAGATTTTCCGAGTTCCCCAACGGGAGTCGAACCCATGACCTTCCAGAATACCGGTTGGACGCTCTAACCACTGAGCTATGGGGGACTGACGTTTATAACTGACGTTATAAAGCATTGTTTTTAATGTCCTTGTTTTTTCTCTCTGTTTTACTTTTTGTGGGTATTTTATTCGATTTTACACCTGAATTCCTTTGCAGAAACAGACGAAGTAATCATCCACGTACAGTACACTTCTTTTCGAACGTTGGTGAATGTACAAAATAAAAATTAAAAATAAAAACTTCGAGACATTTATTTGCATACACTGCGTCACGAACAAGTAAAAGTTCGTTGTTTGAACAAGACCGTATCAAGAGCTTCTAAAATCTATTAGCGAGAGCGCCAACTTAATTTTTATTCGCCATCTTCTTACTCAAAAATAGTTGTTTAATCACCATTTTGCTGGTTTAACTGAATATAACTTATTTCCAAGTTCAGTTCGCTAGAACACTCTTCGATGTGTTTGTTTAATTTTCTCTGTGTTTTTCCAAAAGTACATAGTAACTATTTTACATTTTAAGGACAGAATCTTGTCAAAAAACAAAAGCTATGTTTACAAAAATGCGACACGTTGACTTAAGAAACAACAATCTGGTGTCACGATTTTTATCTTTGATATGTCAATCGATTCATTCTTTCGACGTCGAGCAAAAAGACCGCTCAAAATCCGCGGTAAATTCACAGACAAATGAATAAAGAACTTTTACAAATAAAAAAATTGCAGGTTTCCGGCGACCAAAGCCCGCCTACTTTCCTGAAAATTAATCAGTAAAATATTTTTTCCATATAGGTTCATTCTAACGAAAAGTAATTAAAGAATTCTAGTTTCTAGCATCTTATTCGCCTTTTTCTGTGCTTTATCTGTTTACACATAATTGTGAATAATTCACAAGGCATAATATTTTAAATTGACTTCGCGTTCTGAACACCTTACAGACTGTTGAATTTCAGATCGAAATATCCGGTTTCTAAATTCAAAAAATTGTGCGACGATTTTTTAATCGGCGTGCTCCCGTTCATAGACATTATGTCCTATAGAGTGACAACTTGTGAGAAGACATCTCGTTCAATGCAAATTCGAATATTTATACGCTAGGAATTGTGTTTTCCTTGATCGCCCAAACTAAATTCACAAGAGGAAATTAACTTCCTTCGCCCCTACTTCGCGTATGCAAAAAATTAACGAGCGCCAGTTAGACACATTCTAACAGGATTGTTTTTGGAGAATAACTATAAAGATTCACTGCCTGGTGAGCGAGGAATGAAAAATGAAAGAGGGCGAACCGAGATGGCCAGTATTTAAAATAGTTAGTAGAAGAAGATAGAACTGTGAATAGGACTTACGTTAAGAATGGAAAGTGAAGGAAACTCGCCTATCTATTTTGTACTGAGCAAGACACAGAATACAAAACAAGGAAACTGGAAAAAAGTGAAGACCAGGAGAGACTGTCAGACAAGGTTGGAGAAGAATAAATGCATTTATAAAACGCGGGCATTGGCGCTACGAGCCTTGAAAAGGACAGATTGTTATAAAGAAGAGTAATTTACAGGCCCATTCCTTTTCCCATGAGTGAAGAGGCAACCGGCAAGCCAAGTGAATGAAGTAAGTCAAAATAAAGGAAAATTTATTTCCGCCATATATTATTGATGGTTTTGTTTACTGGCTGGTGAGCGATCGCGAGGAATGAGAGATAAGCCCAAAAGGAGGGCAAACCGAGATGGCCAGTGTTTAAACAAGTCAGAAGAAGATGGAACTGGAATGGACTTTTTTTACGAATGGAGAGTGAAGAGAACCCGCGCATATTGTAATAAACATGAAGACAAGACAGCTTCCAAGACAGGAGAAGACGAAAGTGGAATAAGTGAGTCTAAAAAACGCGCGGTTGGATGCCGCGATTCTTGCATGCTTAGGACAGATTATTCTGGAGGATAATAATTTATACAGACTAATTTCCATTCCCCACGAGTGAAGAGACAACCAGCAAGTCAAGTAAGTCAAAATAGAAGCAAATTATTTCCGCCATATTAGGATGGTTTTGTTTACTTTCGTTCAGCCATTTCAACTATAGCATACTAAATTGACCACAACTAGCATAGACTGCACCATTAGCCGTTCTTGTGATAGGATTCGATTTTCGCCTCCGATTGCCGCGGGAACACTGAATAACGTAACCGAATTCTGGTGATAAAGAGATTCACCAGAAAACTCGAGACAAAAACAAACAAAATTTGTATTCTTAATAATGCACATATTACTGCCTGAGGCATACGAGCCCGAAATTTACAGAACTATCACGCTGGGAGGAATTTCTAAGGGATCTCTTTTTCATTCTCAAAAAACTCAATTTATTTTTCACGTGGTGCAAAATTACAAATAACACTTGTCACTTAAATCAACAGTCCAGTTAAAACTTTTGAAATCTATAGTTGAATGAAGAAATTTACAGTAAAACGGGAATGCCGGAGAGAAATTCTTTTGACCTGCAGTATTTCACAGATTTCCACAAGTACGAACAATGCAAAGTTTCTCGTTGGGTGCCTTTTCCTGAAGTACGATATATTTATCAATTCCACAATTAATAAGTGGGGAACGTAACATCGCTAACTTTTAATTTGAGCGGCTGTAAATGAGTCAAATATATACCAAACGTTTTTTAATTAACATCAAAATCGGAATAGCTTTGCTCAATCTACTTCGGTTTTCCTCAGAAAAGAAAAATGTACCAGGCATACAAAAAAAAGGTTTTTGCTCTTTGAACTACATGGAGGCTGCACCTACAAGAAAGTAGAGCGATAGAAAAATTTAACACGTGTTTGTTTGATTTTTTATTTGTTTGGCTGGCTTCGTTGTTCGTAGAAAATACAATACTGAATATTTTCAAAACACAAAAACTTCATTTGCTTAAATGCTCCAAGGTAAACGAAGAAATGTCTTTCTGTCAATTGATTGTTCATATCTTACTTTTGTCATAAACATTATTTCTTCCAACTCAACCATTGGATAAAACTCAGAAAGTTAAACATTCAGTCCTGCGAGTTCTATCTTGTTATCTTATAAATTATGCATTGATGAGATTTTACTGAGTCAAGGTTTCTCTATAGGCCATTATTCTTGTAACAAGAGTACAGCAAAGATAGCAGAGAAGTTTCCTCCTTCTTACTTGCGATCGCGGAAAGAGAACGATGTTGTCCCGTATTTTGTTGGTTTTGTTTTTCGTCTCCTGTTTCTCTACAATCAGGTGAGAAAATTAATTGTTCTTCCTCTATTTAGTTGATAGCGTTGGTGGCTTTCATTAAATTTTGCCCAAATAGTTGACTGCGCAGATTTATTGGCAAGTAGTTTTAAGTCGCTCTCGATTCGTCCAGAAATTCCGAAGAAATTTGTTGCGGAATATTGAAAAAACAAGGAGAACTGTCTAAAATATTCCACGGAAAGTACGAGAGAAACTATATTCAATTCATCTATCAAACAGCGTTTGAATTCAGAAAATTTAGATGAAGCTTTCCCGATACATTGTTAAATTAAATAGTTTAACCTCGAACACATCTTCGAAAGGGAAGCTTTAAGCACTTCATTGCCACATGATCTGTCGATTTATTACACAGAGAAGAATAACCAAAATTCGATATTTCAAAACTAATCTTGTTTCATTTATCCTTCAGAGGATTGGATCAGAAGCGATACAGAGTGCTCGAGATGGACTTAAAAGGCAATCTGTACTTTTACAAGACTGCACTGCTCTGCAAGTACGAAATTATTAAGCGGCTGGGCAATGGAAAATACCACCTGGTACAAAAGAGCCCAATAGGTAATTCATCAGTTCATGACAAGTTTGAAATCTTCACATACCTTATAACTTGAAAGATTTCATTCTCCTTTACCACTTAGAAATTATGTAACATCAGATTTTACAGTTTTAGGGGATAAAAAAACTATTGCTCAATAATGTAGAAAAATTGCATGCACAGATATCAAAGACGGCTCAAGGAAAAAGTCAATGTATGCCAATTTTTCTTTATTATTTCTGTACACAGGACTGAGCAAGGTGTCCCCAGCATTGAACTGCAAGGACCTGAAACAGAAAGCGCCATCACTCGTGTCAGGCGTCTATTGGATAGACCCAGATGGTGGTTCCCATGGTAACGCATTCCAGGCCTTCTGCGACCAACAGACCGACGGAGGGGGCTGGACATTAGTTTGGAGTTACACCTTCACAGCTTACTCAAGTTTCACGAGTAGCGCAAACGCTGTCACCCCGCGTCCAACCTGGAAGATCAGCTCTGCTAACACTCGAGTGTCTACAACAGTTCCACTGAGTGAGACGCATTACGAGGCCATGAACTTTGCTTTGTGGCGCACCATTGGCAAGGAATTCCTGATCAAGAGCAACATCAACAACTGGATCGCATGCAAGGAAGGCACTGGCAGCATAGTGCAACAGAAGGCGGGATCAATCACTTGTAAACTGGTTAAACAGGTTTCTAAGCAGTGTGCTGGTGTAGTGCCAAAATCGTTGGTGCTTTACACCTACGGACCGTACCTCTCCAGCAGCAGCTTGTACTATTACTTTGATAGTAGCACAAGTGCTAATATGCCTACCCATGATCCATGTGGAAAAAACCAAGCAAATCAGTTAAAAGGTGTGACTAATCCACATGGAAATATTTTTGTCCGTTAAGTCGTCGCTAACTGTGACGCGAGGACAGTTTCCCAATGCTTGCTTTAGGGTTTTAATGGAATAAATATAAGGTTTTACACAGCTTTGCAAAAAACATTATGAACTAAGCTTGGTTTACTAGAAGCTTCTGTAACATTAGACTGTAACATGAGTCAAACATTATATTGGGTTTTTTATCATTGTCAAACTTATCGATTTAGTATTTTTTTTTTTTTTTATATTTTTATGCGGTATTTGCAACATTGTAGGGAAATTGCAAAAAACAAATAAACACGAGGTTTACTAACGGGAAACTTTTGTCTAATTTGATTCATTTCCAACCTCGTTCCCAGGGCTTTTCCCTTGGTGATTTGGAACGGGCGGGAAAATAAATCACCAAGGGAAAAGCCCTGGGAACGAGGTTGATTCATTTCCAATTTCTTTTGTCCTCAATTTTCCCAGGTTAAATATTTTTGTGTTGAGTGCTAAGTCATATCAAGCCTAAAGCCAAATTATCATTACATGCATGATACGCAGGCTGTTTCTAGTTTATGCAATTCACGCCAACTCTTCCAGGCAAGCAAAGTGGTGTCATAGCTGAGTCCTTTGTAGCTTTTCATACGCTTTGTAATGGCCATCCCCCACGGGATGTTCTTCAGTACCTCCACCCATCCCCCCTTAACTGCTTTGACCTTCCGAGATAATGCTCAGCTATCCCTATCAATGCACGTTTTTTTTTACCTTCAACCTTTCGATTTAACATGATTTTCCACAGTATGTATTGAATGCTACGATTTTATTGGATGCGCAAAACGTGCAAGGCTACATATGAGATCGGTTGATAACTTTAATTAAAACCATCATACTAAAAAAAAATAATTTTCAAAGCGCGCAGCTTTGTTAAAAGAACAAGGCTTTTGAGCTTCTCTTTAGAAATTTTTAGACTCATATCTATGAAGTTAGATCGTGGACAAAATGTTCGACTCGTCGTTTCGTTATTGCGTTTCGTCATTTCGAGTCGTCGTTTTCTGGGTTCGACTCGTCGAAATGTCAGTTCGTTTCGGCGTTTTACGAGGTCGACTCGTCGTCTCCTGAGTTCGACTCGTCGTCTTGTCTGTTCAACTCGTCGGATGACCTGTTCGACTCGTCGTTTTGCATAGTTGGTCGTTATGTCGTTTCGTCGTTTCGACTCGTTTTCGTGTTCGACTTTTCTAGGCTATAATTCAGTACAAAATATATGAAGTATAACTTGATTCTTTGCAATGTTATAAATACATGAAGTCGGAACGCGGAACGGCGGAACGAGAATCGGTGTAACGATTTTTTTAAAATAACTTAATTAATGAAGTGCTATGAACCAAATTTAATTTATAAATTTTCAGTTTGGAGACCTGCAAACAGCAGTACTGCTGGAACCGATTCTTTTTCTTCGCAATATCGGTATATGGCATATATGATCTCTAGACTTTAATACGTAAAACTAGGCAAAGAAACACAGAAGCAAACCAACAGTAAAAAGTATCCCCCAAAATAAAGGGCACCAACATCTTAATCCTTTAAGGTCGCTCCAGAGCCAGGATTTCGAGTTTATTTTGAGTGAGAATTTCAAAAAAGAAGCGCGACTGCCCTTCGGACTTTCACGCCCCAGCCAATCGAGACAATGAAACGTACAAAACCGAAGCAAATCAACGAAGCCGTTGGAAAAAAAAAGAAAGGGCCTGAGAAGTTATTGATTTCGTAAGAAAAAGAAATAAAGAAAACGAAAAGCCCACAACAAGGGGTATTTTCAGTTGGTCACCCATCCAAGTACTAACCCCGACCAACAGGGCTTAACTTTGGCGAACGGACAAGAACGTTGCTTTCCATGTGGTATCAGGAAGAGCGCGTTAATGACGTAAATCAGCTCATAAAAGTTAAGACCAGTTTTGGCAGGAAAGTACCGAGTTTCCAAAAAGATCCATTTTAGCCAGGTATTTCTTTTTCTCTATTTTCATGACTCTTAAAACCCTTTGTCTCGTCTGACACTGATACCACAAGGAAAGTAGCCAGCGTAGCTTGGCGTTCTAGTCTAGTCTGCCTTCCGCCGTCGCTTTGCTCGCGCGCGCGATTTCTCGCTCCCCCTGACTGACTAGAACGCCAAGCTACGCTGGCTACAAGGAAAGCATTGGTTTTCGTCTGATCGCTGAAGTTAAGCCCTGTTGGGCGGGGTTAGTACTTGGATGGGTGACATACTAAAAATACCCCTTGTTGTGGGCTTTTCATTTTCTTTCTTTCTTTTTCTTACAAAATCAGTAAGTTTTCGACCCTTCTATTTTTTTTATCCAACGGCTTCGTTGACTTGCTTCGGTTTTAGGTACGTTTCATTGTCTCGATTGGCGCGTAAAAGTCCGAAGGGCAGTCCCGCTTCTCCTGACACTCGAAATAAACTCGAAATCCTTAGAAGATGCGGGTGCCCTTTATTTTGTGGGATACTTTTTACTGTTGGTTTGCTTCTTTGTTTCTTTCCCTAGTTTTACGTAATTAAGTCTAGAGATCAAATAAGCCATATATACCGATATTGCGAAGAAAAAAAAAATGGTTCCAGGTACTGCTGTCTGCAGGGTCTGCAAAGTGAAAACTTTTTAATTTAATTTCGTTCATAGCAATAAATAAATTAAGTTTTTAAAAAAATTCGTTACACCGATTCTCGTTCCGCCGTTCCGCGTTCCGACTTCATGTATTTATAACATTGCAAAGAATCAAGTAATACTTCATATATTTTGTAATGAATTATAGCCTAGAAAAGTCGAACACGAAAACGAGTCGAAACGACGAAACGACATAACGACCAACTATGCAAAACGACGAGTCGAACCGGTCATCCGACGAGTCGAACAGACAAGACGACGAGTCGAACTCAGGAGACGACAAGTCGACCTCGTAAAACGCCGAAACGAACTGACATTTCGACGAGTCGAACCCAGAAAACGACGACTCGAAATGACGAAACGCAATAACGAAACGACGAGTCGAACATTTTGTCCACGATCTAACTTCATACATATCTCATGTTTAGTTTGAGGCATGGTCAATTATGGCATTTATAGCACTTGGTCATTACTTGCTAAAAGCCGGTTCAAGGTTGCAATTGTTCTCTCTGAATTTAGTTCCTCCCTTTCTGAAGGTGTCCCAAACAGTTCCAAAGTTTTTTTTTATTCTTCTCAAACTTTTCAGTGACATTTATATATTTTTAAGTCTGCGAGCAAGGTTACCGTTGGGCTATTCGCGCGAGTGGAGTCTGGGAGCCAGAGGAGCGAGTCGAGAAACAGGCTTGTCATTAGTGAGCTTGCTCGCACGTGGGTTAGCCAGTAGTGTTACTTGACTGACAACTGCAACATACATTTTTTTTTTTCAAATGTCTTTGGTGTAAACATGCTAACAGTACCAAACTGAAACATGTAAAGGCAAAATAAAATCAGTGCTATATGAAACTTCCCCCCTCTAAAATTTCGGAAGTAAAAACATGGGCGCGGTGTTTTACCAGGGTTTTATTATCAAACACGGAGCTCAGCAAAAGCAGATCTAAGTAATATAATTAACCTAGAAGACGCAAGATACATACATTTCCTAATATCGATATATTTTCGAAGTGCAACACCTCAGCTGAAGGTCATCTTTCAGTATCCATTTCGCTAACACGCCTTTTCCGTTTCAGACCTGGATTGCGGAATGAACCAACAGTTTGTTGCAACTCCCTGCTTACTAAACTGAGACGCATATCAAAATATTACTTATGTTTTTATTACGACGTTTTTTGAAGAGAGCTTAGTCATCTCGTAGTCATTTCTAAGTTATGCCTCCCAGGAAGCGTTCTCGGGGAAAGTCATCCGTCGTGTCTGACCGCCCAAAACGAGCCAAACGGGCCAAGACGATCAGGCAATCGGATTAAAGAGAAAACGCGCTTGAAATTGACAATGCAACCATCAGCCATCTCCAGACAGAACAGACCCCCATACAACCAGCAGGCTCTTTTAATTTCAGCGCTTTAAATATCACCAATTTTGCCGCCGTTTCGCAAGCTGTGGGCCTCAAAGGAAATTTATCTCACGACCCAGGCTTGTTCCGTAAAAGGCATTAAAATATTGTGTCGATTTTTATGATCCCTCTACCCAAAATATCAGAAACACAACTTTTGTTTCCGTGTTCTCAGCTTGATTTTCCTTTTGTTCCTTTCTTCTCAATTATTTTATGGTCATGTTGTCTTGTTCGCTGAAACCGCTGGGTTAGCCTCGAAGCTATTCGGTCTGCACTTTCCGAGAATAACTTGGCCGGCTGCTATTTGAAAAAAAAAAAAAAAAAGGTTCTGTCCATGATCAGTGTGCGACATACAAACCAAATCAGTTAAATTAATGATGTAACTATATAATCCACAGGGAAACACTTTAATTCGTTATATTAACGGCTGACTTTGTAAAATATAACGTGAAGCTGTTTGAAGGCAAAGATTACCAATGCCAACTAAAAGTTTTAATGGGCTAAGGTTTCTTTCAATAAAAGAGCTTTTTATAAAGCTGTTGGAAGGAGCTGAATTTAAAGTGATTTTATATTTTATTTTTACCTTCGGAAAACAAATGAACATGCTTTTAGCTACGGTATAGTAGACCGTAAATGGAACTGAATATCATGTAAAAGTGTATCAAGATGAAACTGATCATGTAAATACTTTGCTATATACCTGGTATTTTTAAGGTAACCTGTGATTGGTCTAATGTTGCAATAGAATGTGTTTTCAATAACTTTGTATTTACGAGAACTTAATGTCGGATTTAATTTCTCTGTTCTACGTTTTGTGGCTGGTGGTCACCCTACAGAAATTTTTTGATCTGAAGTTCGACCAAACTTTTGCAGCCTATCATATACTTCCACTAGCATTTGACTGTTTGAACAACTTCGCCGCTGCCTACAGCAACGTAGCCTCCCACGCAGTCGTTTTAAGGGGCGATCGTGAGTGAAACACGACTGCACGAGGCATACGCGCTCTTTTCAAATCGTAAACTACACTGAGATCACATTTAGAAAGTACGACCAAAAGACTCTGTTGACCCGGCTAAGCAAGACGGCGTGGTTGGTAGGCTTCGTTATGATTTTGGCAAATATTACATCAGTGAGTGAAAATGAAAGACCTACATAGTATGCAAGTCAGAATGAAGGATTACGACCAAGATATCCAACTACAGTAAATAAGACGTTCTTATAAAAAAAGTTTTAATACTTTCTGTATTTTATATATACTCAGCCCTGGTCTCGAGTCCATGCGAGTATTCATGTTATATTTACAAGACCAGAAATGCGAAATCAATATTCAAGGGAGCTACGTCAAGAACAAAGCACCATGAAAAATTGGCAACTATCTCAAGTTGGTCGTTCGTAATCCATCATTATCTTCATCAGTCGAAATCATCCTTGTTTATTTGCGGGTTTAAATCACTCCGTTGATGTTTTTCTATGTTAGAAAAACTCTTATTTTGAGGTTTCCTTCAAATTGAAAATAATCAGAAAAATGGCTTTAATGACGCATTGTAGCTCCTTTAGGGTTAAAAATGAGGTTTTATATTTGCATAAATGTGACAAACAAACACACTTATCACCGAGAACTCAAACATTCGTGATCAAATAACGCAAAATCCTAAACAAAAATTAGACAACGTATATCTCAGCTGTTCGTCTTAACCAAATCAACAAAGGCAATAACAAACATTAGACAACGAACCACTAAGCGGGGAAGCTCCGCCCCGAAGTCTAAACCCTTATCCTTCCCGTACCATTTTAGACAGAAAAGGTAACCCTTCTGTATAATTTCGACAGGAAAATGGTACCCCTTGCACATACGTACAAAAGGACTGTAACTCCGTAAAATTTAAATAAACGACCGTTCGGTTCGTATGTTCGAAATATTTTCAAAGGTATTTTTAAAAGTACCGTATTGATAAGGAAAAACATAATTTGCATTTACTTTCAACATACGCGGCAACAATGCTAGTTTCGTCAGTAGACCTCGTCACTTGGTAGCCATTTACATACCTAAATGACAGTTTTCCTAGCTACCCTTTCGTATACCCCAACTCGTGAAATCCCTTCCCCCCTTTTATATACTACAGCTTGAAAGCGGTACACCATTCAGGCGGAGCTCGAGCCTCCCCTTATAGTTTATTATAGGCAGTTCCCCCACCCCGGGGACAAACCAACACTGACAAAGACTCAAATATAACACATGTTATATTCTCACCGACGAAATTTGCGTGCCGAATCACATTGACAAATAAATGAATAGTTGTACCACATCTCGGAAGACGAAGGTCTATTAGACAAATACCAATGCCATTGCTTTTAAGACACTAAAATTTTAATTTAAGATTCTTAACTGAAAGAAAAATACAAAGCACTGAAAGCATGAGGGCTGGAGCTTCGTGTTCGTTGACAAATACTATTGTGTGAAATCAATTGATTTGCAAACACGATATGCTTTCAAACGCATCGTTAAAAGTAGTTATACAGGTATAATTTAAGTTTATATACACAGGTGCCATGTTCTCAAAGTGGTTAAATAAAAAATCATTTAAGTTTAATTTAGCTTTGTACACACAGGTTTCGTTTTCTCAAAGTTGTCCAAAACAACTTCTAACAGTTTAAACTATTTCTCCAGTTGTTAATCACGATAGCTAAGTTTGCATAAAGGACAAGAATTTCTATTCTCTTTATCAATCTTTTGCAATAACTTATTTTGAATTTTTGTTTACAAAGAACAGTTAGAAAACTCAATAAAATCACAATCCATTTGATATGAAGGCTACAGTCACTTTTGTTTATTCAGGTCGAATCGACCTTAGAAGCAATTCACCTCAGTGAATTAGGCTATGAAAACAAAACATGACAAACAAATTAATAAAGAATTGATGACTTTACTTCAGTGGACAAATTGACCACTTAACGAGCCATTCTAACGTATAACGTATCGCTCTTCAACAAGAGGCGCATTCAGTTTGAAACAGCGAAAAGTGAGTATCGAAGAAGCCCTGGTTTAGTTGTTGGTTTTTCTTCATGCGATACCGAATTTGACTTGTTTTCTTTTGTTCTCTCTTTTAGTTGTTTTCCAGGCGCTGAATTACCTAAAGGTTAGTGATTTGTTTTTATCTGGCCTTTTGTAATTTACCTTTGTAGCTGAAACTACAAAATGACCGAAGTGGCACCAACTCCACGGGATTACTGATGTGGAGAAATGCAAAACTCAAAATATACTAGTAGGTTTTTAAAAGGACTTGATTCCTTCATAAGCGCAGAAATTCAGAAATTTTTTTAAGTTTTTTTTTTTATAATTATTGTTAAATTGGCTATTATTTTGAGAAACTTAATACTTCTTCATTGTTGAATCCCTTTAAAAAACAAGGTGGTCGGGGTTAAAGGAGCTACTTCACGGACAACGCATCTTAAAAAAAATTCAAGTTTGTCGATTGTAATCCGTCTTTATCTTCGTCAGTCGAAACCATCCTTGTTTATTTTCGAGTTTTCAAACAATTATTAGATGAGGTTTTCGTGATATCCGGAATAATCAAGGTCAAGGTAAGTGTTATCAGCCTCAGCCTTTGGCTTCGGCTGATAACACTTACCTTGACCTTGATTATTCCGGATATCACAAAAACCGAATCTAATAATTGTTTTATTATACATTGTTTTTCTGATAAAGAAACTAATGAAAAAACGATTTCTACCTGTTTCAAAACTTGTGCTAATTCCGGCTGAATGCTTTTTCCTCAAAGTATTTCGTGGAATAGTTCCTTCCCAAATTTTGTTAGTCATTTTGTGTTTTCTGAGGTCTTCTGAGACTTGTCCAGTCATTTCTAAACTTAGGTCAAATTTATTCTCGGTTGAAAAAGCGAATCGACGAACTTAAATCGAATTTCCTTTGCCGCCAGATGCCCGACACATTGCTCTTGGAAATCATGCATTGCGCGCGCAACCTACAGATTAGGGACGGACCATTATTTTCTTGGAGGGGGGGGGGGATGAAAAATTTTCCTCTGCAAACTTTTTTTAGTTTATGCACCTCTGCAAACATTTTCTTTCGAAATTCTTACTATTTTTTGTTATACATATCGTTTTGCAAACAATTTATTTTGTCTTTCCAGGCCCTGCAAACAATTTTTTTCAATATTTTTCATCCCCCCCCCTCCCCCCTCCAAAAAAATAATGGTCCGTCCCTTAGTGAATAATCTGCTAGCAGATTATTCACTAATCAGTAGGCTGCGCGGATTCCCAGAATTAGCTGTAGGCTCTTAGTCAATGAGAAGACAGTGAGTTACTACAATGTATAATAATATTACTTCATTGTTGCCTTTCTACGTTAGAAAACGATTATTTGAGGTTTTCTTCAATTTAAAAGTAATCAGAAAAATGACTTAAAATATCGTAACGTTGCTCCTGAAAGCCGATTTTTTTTGTTTGCCAGCTTTTTGATGTTTCCTTTTTCTTGTAAGATTTTATTTTCGTTTTACTTTCTGGATTTTTAATCCCTTAGCATGCAGGATGGGAATCCATACTATGATGTGATTTCGTGATCTTACTGCAAAACAGTAATTAAAGATTCACGTTAATGGAGAAGTTCACTCCAGAATGGCCATTTATTTTCTTTACGCCAATAAAAAGTTTATACAAAGATATGTTATTCACCAAAATTTCAGCCTCCAACGTGCGCTATAACCCTACGAAATCTTTCTTTGAAGTAGCCCAAAACTCGACAACTGAACGCCGCCATTTTGGAGCCTGGTAATGTATGCGTGACGTCAAAGAGCTCAGCCTGAAGTTTAGCGGGAAAATTTTAATAGTCGAAACTCCTTGTTTCTTTGTAGTGGCGTTTGTTTGTTAAAATGCAAATGAGATACAAAAATCTTTTCGCCGTCTTTCAATATCTAAAAGAAAAATTACTCAATAAGACTGTGGGTAGGGACGAAAACTTACTGCCAAAGCGAACACAAATATTTGTGTGTTCCGAAAGCTATACGGGAGACTGCTTTGAAGAAGATCACAGATACAGTCTCCTACGTAAAAATACCCACACAAAAAAAAGAGCCAGACGCAATACCAACCAATGATGCGTTTATGTTATTTCACTTTTTAGTTGATTTCAGGGAGGACTTTTAATCAACCAGAGAAACTCTTCTTGATCAAATATAAGATCGCAACTCCCAAAGTGAACTTTATGTCATTTTTGTAGTTGACTGACTGAGCAAGAAATGTTTGAATTATTTCATTTTAGATCAAGCAAAAATTAAACTTAACTTATTACTTGTTTGTATCTTTTTCTCTGTCTTTTTCTCCTTCTATATTTATTTACATGTACAACCCAGTCATTGCATCCAAAATTTTTAACAACTTAGCCCGTTTTGTTATTTCTATTCTGAGAAGTGTTGTTGCCAATTTAAGTCAATTTTTGTTCATGCTGTATTATTTGCCGTCGTCGTATTTGCTCGATTAAACGCGGGTCACCGATTGAACTCCGGCTTCGTATTAATAAACGTCGAGTCAAAAATGTTAACTTTTAAATAAACGCCGGGGACGTTTGATCGAGGTCCCGGCGTTTATTTGCGATCGAGGAAACAAGTAAATATATTCTCTTAACTAGCACTGCTACGACAAACTGGTACGGTTTGCTTCTTTGGTAATTTTTTTATAATGTTCAAGGAAAGTCTGGCGTAAAATAACTAGGATGGATGCTGTAAACAAAATGAAACAGCAATGTTCGCGTTCGTGTTGTCATGACTGACGCACTGTTGTTTATAACAGTGAACGTTTATAACTGCGGAGGACGTTGGCGACATTGCCGTTTATGGACTCATTGGTTGTTTATGTTCTGCAGTTCGGTTTGTAACAAATCTTGATTGCAACATGCACGTGCCGTATGCAATACTGTTACTTTGGTAAAAATCATCCTCGGAGACCCAAGAGCAGTTTGTCGGTCGGTACGACGAGAAAAATCGTGATTCTCGGGACTGAAAAAATTACAGAAAATTGCACTTCGTTAATAAACATCGGACCCCGCCAAGTTTGAAATAAACGCCGGAGGTGTTTGATTTGATTTAGTTTGGCCTCCTTTCGCTTGCATGTCGTTTGAAGGGAGTTACAGAAGGAGATTTCTTAAAAATGGTTTATATTGCGTCTGGCTTTTTCTATCTTTTGTGGATATTTCCACGCAGGAGACTGCATCTCTGATCTACTTTGAAGCAGTCTTCCACATAGTTTTCGGAACACACAAATATTTTTGTCCGCTTTTGAGCAATTGTTCTTTTAAATATCGGAAGACGGTGAAAATAAACACCTCTTTTGTATTTCTTGGAGCTCTGTGTGAGCAAAATGGTGCTGCACAAACAGGCATTTTGACAAACAAAAGCCAATACAAAGAAATAAGGAGTTTCGAGTATTTAAATTTCCCCGCCAAACTTCAGGCTGAGCTCTTTGACGTCACGCATACATTACCAGGCTCCAAAATGGCGGCGTTCAGTTGTCGAGTTTTCGGCTACTTCAAAGAAAGATTTCGTAGGGTTATAGCGCACGTTGGAGGCTGAAGTTTTGGTGGATAACGTATCTTTGTATAAACTTTTATTGGCGTAAAGAAAATAAATGGCCATTCTGGAGTGAACTTCTCCTTTAAAGGTTTTGAATTTAGTACTCACCCGATTCGCTAAACTTTCCCTCAAAGGCTCGCTCCAATCCAAACCTGAGGACGTTCGCGCAAAAATCTTCCAACATTACAATTTTTCACCACTGCTAGTTTACAAGTTAGTTATGTCAGAAATGTGTAAAGAAAATGGGGGTCACCGAAATTGTTTTCGAGATACGATATCTGAAAGAAGGCGCTTGTTTGGATAAATTTGACTTCGTCACTCGATATGACTTCTGCGGCTTCTGGCAATAAAATATTTTAAATGAATTGATACAGGCTAACTTCCTTGGTCCGAATTTATTTGAGTGGGTCTGTTGAACAAATATATTTTACCTTAAAGTCCCTTAGAGTAAACCTTGTCTTTAACAGTCGGATTTCCAAACGTTCAAACAGCAAAATGTTGCAAAATTTGACTGATTCGATAGCGCGGGAGACGAGAAAATGAAAAAAATAAACTTTTAACATTCAATTTGGCTCATTTTTTGTCAATCGGTAAAGATCTATCCCAAAAGGTTATATTTCCCCCAAAAAAAACTGACGGTAGTCACCGACTGTTTAAGAGAAGAAACTGCAAGCAAATTAAAGTTAATGCATCGGCTACCCAACATGCTTCTGCTACCCACCCTAAATGTGTTTGGAAAGGTTTCTCAACGCGCTCGCTCATGCATGGCATAGCGTGACGTTGCGACATGAATCACGTGCGCAGGAAGAATGTACATGCATAAACAATTAGGGCAGACGTCCATCGTAAGAACAATATTTGGTGTTTTTCCCAATACTGTGGCGTAAGTGTTTCGCGCTTGCTATTTTTGACGTTTCCATGTCAACCGTTTTATAACGCCAAAGTATCAGTCGTTATGTGTCCATCATCCTGTGTTACTGTTTGGTAGGAGGAAGAGGTTACAAGTAGCTGTCTTCTATAACTCAGTTCTATGTCTGATATAAAGTCCGGGACCCCGGAGGTTTTGTTAGAACCTCATTCCTATGGCTTTCCTTTTCCCGGTTGCCACGCCTCTTCTTCCAACTTACCAGGGAAAACGCCCTAGCTGGGACGAGGTTGGTTTTTTTCACCGTCTCCCTATGGCTAAATTAACTCTAAATGGCTGATAAGAAATGTCGCTGCATGTCTTTTTAAATTTGCTAACCTTCCTTCCTTCCTTCTTTTCAGTTGATCTTTTGCCGATGCAAAGTCCGAAAATGTTCTTCCACTTTTGTTTCGCCTTGTTTTTCGTCTCGAGTAGTTTTTTACCAGCGAGGTAAGACAATACAGTTTTCTAACCTGTTTCCAGTGCTGTGCCCGCGAAACTTTCTCGTTTAAGATTGGCGAGGGTTGTTTTAAAACCTCTAATATGGCGGCCTTTTCTAAAATTAAGACGAGGTACTTGATTTTTGCCTAAACTTGTAAAGAAAATATGTTTAGTTAGGAAAATAATCGGCACCAGTTGAACAAAATTGATTTTGTCAAGAAATACCTTTATATGAGAAAAAAATTAAAATGATTTTTCGAGCATCTAGATTTCCAAATTTTCTTGGGGTATGCCCCCAGAACCTCCCAGCAACGTCTATGCCAAAGGTCTGGTTACCGCCCTGATTTACTGCGACATCGATTTACTGTAAAAGAGTAGATTCTTGGTGCCGGACGTCCACATTTTAAATAAGCGCCGCACTTGAGGGGCGAAAAATTTAATAAGCGCCGCGGCGCTTATTCGAGTAAATACGGTATTTTTATTCAATCATGAATGTCTCATAAACTTTCTGACGTCAGTCGTTACACCTCGTGTATGCTGTCTTTATATGCATAGTGATGAGCCCAAGGTGTCCCCCGCGACCTAACCTACTTTTGTTTACAATTTTTTTTATATATTGCTTTTAAACGATCAACATCTCGTACTAAATCTCAAAATAGTTTACAGCCGACGAGAAAAGAAATAGAAAAAACTAAACTTGATCTCAACCATCAGGGGATTGGATCAGCAGAGATACAGAGTGTTGGACATGGACGCAATCTTTACCTTTACAAGACTGCACTGCTCTGCAAGAACGAGATTATTAAGCGACTGATCAATGGAACATACCATATGGCAGATGAAGGTAAAATAGGTAACTGCAGTAATTTATTACCTCTTTACCCAAGTCATAATTCAAGTGCCTTGCTGCTTATGTTTGGTGCGCTATGTTTCAAATACCCTCTAATACTGTTAGAAATGTTTGGAAACCAAATAGTAGAGCTCTTCTAACAAAATATTGACTAAAAGCTTAACCCTCGGCCGTACAAGCCAATTTAAACTCCCCACCATCGCACAGGCGGGAGGGGGGGGGGGGTGATGGAACCCCTCCCCAGAGTTTTTGTTCTATCAAAGTGCAGCGAAATTATTTTGCACTGAGAAGAAAGTCCGTAGCATACTCTACAAGATGACATAATTTTAATTGGCTGTGACGTCATAAGAGCCGCCATCTTGAATTCGCCATCTTGGAATTCAACATTTTATTACAAAGTTACAAAATAACGGAAATTGATGCAAGGAATGCATAAGTAATCAAATCGTGTTTTCCTGTTTCAAAAAACTGGAAAAAATAAAGAAAAAAGGTTAAAAATGACGATTTTTGTTTTTTCTGCTGTAGTTATGATGTTGCCATGGCAACGTCAAATATCATGAACACATAGTTGACATATCAAAATTTCCGCAAGGATGAATGAACAGCTACTGAAAGTTTAAGCTTAGTAGAGTAAATTTATGCACATTTGCTGCGAAAACTTAAAAAGCGACAAAAGGTATATACCTTTATTTCAATTTTGTTTTTTGTTTATTTAACACAGGAATGTGCAAAGAGTCCCCAGCATTAAATTGTAAAGACTTGAAACAGAAAGCGCCATCACTTGCGTCAGGCCTCTATTGGATAGACCCAGATGGTGGTTCCCATGGTAACGCATTCCAGGCTTACTGCGACCAACAGACGGACGGAGGGGGCTGGACATTAGTTTGGAGTTACACCTTCACTGCTTACTCAAGTTTCAACACTGGAGCAAATGCTGTCACCCCGCGTCCAACCTGGACAATCAGCTCAGCAACCACTAGAGTGTCTACAACAGTTCCACTGAGTGAGACGCATTACGAGGCCATGGACTTTGCTTTGTGGCGCACCATTGGCAAGGAATTCCTGATCAAGAGCAACATCAACAACTGGATCGCATGCAAGGAAGGCACTGGCAGCATAGTGCAACAGAAGGCGGGGTCAATCACTTGTAAACTTGTTAAACAGGTTTCTAAGCAGTGTGCGGGTGTTCCAAAATCTTTGAAAATGTATGGCAACGGGCCATCCCTCGACGATAGCAGTCACTTCTACTATTTTGACAGCCACACAAGTAGTAGTTGGCCTACCCACGATCCATGCGGAGGAGACGGGCAAAATCAGTTGAAAGGTGTGGCCAATCCACACGGAAATATTTTTGTTCGTTAAGAACTTCGCTTAGAATTATGTGAAGCAAAGTTTCCCTGTGCTAAATAAGGGTTTTACACAGCATTATACTCAAAGATGAACAAAGCATTTATGTACTGTAGCTTAGTTTATTAGAGGAGAAGCTTCTATAATCAGTGTTAGTCTGTATCAGGAGTTAAACATTATATCGGTTTCTTATGATTGTCAAACTTGTCAAACTTATCGTAGTAATATTCTTTTTTCATATTTGTATGCGGCATTTGCAACATAAAAAAAATTGTAGAGAAACTACTAAAAACAAATAAACATGAGGCTTACTTATGGGAAACTTATATATAGTGTGATTCTTTTCAGTTTTCTTTTGTCCTCAATTTCCTGCAGTTAAATATATTTGTGTTGATTGCTGAGTGATATCATGTCTCTAGCCAGATAAACACTACATGCATGATGCGCAAGTCATTTCTTTGGTCTGAAACTCAGACAAAACTCTTCTAAGCAAGCAAAGTGGAGACATAGGTGGAGTCTAGAAACAGGAGGCTTAAGGTTTCTCAAAATGTACCGCTGACTTTTATCGACACTTTAACTTCCCTCTCAATTAAAAAGCGAATTGATGAATTAAAAAGTATTAATTTTTCGAACCAAAGGGATAGCATTCTCGTTCCCAGAGCCTCCGTTTTCGAGTGGCTATGGGGAAGAGGATGAAGGGATAGCAGTCCACATTGCAGCCTTACCCACCCCTCAAGGAAAAAAACGCGTTTTCTTTTCGGTGGAGGGAGGTACGACTGCACGTGGGTTACGTGGATTAAGTAGTGTTACCAGGGAAATAGACTTGACTGACAACTGCAACATACAGCCTTTTTATTCAAATGTCTTTGGTGCAAACACGCTTACCGTACCAGTCTGGAAATACACGTGTAAAGGCAAAATGAAATCAGTGATTGCAGTGCCTCTGAAACTTTCCCCCTCTAAAATTTCGGGAGTAAAACATGGGAGCAGTCAGTGATCTTTCATCAAGCAGGGGGTGGCAAATGGTTGATGCATGACACGTGAAAAGGGCAAAAATTAGACGGTGACGCGGGAAAGTAGCTAGAAAAGACACGTGATCCGTGAATTCTGCTTTTTCAAGTAAAACCTGTGCGTGAAACGAGATCACGATCCTCCCTTTGCTATCCTCCAAGCACAGAGCTCAGCTAAAGCAGATCAAAGCAACAAAAAGGCTTACCAAAGTGTTGTTATTTATCTAGAAGACGCAAGATGCATAAATTTTTTAAGATCGATATATTTTTAAAAAGTGTAACACCTCAGCTGAAGGCCATGAACTTTCATTGTCCATTTCACTACCACACACCCTTTCCGTTTCAGACCTGGCTTAGGAAATGAGCCAACGGTTGCAACTCGCAG
This sequence comes from Oculina patagonica, assembly GCF_052425735.1. Lineage (NCBI taxonomy): Eukaryota > Metazoa > Cnidaria > Anthozoa > Scleractinia > Oculinidae > Oculina > Oculina patagonica. The sequence goes on from NC_135767.1 coordinate 19,197,433, forward strand.
CTTTTTTACCACGTGCACTAAAAATGTTTACCAAACTGAAAACGTGTATCAGATTTTGATGTGCCCCAAACCACTTATGATGACTTGAATTTTTATTACGACGTTTTTGGAGTAAGCTAAGTCATCTCTAGTAGACAAGTTCCGGTGTAATACAATACCTTAAGTAAACGACTTAGTCTAAGAAAGCACGTAATGTAGCCTCCTTTTTAGATGTTCTTTTGGCCCATCAACAACGGCTGCGTATGAGGCTACACGTGATGTTGATCATGAAATATCTTTCCATATGTGCCGTTTGACACGTGCATTGGATAAACGCCAAATAGCTAGTAAATAAAGGTGTCTCATGTCAGTTATCAGTAATTTGCCAACATTTTAAGCATTTGTCCAATGAGCTGAGATCTCGCGTACCAAAGGATTCGTGAGGTTCTTCTGATCCAAAATGGTTTTCCACATTGGCATCGCTTTAATTTTGTCTTGCTTCTCAAGCAGTTTCTTGACAGCATGCAGGTAAGACAAAGCTTACTTGTTTTAAATTCTTTGTTAACATTATCGGTGATTTCTCATTCAAAAACATCAAAAACAATTCGATCCAACGTGATGGCTTGCTCACTGATATATAGTGGTTCCTCTAGTTTCGAATTTGTTCGTCCTTTAGTTGAAATCTGATTTTGGTTGGTCTCGACAGAACGGACGTGTAAATGATTTTCGTAGAGAAAATGTGAGACAAAATGCATACATATATGAATTGAAGACTTTTAATCATGATCGTATCACAAATAGTTCATGTTTTACACATAATTCATAGCATAAGATTTCGTAAATCTGACAGCTTCCAGCTTCGATGATTAGTACATCTAATCTGCATAGCCGAGACAATCCTCAAAATGTCAAAAAGACGTTCTTATAAGCATTAAAATAATTATATTTTTATATTTCCTTTTTTTGCAACATTACCCCTGACCTTTTGACTTTGATGTATTGTGGGGTACAGGGGAGACGGGGGGGGGGGGGGGGCGGGTGCTGGGGCAATGACGATTTGCAATATTTGTGGGAAATTTTGCTTCTGAAAGCCAAGAAAATATTACTAAAAAACATCATCTTAGCCAGGAAAAACTTAATTGCGTCAACTTTCGAGATATGCTTTGCACGTTTTATTTCCTCGCTAAATGGCTGAAGCGCGGGGCTTGTGGGAAGGAGGCGACACGTGAACAGTCCCAGAACTCAATGCGCACCGCGTACGACTAAAGAGAGGCGCCTGGGAATGAGTGCCCCTCTTACCAAAGCTTCTACATGAATGAATGAATGAATGAATGAATGAATGAATGAATGAATGAATGAATGAATGAATGAATGAATGAATGAATGAATGAATGAATGAATGAATGAATGAATGAATGAATGAATGAATGAATGAATGAATGAATGACTTTATTACTGTGTCTAAAATGTTTAGCTGAGGGGAAAAGTCCCCTCTACTAATTGTGGACACCTGACTAAGAAAAAACTTATGAATGATTCGAATAAAATATTATGAAGTGAAAGCTGACAATAACTAAGCAATTTAGACGTTCATGATTAATTAAGACTTTCAAATAACACAGTCATGTCACCTTTTTTCTCTAACAATAGTGGGCTCGATCAGCCAAGATACAAGGTGCTGGAAATGGCCGCGAACGGAACTCTTTATCTTCACAAGACTTCACTGCTATGCGTGAGCGAGGTAATCAAGCGTCTGACTGAAGGAACATACAAACTGGCTGAGCCGAGCATTTTAGGTAACACAGTCCATCAATCCAGCATACCATGCGACAATAAACAAACTATTCCAAAAGACAAATTAACTAACGTCGTTTTGGGTTGTTCGCTCATTTATTTGCGAAATTCATTGAGATCTATTATCAGCTCGATGGTTATTTATTTATTTATTTATTTTCTTAAAATGTCTGATATACAACTAATTTAATCTACTAATTATACATTTCAGTGTTCAGACCAGAATTTGATAACCTCAACTTGTGCTCGCCATAATTCAAATACACATGACCTTTGTTTCTCTAAAAGCGAGACATTGATGTAAACATTAAGCTGACGTTATAAAGCTTTTTTATTATTATTTTCCTTAAATTTGCCTCAGTTTTATTGTTTTCAGGTAAAAAAAAAAACAAACAAACAAAACAAAAGTAGACGTTAAGAAATGACGTAAAAAATTAAACGGAACACTGTAAACAACTTCTGAAATATTATATCGAGCCCAAAGTATCACTCACTATTATCAACGACGGATTAAGAAAGTAGTGACTCCTATTAACTTTTCTGTTCTAATCTCACGGAACTACGTTGTACTAACAGGCTTGTCCAAAGATTTCCCAGCGTCCAACTGTCAGGACCTCAAGCTCAAAGTGCCTTCAGTTCAATCAGGCGTCTTCTGGATTGATCCAGACGGTGGTTCCCATGGTAACGCATTCCAGGTTTACTGCGACCAACAGACGGACGGAGGGGGCTGGACATTAGTTTGGAGTTACACCTTCACAGCTTACTCAAGTTTCAACAGTGGAGCAAACGCCGTCACCCCGCGTCCAACATGGACAACCAGTGGAGCTAACACTCGAGTGTCTACAACAGTTCCACTGAGTGAGACGCATTACGAGGCCATGGACTTTGCTTTGTGGCCCACCATTGGCAAGGAATTCCTGATCAAGAGCAACATCAACAACTGGATCGCATGTAAGGAAGGCACTGGCAGCATTGTACAACAGAAGGCGGGGTCAATCACTTGTAAACTGGTTAAACAGGTTTCTGAGCAATGTGCTGGTGTAGTGCCAAGCTCATTGAGATTAGACAGCTACGGACCGATTATTTCAGCGAGTTCTTTATACTATTATTTTGACGGCAATGCGGGTAGTAATTTTCCTACCCATGATCCATGTGGAAAAAATCAAGCAAATCAGTTAAAAGGTGCGGCTAATCCACACGGAAATATTTTTGTGCGTTAAAGGATTTCGTAAGCTTTGTGTATCCACCTGAATTATGGTGAAAAAAAGTTCAAAAAAGAATCAAAAAAAGAATCAAGCATTCTGCTGGTATAATTTTGAGCATATAAGTAAGGAAAAAGAATCGATTATAATGCTAGCATGATAGAGCAAAGTTTCTTCGACTTTTAGTGTTCTAGAAAAAGTAAAAGTGGAAAGTTGTTAGAGAAAATGCTCGCCGAAATCAAAGAATTCCTGGCAAGATTTACAAATTAATTGAAATCGTAAAATGTTACTCAGTCACGTTTTTAACATTTTTCAGTATTGATCATAATAGAGCATAAGAGTGATGCTATTTGAGCACAACAATGCTTAAAAATTCGCATAACCTGATAACAGCGTGAAACATTGCCTACAGATATAAATGGATAAGGTTTTTGCACAGCATTTTTCTCAAGGCCCAAATTAGTAGTGACGCACTGAATTTTTAAATTCATGATACTCAATTGCTTTTATTAAAATTAACAGAAACTGAATGCCATTTAATATCAATGTTTGACTGGTAAGGTTTATACTTTTTTTATATTTCAGTTGTGGTATTTGTAAGGAAACTGATAAAATGCTGCAAATAAAATATGGTATTTCACGTTAAACACTATTAACTTGATCCTGAATTTCCGCAGCGCTGAACTACCTAGTATTCTTCGTTGACTGACCTACCTATTCTGTAAGGTTATCCTTTCATAGTTAAATCAAGAGCACCACCTTGCACACTGGTGCTATTTACTACTCCCCGCTCAATAAAGTACTAGGCTGTCAATTAAAACCTCCCTCCCCAACCAACTCCTCAACTTTTTCAACGTTTACACCTTCTGCGATAATGCAGAGCACTTCTTTTCACTGCGCGTGCGAGCTACCATCTTTTATACCATGCCATAGAAAATACAGCCAATCAGAATACAGGAAAGCCGTTGTATATTCGACGGTATTCAACCCAACCTTCCCATCGTGCGCTGCGATTGTATTCTCGACGAAATTTAGTAAGCGCATTTTCTATGGCATGGTATAAAATAGACTTGTCACTTGTATTTTCTTGGTATACACACTCGCCTAAAGGCTCGTGTGTATACCGAGAAAATACAAGTGACTCGTGGGATATTCCACAGTATACCACTCGAAAGCGTTGCATAACTAGTATGTAAACTCGGCATAAATCTAGATTTGGCAAAATGAACGATTTTTTTAGATCCACAAAAAGACAAAATTGTACAGGTTGTTAAAAAATTTTTGTTATAATCTTTCAAATGCTCCCCCTGAATATCACTTTCGTGTGTTACACGCTTAGTTTCTATTTAGTCTAGACCCCGTACACATAAAATCTCGTCAAACAAATTACAAGTCAAACAAATTTGCTTCATTTCTACAAATTATCAGTAAAAAATTATTTTTACGTACGTAAATCAAAATCATTGATATCTTAAAAAAATTATTCTCTGTTAAGATTGCGGCTGTCATTTCAGCTGATTTTTGATATTTGGACCTTGATATTTTAGTTGCTAGTTGGTCATATATTATATTGGTTAATTATCTAGCTTAATAAAGTAAAAGATAAATCTTTTATGTCTTATCCCGCAAAAGGGAACTCGCGACCTTTCGAAGTTAACCTTAAATCGAGTAAGAATTTTTTGTCAGAATCTGAGTCAACTGTCGCAAGCTAAACTATAGCCTCATATTCCTTTCCTTTAACGAAACCTTAGTCAAAGGATCTTCGCCTTTTTGGATTGGGGCGAAAGACCCTGAGAGGCAGTCAATAGAAACAGCTTCCAGCTCATTAATACAAAGTCATGGAATCTTCAAAAAGTCTTGCAAGTTCCTCTTCCCCAGGGGCCCCGGCTGGGGCGAGTTTTGTCACACGATGTTGAGGCAAAGTTCCTTTGACAAGCTCTGGAATATCGTCAGATTTATACCCGAGGGCGGTAAGCCCGTTATCTACCCCAGTGTCATACATGAAGTCACGGAGCGTGTCAGACAGCAACAACCCGGCGTCGGCCAGCTTTACATTTGTTGTGTCTGCACCTTTAACATTAAAATAAAAAAATTGCCAGATTTGTTGGTTTCTGTTGTTGTTGTTGTGTCTGTCTACTTGATGGCTGAGTTGCAGTGTGGTGGTCTAATATTTAGCACGTTAGTATTTGTCCGCTTGATGGCAGTGGGGAGGTGCACCGTGCTCTAATAGTTAGCGCGTTAGACTTCGGATCGAGTGGACTGAGTTCAAGCCCTGGCCGTAGTCACTGTGTTGTGCTTTTGGGCAAGACACTTAACTCTCATAATGTCTCTCTTTACGTAAGAGTCACTCTTACTGAGTAGAAATGGGTACCGGCGAATCATCAGGGTAATCCGACTTGCTAGTCTGGGATGCCATCCTTGCCTGGATGGGATGCTAGCCCATCTGCGCTGGGCTAGCATCCCATCCAGGAATGAGGAGAAGCAACACTTCTAGTCGATTCATGCTACAAAAACCAAGATAACCTCCAAAAGTGTTGGCTTGAGTCTGTCCTCAGGCCTGAGTACAGTCAACTCTCTCTAAGACAGACACCGTAGGGACCGGCTCCAACTGTCTATCTTAGAGAGGTGTCCGTCTTACAGGGAGTTTAGTTACAACGAAATGACTGAGAAACGGCAGGGAAGGGACCAACACCATGTGCCGTCAAATGGAGGTGTCCGTTTGAAAGAAAGAGTTGATAATAAGGGCTGAAAACATCAGTGATATTTTGATAACATGACATTGCTAACTTACCAAGAATTTGAGCAGCCTCCAGGTGTCTTTCAGGACAAGCTGGAGACGTGAAGCGGAACACAGCTGGTGACGTCACAACCACGGACAAGCCATGCGGCTGAAGAACACAAACACATGGTGACACGAGTGATTATAGTATCTTATTTCTCCTTTAGACATCAATACATTGTCAAGCAGACAGGTGATGAGAAAAAAGAGAATCATCAACAAAAGTATCAAGTCATGAAGTCATCGCCAAATTAGATATTTTTTTGCCCAAGCACATGGTGCAACGCTGCATGCAATGTTGTGCGCGATGCCTGGACTGCACTGGACTGCCTATAATCCTGCAGAAATTTTAAGTAGCTCTCTTCTTTGCAACACGTGCAACAATTTCAAAGTGTGCCCAATATCTGCAACATTTCTCCCAGCGGCGTGACCTAAAAATAAGCCACTCCTGCATTCTGAAAAAACATGACGATCTTGTTTCCTTGAGAGAAAAATTACCAAACAGCTTGCCGCTTCGGTTTATTCTTCTCGGTTTCTAGATCCGGCTACCGCCGACAGTAAAAACATCGAAAAAATCAATTTTGCGTCAAAAGTTGCAACGTGTGGACAAAAATGTCGCGCGCAATTCTTGTACTTCGAGTCTTCGTTCTTTACTGCGTAAGCTTGACGCAACGAGCGACTCTCGAGGATTGAATCTGATTGGCTTAAAAAACAATAAAAATGACCGGAAGTAAATTGCCAGGCATGCGTAATTCAACCGGAAGTCTGATATTTTCGAACTTCAAATCGGCACTTTCCAGGTTCGCTCGTTTCTCGACCGCTGGTCAAGGGGAACGAAGACCCTGGGTACGAGGATGGTTGCGCGTACAAAGTAAGGTTTTATATGAGAATAACGATTTCCTACCACAAGAGGATGGTCCACTTCATAATCTTTAGCTCTGTAGGACTTGCAAAGGCCAGAAATAGGATATGACATCCCGTGACTGCAAAGAGGAAACATTTTAACAATTTATTAAGTTGCAGATAAAACATTTTCACTGAGAATACTTTTGCACACTTTTTCATCATACAAGGCTTATTGCAATGTTAATGCATAGAAAAAAGAAATTTTCTAAGTATCTTGACGCAGTGAAACACATCCTCTTAGAAATCAGTTAAGCCGTCTGTCTGTCTGTTTGTCTGTCTGTCTGTTTGCCTGTCTGTCTGCCTGTCTGTCTGTGTCTGTGTCTGTGTCTGTGTCTGTGTCTGTGTCTGTCTGTCTGTCGATCTGTCTGTCTATAAAACGCATAACAATGCCTAGTTACCACAAGTGAACACCAGCATTTCCGAATCCCACACCCGCGTAAACACTCGCCAAGTGCATGTTGGACCTAGCCTCAAGGTCACCAGAATCCTTGATTGATCTGTGGGAATAAACATTTCATAACGATTAGCTTATTGACACCTCCCTTCCCTAGCAGTGCTTTAAAGGTCCGAACGTGACGACTTCTGACAGACTCAGCGTCCAAAATTACTGACCCTCCATATAAGCGACTTCAAATGTAACTTCCACGGAAAATACATAACTTTGTTCTGATGAAATTTATTTTGATAACGTTTTATTCTTTTCGCCACTTAAATACAGGTGAATTAATAGAGACAATGATCTTTTTTCCATTTACAAAATGCCTTACCGTTGAATATAGGGGACATAGGCGAATTCCTGCTAAATCCGATAATAACGAGGATTAGAGGGACTGTGTCACAGATTTTAGCCAAACTTAGTCATAAGAAATGACCATCAAATTCGTTTAAATATATAAAATAACCTCTTGGAACAGTAAAGGAATATTTAAACAACACACCAAATGCAAAAGAAGGTACTGATGGCCAAAAGTGACGAAGTTGAAACGGATTGCGATATGTTTTTTTTTTTTTAAATATAGTCCGGCGGAACATTTTTCAAAGTTAGTCTTATCTGCTTGTAACTTTAAATTATAACCCCTGGGAGACACATTTGGCTACAATGAAGCTATGGCTTTGTCATTAAACATCATAGAATTAATTTCTTTGCAAACATTTAGTTTCTTAGCGAATGTTTGGCAAAATTAAATAACATAAAAATTAACTCAGCCGTGACACAGTCCCTTTAAGGAAACACCAAAAACCACTCATGCTTTCATAAGTTCCTTCAAGTCAACACATATAATTAGTATTTACAGCAATTTTTTACCAACCTTTTCAAATACTTAGAGACAATACTGAGCGCGTGTTTGGACCATACGTCACTGACTGGGTTACTGCCTTGATATGCTGGCCTCATGTTGGGGTTTGGTGGCCGCGGACCTCGCATCTGGTACGGTATGGCTGTGTAAGACTCGATAGCGTGACTGTGAAGAACAAGAAAAACATGATGGTTAAATAGTCTGCTGCTCCATATTTCGATCCAGTGATCTAGGTATGTTGTTAAACGTCTGGAAATTAAGATTAAATAAATTATAGTCTGAGAAGTTCACAGTTAACTCACTTAAACAAAGAACTCGCTGGACTAGCATCCAAACAAGAGGAAATCGGAGTAGAAATACTCCCAGTTAACTTGCTAAAACGTTGTAACCAAAAGTTTGCAAAAAAACTCTGCCACTCCCTTCAATTTGATTCTAAGGCCTGAGACAAAAATGGCTTCTCTCCCCACGCGCACAATTTGTTTCTCGCGAGAGAGACGTCTTAATTATCCTAGTGAGGGATAAATTGCGAGCAAAAACGTCTGACTGTTTGCCCAGACCAATTATTCTCTTCAACATATTTTAGTCCAGTGAATCATCTTGCGTTTAACACACAATCAGTGATTTTTTTTTTTTATCAGTAAGTCTTACCACAACACATCATAACCACTGTTAGCTGTCAATCTCTCAGACATATGAAGGGTGTGCAGTGGATCCACAATGCCAAGCATTGGACGAATAGCTCGGTTTGCGATACCTGCAAAAAAACACAACGTTCTTAAAATAAGCTAGGTAAGAAAAGGCACCTGTCTTTACGGATCGGGTAGCAGCTTTTACAAGGTCTCAATTAATGGTTCGCTAACCTTCGAGAGAACAATTGAATAAACAACAGGAACAATGCCCCTAGCCCCCAAACAATAGCAACTGCTGTATAAGGGAACAATAAAATAACAAGCTTACGAGAGCTGCTACACTACTAGTCTTTACGCTATCGTTTCTTCCCTCGCTCAAAAGACGTCTAAGATTCCACCCACAAATTCCATTCTGATGACATAGCTCTACAGAGGTCCGTGTAGTGTCTCTGATTGGTTGTTACTTGCGCGCGAAAATTCAAATCCTAGCAACAGCCAATCAGAGACACTACATGGATCTCGGTAGAGCTTGCACGTGGCTGGGGCCTTGACTAAATTATAATATTCATTTGACTTTTTACCTGTTTTTGCCTTCAGTGGTTCATGGTCGAAGACAGCTACACCAGTAGTCTCGCTACCTGGGGTTCAATAAGACAAGCCCACCGTAAGAAACTTGCTATTTAGCATTTCCACCTTCCAACAAACAAATGCCACTTTGAACAGCTTTCTTCAGATGCATGAATGATTTTTAAAAATAACTGAATTTAAGTATAATAGCGAAATATACTTCATTAATTGTAATGGCAACGAGGCTGGACATTTATTACCCAAAATAAAGACTTGTAAATCAAAGAAAATTTCACCAGTCAGTGATATTTCTTGTGATAAGGTGATAATGTTCTAATTGCATACCTGTCCCAGCAGTTGTTGGAACTGTGGATTTTAAAAAAAATACATGAAAATCAGTAATTAAATTGTGTATATCAGTTCCAATTTATACTACAGGAGATAGAAGGAAAAGAAAGACATATATCTCTCCCTAACTCTTTTTTAGGGGAGATAGCAGATAATAATTGTCACGCGACAACATTGTCATATAGGCATAAAAAGAATTTCCAATTCTTATCATTTAATTTCAAGAGCTGGGAGACTGAACTGTCCAAAAGGGACGCCACATTTTGCCCAACAAACTACGCTCAAATACGTTCAAAAACTGTCAACTTATGACACCTTGACAGAACTTCTATTCTCTTACGATCCTTGAGGGCGCAAATGAAATACAAACTATTTGAGGGTTGAGTGAGTGCCAACGTAACAGGATGGGGAGGAGGGAGGGGTGGGTAGAGAGAAAACATACATTAATTTTTTCTGGTTGTGCTTGTGATCACTTGCTTGTTTCTTTTTGCTCGCTTATAAGTTCTACGAATGGAAACTGAAGAAATTGTTGTGGACAGACTATCATGATGAATTTTACGTTTGGTTTTCACATAAGTATAGTCAGGCACAGTCAAATCAGGGACATCCAACTTGTACATTTGATTCTTCCCCCAGAGTAGTAACAAAACTTAAATTTAATTCCAGCTTGCTGATCGCCCTTGCCTTAGGGCCCATCAGGTAAGTCAGAAAGAAAAGTTAGTTGCCCTGTAGGGAAATCTACTTGTCCTGGATGACCGCACAACACTTTTTCGAACCCTGCTCCCCATAGAGCTTCTAAAGAGGAAATATTATTAACATACTCACTTGCAATGAGTGGCTTCAAAGTTCTGTCAACAGGCATTCCTCTTCCAACAGGTTCATTCACAAAATCCAGGAAATCGTTTTCTGGATGACAGAGATAAAGATTGGCAGCTTTGGCTGTGTCAATCACTGAGCCGCCACCAATGGCAAGAAAGGAATCAAACTGGCCCCGCTTGGCAAACTCGATGGCATCCTTAAAACTGAGAAAAAGAACATTTTTTTAACTTTGTAGTATTTTTAATAACATATTATTCTTTAATGAACATGCCACTTTGGCTTTGCAGCATGACACAATGGTTCATGTAAAAATATTATAATGGGTCATGATAGGTTTTAGGATTACACTCACTGTAAGCTTTTTTTTTTCAATTAGATGGTAATTCTTGTACATACAAAAAAAATTACTTGCCCACAGCTCCATTAGTAAGAAGTAAATGCAGAATTACATAAGATGTTGACAAGGTGCGTGGAAGGGCAGAACCAGTAAATTTTGAAACAGAGGACCTATGCAACTGCAGCAGGATTGTGTTGTCATGGTAACCTAAGTGGGATGTAAAGATTTACCCCCCCCCCCCCAAAAAAAAAAAAAAAATTAAAAAATTAAAAACTCTAGGACTTCTATGATATATGCTACATGTATTTCTTGCATTTTGTTAACATTTGTGACCAAACATCGTCCCAACCCTAAAAACCCTCAGCAGAATATTTAGTACGTGCTTGCTTGAATTGTTCAAAATATGATTGCACTGCAGGCTACCTAAACAAAACGAAAATGAAACTAGAAGTGAAACTAAGTGATTTGCAATAGTCTATGATATTGTCAACACTACATCCATGGATGGATTTTGTATCTTGTTCTTTATTGATAATTATTTATTAAAGTTGTTGTTGTTATTGAAGTTGGTGTATTTACCTGGTATCTGTTGGCTCAATTCTTACTTTATCAAAAAGTTCATATTGAACATTGCTGGTTTCAAGAGACTCAATGGCTTGTTTGACAGGAGGCAAAGTCACCAACTATAATGAAAATAATAAAATAGTATTACATGTATAGTTGCTTACTATAAAATACATACTGGACTAGCCCATTCCCCTTAAGTAAACTAAATCTCCAGGTCTTCTGGGTGGGTTGAAATTTCCCAAACATGAAGATTAAACACTAACATGTAAAATATGTAGTTAGTACTATTAATACTGATTGGGAACTTTCAAGAGTATAATTTGTGATGTTTCTGAAGTTGATGTCTGCCATTTTAAGGCATTGCCAAGAGAAACCTTCATGCAACATTGAATCCTAATTACCCGGTATTAATTTATTATTATCTCTGGTCTAACTATAACTATATTTCAACTTATGTAAAATAGACTGTCCAATACTTTTAATATAATTAAGCTTATGTTTGTTAGTCAATAGTAGTGCTCATTTTTTAAATATTCCTCTTGTAAAATTAAAGAAATTTGACAAATTTGTACTTTATTGATCAAGTATTCTTTCATGTAAGAAATTTTGAGTTAATGAACACCATGTGATGTACCTTTTGATCTGTTATTACACAGACTTTCTTCAGGCCACGATTCTTAAAGTCCTGTCAAAACGCAAATTAAGACAGTCACCAGTTAAATAATCCAAAAGGAATTCTTTTAATGTTTAAATAAGGAACATACTGGAAGTATTGGACTAAGTTACATGTACATAATGCATGTGTGCTTACCATGCCAACCTCCCTGGTGACTCCTTCACCATATCTGATGCTAGAATTTGCCACCTGATGTTCACAGAAAAAGAGAAAAGTTCAAGACAAAGTTAGACAGTTTACATATATATACAAAAAGACCCAGCTGCCATAAAAAGAGATGGAGTTTTTATTAAAGTAGGGATCAATGTTACGTTCATTATTAACATCCCTACCTTGAAACATGCATAACATCAATTTTCTGTGGTATGCAGACTGGGTCATGTATGAATAAAAAATATTTAGTATAGCCTCTAAAACAGCCCTATCTCTTTAAAAGAGGCCTTCCAAGGGGTAAAAGCGACAAGCAATATTACCCTGATTACTGGCGACACAGGAACGTTTTAACAGCGACAAGCGACATCATTACAGCACTGAAATGCGACAGCGACACAATGCGACAGCAACACAATAGGGGGAAAACGACAGTGACATTTACAGCTGTTGGCCAGGCACCATGGTTTCTCAAAAACATGTGACATTGCGACACGTCTACCCCCCTTGGAAGTCGTCATTAAACAAAGCAGTGACCGGACCTTTCCAACTCAAGTGCCCCACAGGGTTTTACATACTTACCTCAAATGCACACTCTGGCTCAACATGATCTTTTGCAGCAGATGATAGTCTTGGTACTAAAAGAACAAAAATGAGTTGAACTACCAATTGTGGGTTATTACATACTTTACAGCAGTAATGTACTTTTTAATTAACTCTACTCTAAAGGAACCCAAAGAGTATGTAAAATAGCATCGACTCTAACAACACATCTAATATAAGTTATTCTACAATAAAGAAATTATTTTGAGGGTTATTTTCACAGAAGTTGTACAACACACTGCAAACCTGGTGAAAAGGTTTGGGAATGAGCTGGACATCTGCACCTAATCGAAAAAAAAAATCAGAAAAAAATAGAGTTCATCATTGAAAAAAATTCTATTATCTTACCCAAAAGTAGACTCTGAAAAATCCCTCCTTTCACTTAGATTTCACATTTTTCTTGTTTTTACTAGGGTATCAATAGCATTTAGGTCTTAATTATGCACTTAACACTCCTGAGCTCTTCCCAGTGGGGTTGATTTCCCCCTTCCCCTCCTCCTCCTTTCCTCCTCAAACTAGCTTCCAGTCCTCCCCCGCCCCCTCCACAGACATACACTGAAAAGAAGTCATGCCATATACGACTCCTCATCAAGCCACTTCTTACTATAACCCTGCATGCTGATCAGTGACCTTTTGTACCAGTCAAGCCGGGTAGACCCATGTCAATGTAAATCCCAGCCTAATCCCCACTCAAAGTACCACAACATTCCAGATATTTAGGCTAATGCCCTGCATGCTGATGCTGAGGCATAATGTATATGCCTAATGTCCTGATAATCCGCACATAGTCCCAGGGTTGAGGGGGGTGGGGGTGCGGTGATTAACATTGACTTGTGCATAACTTTTTGAAAACCTTGTGCATTTTTAGCATGGGATTGTACATGGAATTTATGCACTTTCAGGAAAATCATAAAGATTGATCTACCCTTTTTACAATTTCACTTGTCTACCTGGCCCCAGTTGTTCAAAGGGTAGATAACAGTATCCACCAGATAAATCACTATCTAGTGGAAAGCGCAGTTTGTTCTGTCAACACTCATCCGCTAAATAGTTATTTATCCGGTGGATGGCGTTATCCTCCCTTTGAACAACTGGAGCCTGAGGTGGACTTTAGGTTGGAGCTGGCGAAGCGTGCATTTATGAGTGGACCCGGATGTGGAGTACTAATATCTATCCCCACAAATAAACCCTCAGACCTGTGAGTATTTAGAGAATTGTATTTAATTTGTCATCCATTTCTGTATCAAGTGAATTGATTAAAATATTTCAGTCACAACTGGTTTACTTTAGGGTTAGCTGTTCACGGTTTTGAGCCAGAACTTAGAAATATTCCTGCAGCACACCCCCTTCCCAAATCCAAATTTTTAGTATACGTACAGAGTATAAATATCGATCGGTGTAGCTAGCATATTTGCAGATAATATTAGAATAATATTTAAATATCCTTAATACGCAAGTAATGCTTACGATGCTGTTCCTACGAGCCTCATCAAACGAAATGCCTGCTCTCGGAGTGTGAGGGAAGCCATTGTTTGGTGTTGTTGAAACTTTTACCAGGCGCAAAGTAAACAGACTGATCTGGAGTAGAGACTGGGCGCCAGTTCGTGTCGCTTTAGTTTCCAGGTCCTTTCCGGTGTTGCATTCCAAGCCTGGTTACATGGCCTGGTTACTCAGTCCGTGGTGTTCAAGATTCAAGATGGCGCCGCCTGACGTTCTTACTGAAGAACCACGCTTGGAAAAAGAAAAGATTGACGAGATGCCTGAAGATGGCGATGACGAAGTTGAAGACTTACAAGAAGCCAGTGAAAGTTCTTCAAGTAAGAAGAAAAAGAAGAAGAAGAAAAAGAAGAAAGGTTTGTTTATGTTTGACTGAGAAACATGTGGGGAATCGAAACTAGCTGATAGCGATATGATGACAGTGCACGTTTAGAATCCGTAATTTAATCTGTGTTTTGACGCGTATGTTAGTTAACCAAGTTTTCCTTTTTGTTTCGAACGGGTTTCATCTACGTTGATAAAAAGCTTATGTTGTGACGCCTTGTGGAACCGTGTAAATCAGTTATAATTTGTTTTCTTCTCTGTTTCTGTACATGGTACATTTTGCGTATGCATGCAGTTACATCAAAGGTACACTGTTTTGCATAACAGGTCTGCAGCCAGCAAGAGTCAAGACTTCTTCACTTGCCACGTCTAGATTTTAACCCAATATTAAAAAAATACGCGTTTGGTCGGGAAAATAATCCCCTGTAAACCAAATTGATTTTTTTGAAGAAATACTTTATGAGAAATGCTGAAATAGCATTTCAGAGCTTCTAGATTTTAAAACTTTCTTGGGGCATGCCCCAAGATCCTACCTAGTGACTTGCACCTTTGTACATCTTTAGCCTCGTGTGGATGTTTACAGGCAAAGGATTTTTAACGCGAATGTGAAGCTTAGGTAGTAGTATTGTTAGTCAAATGCCAGGGCACGACAAAAGTGCTGTCCGATAGCCCGGGGCTAGTGAAATGATTCATCGGGCTAGCATCTTCTGATCCCGGGTTGCCCGACGGGTAAGCAACATTGTTTTTTCACCTTATGGCAACCTTCAGAAATAAGTGTGCATCAGACAATTCATGAGGAAAAACAGGATTCAAAATTGCAACTTACTTGTTGCCAATGCGACCAAAATTTCAACCTTGGTGACTAAAAACTTTAATTAAGTCGCCAATGTGGCGACTACATTTCTCTGTGTAAAGATGAATAACAGCCATTTTCTCGGGTATAAAGTCCTTCCTGAAATCATATTGGAAAATCTTTGCTTTTTAAACAATCAAAATAAGAAAAGAAGTCATATTGCTCCAATCCACCCTTTTGCTTTGCCGTAAAATAGTCCATCACTTGCGAAAACTTGCAAATGGCGACACTGTGTTTGAATTCGCCCCAGAATCCTTTGCAAACCTGAGCATTGGGTGCGTCATGTATGCATATGGATTATGTCCCTTGAAATGCATGGCTATCAAGGATCCTTCACATTAGCTACAAAGTTCGTTGCCATAAAATCTAATATATTGTGTTTGTTTGAAGGCTTGTCGTAAGTGTTTTAGTTTATTGTTACAGATTTTTAGTTTATTTTTGTTTTGATTTTTTGCAATTTTATTGTCTTCAAAATTAGAACAATTTTAACTTTTGAGCATGTCCAACTTTTAATATGCACATTTGCATAAAATTAATTATGCAAATTACTATCGGGCTAGCTCCTCAAAGCTTCGGGCTAGTGAGATGAAATAAAAGCTTGCCTGAAGGGCAAGCTGAGTTTTACATTTTTGTCGCACCCTGAATGCAGACACCATTTATGCAAAGGGTCTATGGAAACCAGGATAAGCACCAACCTGATGGGCCACTTGGCTCATATGTAGACTCCTTTTTTTACTTTTACCCTAAAACAAAATTCAAACTTGACAGGAGGTGGAGAACAAACTGCTGAAGTAATGAATGGAGAAGTGAATGGACCTGAAGTAAAGAACGGCGCAACTGATCCCGCTGCAGAACCAGAGAATGGTGTGCAACAAGATGAAGCAGGTGAACTAATTAATTAACTAATTAATGAATCCGTTTTAATTATAATTAGTGTATTATTTATAAATTATTTTTTTATAATAAATTGTATTTGCTTTGTTGTTTTATAACTCCAACGTGTTGTTTCACAAAATACACGCCCAACACCACTTCCTTCGATTCAGTTGAGACATGAGGTCAACCTGTTCTCAAATACATTGTATGCCTGGCTTCAGTGTTGTCATCCTCTGCGAACACCCCCACCCTTGTGAAATTACAGTTAAGCTTCTTCCTATTCCTTAAAATTTTTTTTTTTGCACTTTTAGATTGTGAAGAAGCACAAGATGGAGAAAACAGTGTCGCAGCTCCCAGTAAGAAGAAGAAAAAGAAGAAGAAAAAGCCAGCAGGAGCAAAATCAGCAGATGGACAGCTAGGTAAGAACAAGAAATTATATTTATTATTAGGCATTTATTATTTTAACAATTATTTAAATTTGTTTTTTTGTTTGTAAAACTGTAGCTTAGCTTAGTTCCTCACCCCTTGGTGGGAGTTAGGGCCAGAATTGTGAAACTGTTAGTCTAACATGTATACCCGGTATATTCAATCGAATGTTCGGTAATCGAACCCAATTGGTAATCAAAACATAACTGAACTCACGATTAAAAAATTTGGTCAATTTAACAAAAACGAATGTTCGATTACTTTTGATTACCGAACAGTCGACAAACGTATTCAATTGAACATTCGATTGCCGAACTCCTGTTTGTTTATAATGCGGACATTCACAGTACCATGCACCGTCCTCCTGATTAGTTTTGCCTGCGTGATTTACTTATCAAGAGAGGGATTCCGAACAAAATCAAATCAGTTTGAGTTTGATTGTGTTCTATTGGTTCAAAAATCGAACTCACAGCAAAATAAATGTTCCATTATTTTTGTTTGATTACTGACAAGGTTTGATAGATTTTTGGTTCAGTTTTGTTCGATTGCATGTGCTGGATGTATAATATTCAAAGTTCCATTTTATTGAATCCTTGTTTGAATATCAGAAAGTCCTCAGCCAGCCACGCAGCAGACGGATCCTCCTACTGTGGCCATATCAGAACTTTTTCCCAATGGCAACTTTCCTGTCGGACAAATCTTGAGCTACAAAGATGAGTAAGTGATATAGTTTCTGGAATTTATTCTCATTGATCAGGTACGATCAATGGTCACAATGCCCCTCCCCTCCAGCGCCGTACCTAGTGGGGGGCAGTTGCCCCCGCCAGGAAAACTAAATTTCTAACATAATGTTTGATTTTGCTGGGCTATTTCTTGTAGCTGTATGAGTTTGCCCCAGCAGTGGAGTTAACCAGAGTTTGCCCCAGTGGAGTTAACCAGAGTTTGCCCCTCCCCTCCCTCCCCTCCCCTCCCCTCCCCTCCCCAACAATGTGTAATGCATACAGCTGGGTACCTGACAAAATGGTGGGGGTTACCTGAATCACACCAGCATATTTGTGTTGTACAGTGAAATAATAACATGTTATGTACCATTATATAATAACCTGAATTCTACGCGCATTTTGATTGGTTCTTACTTATGATCTATTAGAGTACAGACGCATAGATGACATCACGCGGTGGTGTGACTCGCGCGTGTGATCAGAGTCCATAGTCCAAATCAGAGTTTTATTATATAAAACAAATAGATTCAATTTTGCCGTGGGTCTGTTCAGTTATAGATCACAGAAGACGTCAAAATGTGGTAAGAACAACAGTGACCTACTCGCCTAGCGACTCATGGGCTTTTTTTTTGTTCTTACCACATTTTGACGTCATCTGTGATCTATAACTGAACAGACGCACGACAAAATAGAATCTATTTGTTAAATAGATTCTGGGCTCAAAATTGAGCTCAAAGTATGACTTCAATTACTGAAATAAATGTTTCTCTCTGTATTATAAAGTACAAACTAGTAACTGTTTTGTTGCTACTTAGTAATCTGTGGCGTGAAACCAATGAAGAGAAGAGAGCATTGGATCGCGCACATCATGACCTGTATAGTGACGTTAGACAAGCTGCTGAGGCTCACAGACAGGTACTGAGTGTACATAACTATAATCAGCTGGAGGCACGCGGTGCTCTGATGGTTAGCGCGCTGGACTCTGGATAGAGCTGTCCGGGTTCGAGCCTGGCCAGAGTCATTGTGTTGTGTTCTTGGGCAAACACTCTACTTTCATATTGCCTCTCTCCACCCAGGTGTATAAAATATGGGTACCAGTGAAAAAATGCTTAGGGTAACCCTGTGATGGACTAGCATCTCATCCAGGGGGGAGTAGAAATACCTCTAGTCGCTTCATGCTACAGAAACCGGGATAAGCTTCGCCCTGTATGGGCCACTTGGCTCGACACAGACTTTTCTGATCAACCTTTAAATTCTCTTGACATGTATGCTTGATAATTGGGGAAGAATTTAGGTTCAAATCAGTAGGTAGGGCAATGCCACATTTGATATTAAATAGACTTCACAGTTGTACATCCTTAAATCCATTAAGCTCAATTTCCACACAAAACTCTACTTCCACATATAACTCGACTTCCACATAAACCTTGACTTTCAAGCAAATCCACATAAAACTCAACATCCATTGACACTAAACTCAACTTCCGCACTAAACTCGACTTCCACACAAAATTCCAAACCTCATTATCTGATAATGAATTTAAATTGTTTAATCTCTTATTTCGCAGGTCAGAAAATATGTGCAGGGTTTTATTAAGCCTGGACTGACTATGATAGAGATCTGGTAAGTAGGCCAAAAATTAAAAAATTAAAATAAGACATTAATTGGTGATTTCCCCATTTCCTGAACTGCACCAGTACACGACACCGCAGTCATCCATCAAGCACACTGTGCATGTGTATCTACCCCAAAACTGCAACTTAAAGCCATTTCAAAATCCCCCACTTGTTTTATCTCCAGTGTTTAAACTCTTTTGAGCCTTTGAAATTCCATGACTTAAGGCTTTCAATGACTTAAATTTGGGCATTTTTCTAGGAATTAAATGTTAAAAAAATGATTTTGATTTTGGGTACGTTTTTACCCCTTTTCTTTCAAAAAATAACCTGCCTTATTTACTTTGTACAATTTATACCATTAAATTCTTATGACTTTCCATGACCCACACCATGACTTTTCAGGCCTGGAAAATAAAATTCTAAATTCCCATGACTTTCCAGGTTTTCCATGACCTGTACGAACCCTGTATCTTTCAAAGCTTTTTTCTCCTTAAAGTGCCTATGAAATGAAAATTAAGTTGAACTCATATGAAAGGCCTTTCAAAATGAAGAAAGATGGTGTTTTCATTTTTCTGATATCTTTTCTCGTTCCAGAGATATTAACGATTTTGTATTATGCAAATTAGATAACTGATGACGTCATAAGTTTGACAGAAATTGGTGTAAAAACACAAAATCAGTAATATCTCTGTATATACTTAAGCAAAATAATTGAAACTTGGCACCAGTATTGTACCCCAAGAAATACACCACATGTTGCATATTTTGATGTTGCTATGGCAACAATCTCGGTTCCAGATCTCTTTCATGTGGATATAGCAATCCTGGGTTTTGATCCATTCCAAACCTTATCCCCCATCTTTAGGGTCATTTGGGTGCCTAGCGCAATGAGCACATTGCGTATGTTTGGAATGACACCATTTACTTCTCACTGTAAAGCCATAAATCGTGATATTTGATTCAAAGAAGAAAAAGACTGGGACCTAAAGTGTTGCCATAGCAACATAATTATATGTACCATGTGGTGTATTTCTTAGGGTACAATACTGGTGCCAAGTTTCAATTACTTTGCTTTAGTATTTACAGAGATATTACTGATTTTGTGTTTTACACCAATTTCTGTCAAACTTATGACGTCATCAGTTATCTAATTTGCATAATACTAAATCGTTAATATCTCTGGAACGAGAAAAGATATCAGAAAAATGAAAACACTATCTTTCTTCATTTTGAAAGGCCTTTCATATGAGTTCAACTTGATTTTCATTTCATAGGCACTTTAAGAAGCAATTTTTATTTCATTTCTTTTTAACAGTGAAAAATTAGAGGGAGCTTCTCGGAAATTAATCAATGAAAACAAGCTTAAAGCAGGTAAGCTATGGTCAATTTCATGCTGTACATTTTTTGGTTTGATGGGTTTGAAGTTGTTTCCCTGCATTTCAGGCTCTTGTAAGATTACAAGTGCATGTTGTTTCTTCTAGGTTTGGCATTCCCCACTGGCTGTTCTCTGAACCACTGTGCTGCACATTACACACCCAATGCAGGGGACAAGACAGTTCTACAATATGACGACGTTTGCAAGATTGACTTTGGAACCCATGTGAATGGTGAGGTTTAAAGAAAACTACACAATACCTTAAGTACAGACCTAAGAATTCTTTTGTTATCACACCCTCGCACCTAGTTACAGGATATACACAGGGCAGGAGAAGGTCTCTCTAGCCCTGGATATATACAGTACTACTCACATGCATTGCAGCACCTACACAGGGCAAACATATAGCTGCGCATAATTTTGCACACATGTAATAAAAAGCACTGATTACACTGGTATGCGCATCTTTGGATTGAAAGGGAGAAATTTATTTGTATATTTACACCCCTTTGCGTGTATTTTTTTAACATGTTAGCATGTTATGTTACAATTTTAACATAATTACTGTATATATACTCTGATGTAGATTCAAGTTGACATCAAACTATGAAATAAAATTGTGTTAACGATGTTAATGTGTAAGCATGTTAACCTGTTGTTAACATGTTGACAATAAACATGGATGTTAACACGATGCTTACATGTTAAGACGATCTTAACAGATTTGGATGTTAACATCATCTTAAGATGTGTTTTTTTTTTCAGGGAGAATAATTGATTGCGCATTCACAGTGTCTTTCAACCCACGATATGACAATCTGCTTGCAGCAGTGAAAGATGCCACTAACACTGGAATCAGGGTAAAGTATATGGGTTATTTAAATGGAAAGAGACATTTTAATTTTGCGTGAAATAGTGTGGCATCTGTCTTGTGAGTGACAAACAGAATAAAATTGCCATATTCTCTTGCAGGAATCTGGTATTGATGTAAGACTGTGTGATGTTGGTGAAGCCATACAAGAGGTCATGGAATCTTATGAAGTTGAACTTGATGGAAAAACATACCAAGGTTTGATTTTCCCACGCATGATTTGTATTTTGTGTCTATAGTCTGTAGTTTCCTTTGCAGCCATTATTTTGATGTCACAAAACGGCTTGTCATGGTCACGCAACGCTTTGTCACGGTGGTAATGCAACGATTTTCCCCACTAACTTAATGGGGGTGGAAGTGCTCTGTGGCGCGCCAAATGACAAATGCAAAGAAGAGTAGCATGTCTGCTAAAAAGCAATAAACGTTGGTGCTTAAGGGACCGTTCATTTTTTTTTTTTTTTTTTTTGAGGTGGGGGGGAGCTGGCTGGTGGGATTTGAGGGGGGGGCAGCCCAAAAAATATGGCTTCAAAGGGGGGGCAGCCAAAAAAAATGGTCTGTAAGGGGGGGTCACTGAATGAGGGCTTCTGTAATAGTTAAAAATCTTGCCAGAATGCACAAAATAACATTCCTGAGGTTCAGAAATTCAAATTGTCCAGAGGGAGCATGCCCCCGGACCCCCATACTTTGTTATGTACCAAAGGCCATTAACTAAACCAAACAGCATATTGGTTACAACTGCAGACAAACCATACTAACAAACGGCATCCGCAAACAAACAGTTGAGGCAATGTCAGCTATTTGGGGGGATGTAGTTTGTCTTTTATTATGACTGAACAACTGATACATTCTTTAGTCATAAGGCTTGATAAATTTTAATTTTACTTGATTATTGGGTTTTTATTTATTAATTTTTTTTTGGGGGGGGGGGGTCATTGAGAAAAATTGGATTTCGAGGGGGGTGCAGGTAAAAATTTCCTATGAAGAAGGGGGGCCATTATATATAACAGTGTCTATCTTTCAAATCCCACCAGCCCCCCCCCCCAGCCCCCCCACCCCACAAAAATTGAATGGTCCCTAACAGACAAAAACTTGGGAAATCTGAGAAAAGTTTACAGCATTCCCAAAACATTACAGCTGGTGCCTCTTCATTCCAAAACAAGTGGGCACCTTTTCTTAGGGGGCATTTTTCCAGGTCTCAGGAGTCCAGCCACATACAAGCACGAAAATTTTAAACCCCCAACAGGGTCCGAAATTAAATTTTTTACATCGGCGCCACCTGGCGACCGGACCGAAAGTTTTAGTCGCCAGATGGCAACTTCTGGTCGCCAATGTTTTTCGATTGACTTTCCTTTTACACTTAAAAGACGAAACACTTGTTCTTCTTGTGTATTTTTGGCCATTCATATGCTCAAAAACAGCTTACTTATACCACAAAACAACGGATGACAATCACTCAAAGAAATGCTGTACCCGCCTATAAGTAGAGTCTTAAAAAGTCTTCTTTATCGAATGTTAACTCTCTAACATTTAAACGGAAAATACTTTACAGTCTTACCCAAACATTCCGCTCTTTAATAATATAAAAAACATCATTTCCACCAACTTTCTGACATATTTCGACAGGTAGTTTTTCATTCAACACAGTGACAACAAGAACGTGTTGCGTTCGTGGAACGTCGTAGCTTAGTAGCCTGGCATGTAATTGGAAATGTCTAAATCTTCCACAAAGTTTTTTGCATCTGTAGCCTTACCAGTTTCAAGTAAATGACGGAAATATTTCAGCGTGTCCGCGGACATGACATCGCCAGAATAAATATTCATTGCATGGACCATTGGATGCGAAAGAAAGCACATGTCTGGGCGCGCCTGCAATAGTGTCATGGGGAAAACCGCTGAGGAAAACAACATGGCGGCTTCGGCGGCTTGCAATGTTCGAATCGTGTTGATCGCGGTAGTATCGAAAACGAAGACCCCGAAAACGAAGACCTAAGACCTAAGACCCATACGAAAACTAAGACCCATACGAAAACTAAGACCCGTACGAAAACTAAGACCCATACGAAAACTAAGACCCGTACGAAAACTAAGACCCATACGAAAACTAAGACCCGTACGAAAACTAAGACCCATACGAAAACTAAGACCCGTACGAAAACTAAGACCCATACGAAAACTAAGACCCATACGAAAACTAAGACCCGTACGAAAACTAAGACCCATACGAAAACTAAGACCCGTACGAAAACTAAGACCCATACGAAACGAAGACCGTATATACGAAAACGAAGACCCGGCCAAAACCAGCGTTACCCAGAGTTGCGTGACATTAATAATAATGACAGAATAATATTGAAGCAGACTGAGCGTACTGAGAACGTACTACTGATCAAAAATCTAGACTTGATCGAAAACTAAAACCTGATCGAAAACGGTTGCTGCGTCACAGAAGAGACAGCCAAAGTCTCCAACAGTAATGCACCGTATCGAAATCTTAACGCGCACAATACTTGCTTCAATAAACTTCGCTACCCGATTATTATTTCTCGCTTTACATCCGCGTAGAAGGGTGCGGAGAGGGGGGGATATCCTCAATTCTCTTGTTTAAATATCCCGTGTCCCATTATTTTTTTCACAAATATCCCCTATCGATTTTCATAATGAAAAAAGAAATCCTGTATCCCTATAATTTTTTACCCAAATATTCCGTATCCGTAAAACCGATTCCATGCGAAATGGACTTAGCGATTGCAAAAACCAACTAATAAACCAAAAAAAAAAAAAAAAACGGATCGAAAGCCTGTAATCATCTTTGCAGCTACAACTGTACTATTTCCTGAGAGGTCCGCTTAAAACAAACAGGAGATGTCAATCACTTTTTTTAAGTTCACGCGGGGAAATTTGCAGAGTTCGCGCTGGCCGTATGATGGCGGCGTTCAAACTGCCGGTCTTGAGCATTCCCAAATCTTCCTTGGTTACGGTTTTGCCTAGCTTTAGTTCCAGTAACATCATCAACAAGGAGTTAATTGTAGCGCGTAACGAGGCGTACTCACTTCAAAATTAAAGACAAATATTTGTAGGATTTCAATGAAACTTGATCGATACGTTCTCAGTACTCGTCTGCTTCAATGTTATTCTTATCCAACACTGATTCGTAGAGTACAAACATCGCGCAAAACGAGTACAAATGTCACTCGATATTTGTACTTGTCTCATTTCCCCGACCAAAAGATTAAAAACCTTGGCAAGTCATGTGTGACCTAGGCTCCCGCAGTGCTATCAGAATGGAATTTTGAAAAGGAACAGCATCTTTTCATTCCGTTTACGTGTTGAAATAACTGTAGCGTTCCATTTGTCGAAAAATTCTCACCGAAAATTCCATGTAAATGGAAAGCGCTCATTGATTTTCGATTTCAGTAGTACGTTCTCAGTACGCTCAGTCTGCTTCAATATTATTCTGTTATTATTATTATATAATAATAACAGAATGTCACGCAACTCTTGGTAACGCTGGTTTTGGCCGGGTCTTAGTTTTCGTATGGGTCTTAGTTTTCGTACGGGTCTTAGTTTTCGTATGGGTCTTAGTTTTCGTATGGGTCTTAGTTTTCGTACGGGTCTTAGTTTTCGTATGGGTCTTAGTTTTCGTATGGGTCTTAGTTTTCGTATGGGTCTTAGTTTTCGTATGGGTCTTAGTTTTCGTATGGGTCTTAGTTTTCGTATGGGTCTTAGTTTTCGTATGGGTCTTAGGTCTTAGGTCTTCGTTTTCGGGGTCTTCGTTTTCGATACTACCGTTGATCGCAGCTGTTGGCTGAGCTGTTGGGGAGTTTATACATTATGTAGCGAGAAATTTACTTCAGTGTTATCTCAAGGACATCACTAAGATAAAAAGTGAGTCAATAAATTGTTAAAAAACGGCTCCGAATTTTATTTTTAATCAATTTCTCTGAATACTCTTACAAAGCAACTTAGTCGCCAGTGGGCGATCAGTTGTGAAATTCTGGTCGCCAGCTCTCAATATTTAGTCGCATTGGCGACCAGGAAGGCGCAATTTCGGACCCTGGCCCAAGTGTCTTAAGCAGCCAACACCTTTTCGAGCGACAATGGGGTCTCCCTACAGAAGATTTGAGGTGAAGTGAGAACATTTCTAACTGTATATTGCTTCTTTCGGCAGTGAGACCCATAAGAAACCTCAATGGTCATTCTATAGCACCGTACAGAATCCATGCTGGTAAAACTGTACCTATTGTCAAAGGAGGAGAAGCCACAAAGATGGAGGTGAGAGCACCTCGGCTCAAAATATAAATTCTCCCAACTGATCGCCATACATTTCTTGTAATGTTAGTTCTGGAAATTTGGTGGTACATCAAGACAATGTCCCCTAGTTGTTGAATTTCTTTATTCTCATCTCCTGGTTGGTTGAAAATGTAGTGACATTGTAAGGAGAAGCTGCATGTTTATACACTGGAACCCCGATATAACGATCCTCGATATAACGATATTCCCGATATAACGATGAATATTCTATGTCCCGGCAAAAGTTGCAGTAAAATGTATGGGACGGAGCCCCGATATAACGATATTCCCGATATAACGATGAATATTCTATGTCCCGGCAAAAGTTACAGTAAAATGTATGGGACGGAGCCCCGATATAACGATATTCCCGATATAACGATGAATATTCTATGTCCCGGCAAAAGTTGCAGTAAAATGTATGGGACGGAACCCCGATATAACGATCTTCGCTATAACGATATTCCCGATATAACGATGGGAATTTAGCGGACCGAACGTAAAATCCTCCCGATATAACGATATTATCAGTACACCGTCACATTTTATTTGCAAAACATCGAATTTAATGCAGTAACATTACGGTAATCGAGTCACCTCTAACGTTTCTAAAAACAGCTTTGTACGATGATATACGAAAATGATACTGTGTTCTAAGCCTTCTTATCAAAATTATTTTCTTCATCCCCCTCTAATATGCAGTAAAAAGTACTTGTAAGGTTTACCCCGATATAACGATATTTTCGGTTATTTTACGGTCATATCGTTATATCGGGATCGAGTTACGATATAACGATTCCTCGATATAACGATATAATTTTACTGCTCCCTTGGCATATCGTTATATTGGGGTTCCACTGTAACTCTTTCGGACACTTACTTTAAAAAGCAACCTGGTTTCAAAGTTTTTCTTAGAGTAGAAGTAAGAAGCGAAATGATTAGCTACAAGAGTATTATATATGTGACACCAAATTCCCCCAAGATTGGTTGCACAAAGTGTGTGTAAAACAGTAATGTACATTTGGACACTTAACTGAAACGTTGTTGAAAGCACTTATTATCCACTTGCACTGAAAAGTTCAACCCTTTTTTTGTCGGTTTATTGGCGGGGACAGATTCCCACCTACCTTTCAACCCTTAGGAGCAAATTTCCCCAAGATTGGTTACACAAAGTGCGTGGAAAATTAAACAGTAATATTAATTTCGACATTTTCTTAAAACGTTGTTGAAAGCATTTATCATGCAGTTACACTGGAAAGCAATTATTTCTTTTCGGATTTTTCTTTTTTGGGGGGAGGGAAGGGGGATTGTGGAACGGACTCCCCTTCCCTCCCCCTTCCCCCTTCAACCCCTAGGAGCAAGACCCATATTTTGTATGTGCCTGCCTCTCACTCTGGCATTCTCAACTGTCTTGCTTCTAAAATTTACCTGATGCAAATTAGTTTTGTACCACTAAATAAATATCTTTTGATTTCAGGAGGGTGAATTCTTTGCGATTGAGACATTCGGCAGTACAGGCAAGGGCGTGGTCCATGATGATATGGAGTGTTCACACTACATGAAGAACTTCGAGGTCGGACATGTTCCTTTGAGGTAGGAAGTGAAGATGAAACGATATAGAGGCTGACCTTCAAAGTCAGTTTAAGTTGATGGATATTGAAAGGATGACTGTCAAACACTTTTGAGAGTTATTGCATAAGTATATCTATAGACCTATTTGTACCTTGAAACTCCTTGAATTTGAATCCAACTTTTGAAGCCTTGAAGAGTGACTTTGGTGCTTGAAAAACCGTAAACAACTACCGGTCCACCTTTCAAACGACTTATTCAAGACATAAACAGAACCGACAAACGAACCGCAAGCAGAACGACTTGAATAGAATAGACGGATAGAATAGACGGATCAAACTGACCAATTACTGTTGACAAACTTTACACGAGTCTTGCAGCCAATTACATCACGGCTAAACTGACCAATCCACTTCAACGAACCAGATATATAATTGACAACAACTTTTCACTTGACACTGAAGATGACTTTCGCTCAGGTTGTGGAAACGTCAGTCACCAACAACAGTTCTTCTCAGGTCTACTCTCACCCCGGACAATCACACTATACGACCTAATTATATTTTGTGGCAAATGTTGTTACATTTTGTGTCAGTTATTACATTTTGATGAAAAAATGAAAAATTGCATTTTGTTGCTTTGGAGTTCTTGAAACGTCCTTGAATATTTTGACCAGAAAAATAAGAACTGTCGTCACAATCTGCTAAAAGCTATAGAGACATTCCTTAGTGTAGCAAAATGTTAAAAACCGTTCAAACTTGACGTGTCTTCTGCACCAATTTCATTTGTAACCTAATACTTGCGGATTTCATTCGTTAGGTTGCCCAGAGCCAAGGCCCTTTTAAATGTCATCAACGAGAACTTTGGAACTCTGGCGTTCTGTAGAAGATGGCTGGATCGTTTGGGCCAGGTAATGTGCTCCGTTTATGTCTTGCTGTACATGTGCATTTGTAATGTCTGGCAGACTAAAACTAAAAACAATGAAGGTATTTGCAAAGCCAATCACTGAAGCTAAAACTCAAAGAAAAAAACGTGCAACCGGTAAAAACCGCGGGAAAATCGTGGGAGCCAGTTTACAATTGTTTTTTCTTCACCTGATTGGTTAAGAGGACAGAATCTTCACTCTGATTGGTCAGTTCGCGTTTCTTATCACTTAAAGATGTTTCTCTTTTTTGCCTTGCAGACGAAGTATCTTCTAGCTCTAAAGAACTTGTGTGATGCCGGCGTTGTTGACCCGTACCCACCACTCTGTGACATCAAGGGATGTTACACTGCCCAGTTTGAACACACGATACTACTGAGGCCTACAGTGAAGGAAGTGATCAGTCGAGGAGATGATTACTAAGAGAGTGTTATATTTAATCTTTTACTCCCAAGAACTGAAAAATACGTCATTTTGAAAAATACGAAAAAACAAACAGCTCCACGCGAAAATACTGCTCAGTAGCATTCATTTGAATGGTCACATACTAGGGTTTCATCCACAGACTTAAAACATTCGGCCCACTTTGTACAACATAATAACAGTACCACATGAAAGTACTGCTCAGTAGTTTTCATTTGGATGGTCACACACTAGGGTTTCATCCAGAGGCTTAAAAGTTAGAACCACCTTGTACAGCAGAACAGACTTCAAATTTTATTAAGAAGCAAGCTTTGACTCTGAGAATGAAGGTGTTAATACCCTCTACATATTTACTGGACACCTTTTTTGCCATGGCAACCATTTGGGTTGCTAAGGAACAAATTTAACAAACATCTTTAAAGCGAAAAGATTGTCTTTTTTACATGTAACAGGTGCGAGAGAAAGAAACTAACACTAAACATAGCGCCTGTAGTTCGTAGGGATCCGAACAATAATTGTTTAATTTTGTAGAACATTACTTGATTAATAAATGATTTGTAACCTATAAGGAGGCGAGAACGGCTTACAGCACCCTGCTCTCGGAGTTTTTCGTTTTGTCTTATACCGCTTTCTGGCTAAACCCGACTGAGATGAAAAATATAAAATTAAAAAAAAAAACGAACAAAACAAAACCCTCTTGGACAAGGGTAGGTTGACGATGGCGAATATGGAAATGGATTACAATTTGGACAAAATTACACTTGAAACCAAGCAAAATCTTATTAAAAAAATAGCTTGAGGTCATTTTCCTCTTTGTATCATAAAGCATGCTGAAATTCATTATGTCATTACTTAAACAGCAAGTACATGGTGTTACGTCTATTTCCTCGTAGACTAGACTTTGCTTCTCACAGTTTGAGCCTTGTAAACAGGAACTTTATCATTCCTGCTACTTTTCAGTCTTCATTACCGTCATCATTTAAACCTTTGACTGAACAAAGCAGTTTTTAACCACCCTTACAATAAAAAAGCTCGTTTTATGATGTCCTTAATAAATATTGTCAAAAACTCATTACTTTAATTCATGGTCCATTTTAGCAGAACAACAAATTGTGTTCTCTGTGCCCTTATTCTATTTTACACAGTCGGTGGTATATACATGGCTTTGCAGTGCTACCGTTTAGTCCTACCATAACATTGCCTTCACAAGTTGAATGTTTACATCTCGGCTTGCCGCCGTGATACTCTGTGTTGCCAAGTTACTGTTCAGTCATGTATATCGCGGCGGCAGTTATCTGCTGCGGGTAGAAATATAGGCAGGGCACAGATATTTCTTAATTTATTGTATTTTTTCTTGTTACTGTAAAATGCAAGGGGGATAAAGCCGCCCTAGCCCCTTCCCCTCCGCGGTCCCTAATAGGACCATTAAGCGGCTAAAAGTACTTCTATGCCCCGCCACCCCCGAAGGGATACTAGTCCGTCGCAGGGTTACCCCTAGCAGTGCAGTAAATTCGCCGGTACCCATTTATATTATACACCTGGGTGGAGAGAGGCACTGTGAGAGTGAAGTGTCTTGCCCAAGCTAAGAACTGACGCAGTGTCCCGGCCAGGGCTCGACCCGCCGACACCTACATAATTCTACGGCGGCGGTCTTGTCGTTCTTTGTCATTTCAGTTTCTTCGTATCGCCGTTTCGGAGCCATGTCGCCTGTCGGAAAAACAATTAATGGGGCAAACAAGCAGAGTAAAAACTGCTGTCGTGCGCTGTCGAAAACGCGCCAACAGCAATTAAAGGGAGTGCGTACGTCCCAGAGGGCACTCAGCCAAGTTTTGCACGTGGAGGCTCCATGGCTCCACACCGAGGTCCAAACCCTTCAACCTTATACATTCCATGTTTGACAGTAAAGGAAACACCTTTCGATATACCTTTGATGGAAAATGGCACCCCTTCCACGTACTAACGTAGACCCACTGCATCCTTTTCCTGTACCCTTGGATCGAGTAACCCTTCGTAAGGCCCGACAAAACGAGGAAGCATGTTTCCATGCAGCGCGGAAACACGAAATGTTTCTGCCGCGTAGCAGAAGCAAATTTTGCTTCTTGGAAACAAAATTAACACTGGAAACAATGCTTCTTGGGTGGAAAAACTGGGAAACATGCGCGCGCTACAAATGTTTCTGGAAACATGTTTCCTCGTTTTGCCAGGCCTTTAAAAACCAAAATGTCAGTTTTCCATATCCTTTCCCATATTGTTATTCGTGAAATCCCAACCATTTTATTTACAACAAGCCTGAAAGCGTCTCTCTTCTGCGCGAGGGAGCACCCCCACCCCACACCAAGGCTGTATACGTGTATATAAAACGGTAGGTTTGAGTTGTTCATGGTCGTCTTTGCTTCATGGGTTTTTCTCCGGGTTCAGTCCGGTTTTCCTCCCTCCTGAAAAAAACAACATTCCAAAAGGGGACCCGCATGGAAACCAGCTAGAGCAGATGTGGCTTCCTCTCTAAATTTAGTAATTTATTTTATTTCTTTTATTTCACGAGTTGGCATATCCCAAAAGATAGGGAAAACTGTTATTTAAGTATTTAAAAGAACCCTTAAAATATCGCGCAGACTCGCTTATTCTTACTAATTTTCGCGCGTACTTAAATTTCGCGAAAGTCCGAGAGCCGAATTTCGCGAGTATTAATTTTCGCGATTGCAAGAAAAATTTGAGAAAAAGTGTATTAAATTTCGCGATTTTGTCAGTGTTTTATGGAGCAGTCGTAAATGATTGGACTAAGTAACTACTGGAAACGTACAAAAGTCTGCGCAATGTAACTACAAGAAACCTGCATGCAAACGGAAACTTTGGTGACTGTACTAAAGAGGTTTTGGCCAATTTACTAGAGCGAAACAGTGATCAGAGGAAGGGTGCTAGTCAAAGACAAAACGGAAAGATATTTTTAAAGGTAGATAGTTGCAATTCCAAACAATTTAAATTTTTGTTCTTATGACATACAATATAGTATTAATTTTCGCGTGTTTAAATTTCGCGCAATGTTTTCTTCGCGCGTACTAAATTTCAAGATTATTTTGAAATCGCGAAAATTTTGTACTCGCGAAAATAAGTAAGAATAAGGTATTTTAGTGGTTATTCAAGTGAAAAATAAAGAAACGAGATGCAGTATACCTTCCGCAGTAGGTATGTGAAAGGGTACCATTTTCCTATCGAAAAAGGGTTACCTTTTCTGTCCAAAATAGTGAAAGGGTAAGGGTTTCGACAGGTATTCCGTTTCCACTACATTTTCAAATGGAGCAAGCGATAAAGACGGTTTATAATCACTGATATTATTTCTGTTTCTCGAATATTACACGTTAGCTAAACAGTCTTTTAAAACAATGAACTGTAACAACAAAAAACCGTCAGAATTCCCAGGCTAGCTAACGTACATGTACTTCTAAAAATTAGGAACCATGATGAAGAAACAATCATTGTTTCTGGGTGTGCACATACATGTACATTCAAGACAGCAGTACTCGTTTTTCAGCCAAACGAAAGAAGAATTTGCAAGCGCAAATTGACGAATACATTATTTATCAAGTTTATTTCATAACTGACGGACTAATATATTAACCTTTACTTTTGAGTGAAATGAGTTACATTATCTACAATAATAGTGACATGCTATCCACTACAAACTACAAGGATTAAATATACAAACTACTCTACAAACTACAAGGATTAATAAACATCAATTCCTCTACACTTTAATACAGCATAAACTTCCAAAAACAAGCCCCCTAACATCTTTGGCTAAAACTAAGGCCATGGACATTCCCTATAAAACTAGTAATAAGACTCAATGACATAGTTTTTTTTTTTCAATTAAATAAGCCTTAGTTATACAATAAAACTTGTTTTGTATTTTCCATCATTACAAGTGGTATTCGTACAAAAGATGTCATAACTCATTGTTTGGTTCAGGGACTTTTGGTTTCAGTTGATATCGGCTTACTGGGAAGTTTTTTTGAAATCTGAGATTCTTTTAACACCAACGTTTTAGAAATACACTATTCTAAGAATGAAAATAAGCGAGTAAATGTACCAATGACTTCTTTCAATTTTATTGAATCCAAAATCCCAATTATAGACCTTAAGTTGATACATTGATGGTAAGCCCTTTTGAAAGCCCAAGGAAATAAATTTCGAATAAATATGTCAATCAAACTTATTTTTGGAAGTTAATGGTTTCTAAAAATATTTTAATGATAACTTTCAATGGAGAGTACCTATATGGGTACTTCCATGATTAAAAACTTTTTTTGTCTACATGAGAAACATCTATTGTGTACAAGGAATATTTTATTATTTATGTTCCAGGGCGTCTTTTTAAGCCATATTCAGTGTAAACCTGTCCAATAACAACACCGGCAAGACCTAGTGCCGATAAAACACTGCCGTACTGAATATACACACTAACATTCTTCACAAACCAATTGGAATAAAAACCGAGGCAAAGAGTGATGCACGCGACAAGAAAAACAAGAGAGCCACACACTGCATGCAGCTGTTTCAATTGGCTGGGTTTCAATCTGCTGGCGAACGGCAGCTTGGAGTACAAAACACCGACACCCTGAAGAGATTGTAAACAGATAAGGATCACCGAGCAGAATCCCAGGCGTCCATGCCAGCTTTGAAAATGGAGTTTGTTGTAAACATTCTTGTTATAGTAAATCACAGCGAAGCCTCCCAGTGCGGCGACCACAGCTGAGGTTTGGAGTATCCAGTGCAGTTTGACCTTGGTAGCTCGAGGGGCAGAAGAGATTAGGGAACTTTGTGGAGAAAACATCAGTATTGCTTCAACCATTAGGAACCCAAACTGTGTAAAAAGGAAACAAACACTGATCTATACAGATTATTTACCAATAGACTATGGCCCGAGTTTTCTGAGTGAACAGAAAATGAGGGTGTTGGAGTAGAAAATGAATGATTGTACACCAAAACCTACAAGTTTGAGCACTGATTTTTTAATGCCTTAATTTAAGAGCTTGTGCCATGTTCTGTTACCTATAGTTCATGTAAGTGTACTCAAGTTGAAGGCATTTTTTAGCATCCAACCACACACAGACAAATAGTAAATGCTAGATGAGAACTGATCAGAGCATGCCTTTGTGCTTTTCTTAAGCTATGCTATGAATAGAAAGTGGTGGCCTTGTATTTACATTAGGCTGAAGTAAACACTTGTCAATGAGCAATCTTGGAATGATTCAAAGGTACTTATGTAAAAAAAATATTAGTTCCAAAAATAGTTCAACATCACTACTTCCCGAAGTTACTAATCAAACTGTTCAGTTATCAAACCTCAATCGAACACAATCGAAGTTAATCGAACAATTGAGTTTGACTTGTTCGATAATCGAACACAATGGAAACCAGAAATTTGTGAGAGAGTTTGATTGCATAATTTGATTTCCGAACTAATCATACCTGTAATTCAAACTCAATTGAACATAACTGAAAAATCTAAAATTCAGATATTTGTACAGTCCGTTTTAGTAACAGCTACAAAAGGATAATTAACTAGACTAGTAATATCTTTATTGAAATAACCTTTGGGCATGGAAAAGTACATTTATTTTACAAATGAAAGAATAAACAAGGATTAAAGATGGGAAATTAACGAGAACTTGAAATCAAATTGGAGTACAGAACATGTTAACAGAAACCTAAGAAATAAGCGGCTAAGGAATGGCAGATGGCAGGATAACTTGTGAGCTTTTTTCCTACAGTAGTAAAATTGACAAAAGCAATTTCCATTCAGTTTATTTATTTGTTATTCTGGGATATACCTGCTTATGATACTCATATTCACCCGTTATTTGCATACTACCACCTACATTTCCAGTCAAATGCAATCCGACTGTGAAACCAGAGTCGACTGTTGTTTTTCCATGATCACCATCAAGCCTCAAATTGAACGCAATTGAACCTTATCACACTCAAAGGAACAAAAATCAAACTCAACCAAGCCCATAATCAAGCATTCGATTGTGTTCGCTTGTTCAAAATATTTTGTGAGAGTTTGATTGTGTTCGATAACTGAACTCAGTTGAACCCAATCGATAACCAAACCCAATCAAACCCAATCATGTGATTGGGTTCGATTACCGTATTTACTCGAATAAGCGTCGCGGCGCTTATTAAATTTTTCACGCCTCAAGTGCGGCGCTTATTCGAGGGCGGCGCTTATTTAAAATTTGGACGCCATAAAGAATCTAATCTTTTACAGTAATTGAAAATAGTGTCCTTTGATTGTCAGTCTTGTCCAGTCTCTTGGCAAAGTTCACGGCCTTTACAACATTTACAAAGCTGCGTATTGCAAGAATGTTGGATAGAAGAACA
This sequence comes from Oculina patagonica, assembly GCF_052425735.1. NCBI lineage: Eukaryota > Metazoa > Cnidaria > Anthozoa > Scleractinia > Oculinidae > Oculina > Oculina patagonica. Next base: position 19,232,236 of record NC_135767.1, read on the forward strand.
TCGGGACTGCTGCGCTTATTCGGGGCCAGCACTTATTATCTTTTTTGTCCCAAATGCGGCGCTTATTCGAGGGCGGCGCTTATTCGGGGGCGGCGCTTATTTGAGTAAATACGGTAGTTAGTTTGATTGAAAATTTGATTTCGTTCGATTATAATTAGTAATGTCAGGCAACTTCCTACTTTCTTTTGCTCTAGTTCTGCCATCTGCTATAAAATACAAAGAAAAAGTCTGCTAGTACCATAAATGCAGATGTACAGTCATGCCTAGCTGCTGGAGAGTTACCGGTATTTCAAATATTTGGTGCTTTTTACAGGATATTTCCAAAGTGTACACACTATTTGAATTTTTGACCTTCATTCCTTGTTTGCTTCTAATGCACAGGGAGCAGAGGAGCCAAATTCGACCTTTGTAAATATCAAAATGTTCGATCTATTTCGTAGCGCTTGTCATACGTTATCCGATCTTTTTGTTTACGCGACGGTTAAGCCAGCGGGAAACTCGTTCCATAGTCTGTTGCGTAATCGCAGCGGGTTTCCGTTCGTTTGTTGCCCGAAGGGCAACGGACGGAAAGCGAAGCTTTCCGAGCGAGGCACGAAGTGCCGAGAAGAAAAAGAGACAAGGGATGAAACATAATACCACGTGACTTGTTCGATGTGAACCGCAACATACTGGTGACGGAAGTGAAGTGCCGTTTGTTGTATCATCTTTTACTAATTAAAATTTCAAAACAACAGCTGATTTGGAGGGAGATTTTAAATGAAACACATGTTTTCGACCATGGAAAGTCTTCCGCTGCAGAAAAAAAGTGAAGGGCAAAGATCGTAGGAATAAATTCATCTCTGTGCAATGGTACGCAAGAAACTTGTAATATCAAATTGTACTATTGCGATATTTATTCAGATCGATCGGTCAACCGATCGAACGATCAATTGGAGGCTATTGGTAAACCGATATATTTTCTTTTCAGGTTTTTAAATAACACGAGTTGAGCAAAGAAGATTCATTCGAATTCATGCCAAGCGGTGTCTTTTTTCCTGCGGCAAGGCCAAGCGCAACAGGATACCAGCGCTCTGACCGTCGCGTGAACAAAAAGATCGGATAGCGTTTGACAAGCGCCACGATTTCGATCGAATATTTAAATATACACAAAGTTCAAATTTGGCTTTTCTTCTCCCTGTGTCCCCTGTGTATAGATTAAACATTTTAAAGCTCAAAGCTCCAATTTGGCTCTCTACTCCGTGTGAAATAACTTACGGTTATACACCAGACATCTGGTATGACGCATTTCCGTCACCACTATGTTGCGGTGCACATCGTACGAAAGCTAACTTTTAACGCCAAAAGAGCGATCGTCGAAAGGTTCGTTTAATGAATATCTTCATCGAAAATGGTTAAACAGCGTTCGAGATACTATTAATGTAAGACCGTATACCGAAAATCAGGCTTATTGATTGAATCTGTAGCGAGTTATCGGCGATTGAAAATTTGGCTCAAATCTGTTTCATCCCTTGTCTCTTTTCTTAGTGTGTAACGATCTTGTGGCGCCCACGGTCATTGAGCCTGCGGCTACGCCAAGCGCAACAGGATTCCCGCTGGTTTAACCGTCGCGTAAACAAAATGATCAGATAACCAGCAACCAGGGCGGGAGAAGCGCTACGAAATAGATCGAACATTTTAATATTTACAAAGGTCGAATTAGGTTCCTCTGCTCCCTGTGTCTAATGTCTTGATATTGAGAGGAGAAATGGTGATTGATCACTATAATTTAGAACTGATGAATAACAAAATCAACAAGAATTGAAGCACCAAGTTATTTGCAAAATTTTGGTGTGGATAACTTCTATCACCATTTGTAAATAAAGACAGTTTTCCTAGATGTGATATTTCTCATATCTATGTATTGATCACCAATCAGCTATGTGTTAAATTTTACTTACACTCAAAGCCATAAGAGTTGGGTGCCATGAAAACAGACCTAAATAATAAAAGTAAAATAAGAACAACTAATCAGTACAGAAATTCATCAGGAATCGAGAAACTGAGTAAAAAAAAGAAATGGAAAGTACCTACGATAGGTGACTGCTTTATAAGCTCTCAAAAGACTTTGCATTGAGTTAACCAACATTTTTTTGCAGGGTGCTTCCACAAAACTGAAAAGGCTTCATAAATTTACGAATTTTCAATCACAACTTACTTGATCCAGGTTGAGCGAGCCAGATAACCAGAAAAGGAAGTCCTATAGCAACAATATGAACCATCTTGAAGACACTACTTCCTTGATTGCCGGTGCTTTTGTCGGAAACAAACTCGCCTGGCTCTTCTACGATAAACTGTTCTTTCATTGCTACAATTGGTAACCGAGCCTTTTTTCAGGGGTCGATATTCCATAGATGCTTTTCGCGTGTATCCGGCACAGGTGTTGCAAACAAGCTAAAAGAGATTTTGGCCCTGATAAAGTGCTATTTCCAAGGTCGTTTTGCAAGCTGGTACGAAATAAATTTATAGTAACACCCATCTAAAATAAGGCTGTTTTTCAGACTCGCTGACTTAGCATAAAGGGCTACCGTAACCCAGTTAAAGCGACTACACCCCCCCCCCCCCCTGCATAGGATTTGCTAGGTACGTCGCACGCAGCCAAGCATGTTTTTAGAGGCACTATGAGGACATATGAGGCTACAAAAGTAACGTATCTTGCAAAGAATACCAAACAACTATCGGGTGTCTAGAAAACGAAGACAGACCGTTTTTCGAGGGATTTTCGTTTTCTAGGGGGTCTTCGTTTTCCTGGGGTCTTCGTTTTCGAGGGGAGGGGTCTTCTTTTTTTAAGGGGTTTGCGTTTTCTAGGGGCGGGGTCTTCCTTTTTGAGGGGTTTCTTCTTTTTCGCGGGGATCTTCGTTTTTAAGGGGTCTTTGTTTTCTAGGGAGTTTTCGGTTTTGGATCTTCGTTTTGTAGCCACCACGCAGCTATCCCAACGTGGCTCAAATTTAAACTTAGTCCAAAGCGTCAATCGTTAGGGCATTGCGCCTCTCAAAAAGTTCTCATTTGTTTATAACAAACTTTCTGAGTACTCTGTTCTGAAGTGAGTCCGACTCCCCTACGGTTTCAATCTTTTGGTCCAAATCACGCAATAGTTTCTCAAGGAAAATTTGCGTGACAAACGTTGTGTGACAAGGTACTGAAATGTGTGTATGAGTGTACTGTGTTTGGCAAACAAGAGCTGAAGCGCTGTGTTAGCAGATCATCGCGTCGGCCAGGGTTTTGCAGTGGTTACAAACCTCTACTAACTATGTTGCAAAGGAGAATAAGCTTAGAACAAAGCCGAGGGATACAACATTCTGGACAGCCAGACTGACGAGTTCACCCCTTCCTAGCCTTCCTCCCTCCCTGGGTGAACTTTAAACGGCAGCATCTTAAAGCGTCCCTCCCACCCCACCCCGGTGTTAAAGAAAAGTGCAGTATAGTATTATCATAACCATCTTGCCCCTTATTGCCTAAAATTTCCTTGAACCTTACTCTCCCACCCCAAGTGTGCCAAACAAAGTGACAAGGTATTTGCAGATGCGATTTGTCCAAGAGAAATAATTCGTGGATTAGCTTAGATTACGCAAACAGACACTCTCAGGTAAGAATTGTAACACAGTAAATCTAGAAAAGCCCAGAAAAATGAAACATGTTTGAAATATCATCTGCATTCAATTTGTTCTGTAAACAAAACTAAACACGGCGGGTCTTCAACACTCCGTTAAACATAGCAGTAACGCAGTTAAGGATCTGTTGTGGTTTACAATACAAGTGGAGACGATTTTGATGCCCCTATTGATTTAAAGCTTTAAGTTGGGTTTAAATAAATTGATACTGATAATCAAAAAGAACGTTTGATCGCGGACAGGAATGATTTAAGAAACCATTTAAACGTTTTGTGTTCATTTCCGTGACTGCCTTACGTCACGGTCGAATTAAATTGATTAGAACTTTTAATCGGTCTGTTTCTTTTTCAAACTCCTGTAGACAAATGAATCAAATCAGAACTCTAGAATTACGAAACATTTCTAACAACAGTCAAAAACAAGTTGGAATAGACTCCTTCTTCGCTGTTTGAAAACAGAACTATTTCGATGCTAATCACAATTTTGAACTAAAAGAATCTGAAATATTATTGTGATTGGATGAAATTGAGAAAGTGGATGTCAACTGCCAATGAGCCATGTAATTACAACTTTTTATGACAATAAGGTTCTTGAACTTTGTGTCATAGGAATATCGCATTTTCCTGCAAGCTTTTTCGACAAGAACAAACAGAGTGGAAATTTCGTGAAAAGAGCTTTCGTTATCAATGGCTTTTTTCCAGAAGGCGCAAAGAGATAGTCTGCCTTCAGCCGACAGCATTTTGTGTCCGGTGTGCAATGAAGAATATGTCGATGAGCCCAAACAGCTTCCTTGCTTGCACACAATCTGCCAGGACTGTCTGAGTGATGCAGCGCCGAAAAATGCCCTTAAGATCTTCTGCCCTATTGATGACCAAGAACTGCCTCTTCCTATGGGAGGAATTGCAATGCTTCCAACGGATAACCGCGTTTTGCGGTATTTAGAAGGCAAACGCGGTCAAACGAAGACAATGACGACAGAACGGAAGCAACGAGAGCTCAAGAAAGAGAAAACAGAGCGAACGGAACGCAGGAAATCGAAAAACACCGACGAGGAATCGGCTCCGCCACTTGAAGAACAGGAAGAGCGTATGAAGAAACAGGTCGCAGAGATGACAGCTAAGATGAGGCAATTACTAGATGAAAAGGAAAAGGAGATTTATAAAAAGATTGACGAAGCGATTGCCAGAGAGAAACGAAGCCTTTCTGGTGCGGACGAAGACAAAAAGCCAGCCGCCATTTTCCTTCTGGACCTTACCCCGAGCCGTAAGGTGATGCAAAGCATCAAAGAAGAGGGACTGGCTACCATTCAAGGCAATCGCAAGGCTCCCACCCTTCTGAGTGATTTAAATACCGCCGGTGTCACCCCTACTGCGTCTGTTAAAATTCCACCCCCCAGCCCGACCTACCGTGACGCGGCTGACGTGATCCGAGCTGTGAACGTGCCGTTACAGTTCAAGAAGATGTTTAATCCCGGGGCCGTGGCAGTGGGGAAGAACGGGCATATAGCTGTTACGGACTACGGAAACGAGTGTGTATGGCTGTTTAACCCGGAGGGATCATTCCTATGTCAGGTTAGTGAACAGTTTTGTAAACAATACAGAAACAAAACGTACAGTGCATTCTTTTTTGTTAGTACCCAAAGAGACGGCGTTCTGTCAGCCAACTTAAAGGAGCTATATATAACAGACAACGCATTTCGAAAAAAAGGCCAAGTTTATCGATCATTCATAATCCGTCTCAAACTTCGTCAGTCAAAACCATCCTTGTTTTTTTTTTTTGCGTTTTTATTTCTCCTTTGTTTTTCTATTTATTTTTACTAAGGGACGGACCATTATATTTTTGGAGGGGAGGGGATAAAAAAATATGAAAAAAATTGTCTTTACGTGCACCTCCTAGTAGAGACCAATCTGGGCGTGGCTTAAGCTTTTTTTCTGACCCCTTAGGCCATCCCAATAAAATGTTTCGTTTCTCATCGCCCCGTCTCTTGTGATGGTGGATCGGTCGGTCGTGCAAAAAAAAAAAAAGAATGAACACTTGAAGGGTTCTGGGTTCCAGAGAAGGCCGGGCTGCCAAGTAAGAAAGCCTGATTACAAAGTCAACTCGAAAACGTGGTCTTTTCGTTCGTTCTATCCTCATTAAATGTCGAAACAGTTTTTAAACAACGTAGTATCGATGTTTATTAAAGACAAAGACATCACATCATACCAATTGTTCTTAATAAAACAAGATCGTGCGCTTGTAAATTGAAGTACTTGCTTCTTTGACTAGTGAATCTGGAATTCTTTTTTTTTTTTTTTACTTTTCGAAAAACTGGGTCCGTCGGGCGATGGGAAACGAAACATTTTATTGGCATAGCCTTAAAGATACCATTTTTCAAACCAGATCGGTCTAGACCGCCTTAACAGTAGGTGCATGTATCACAGTGTTTGTATTTCTTTACATGCAACCCTGAACGAGACCTCGACAGCTAAAAATATTGGCCTTCTGTTTTGAACACCTTAAATGAGACCATGTTCCGTATAATTTACAGCCCTAAGCGAGACAACAGCCATCTCCGTCCCCCTCATATTTAATAGGAGTCCCCACCTCCATCCCCAGGGGTTGTTACTGGTTGTTAATCAAGTTCAGTTACTGCAAATCAAGAGCATCACTCGCTCCAAGCCTCCTTTGATTTTTTTTCTGGAATAACCAACCACATTATTGACATGTTGACTGTCCACAGCCTTTCTATTTTTTAACGCAAAAAAACCCCGAGAGAATCGACAAACGTGAGCGCGAAGCGCGGGGGAGGGAGAGGGGGAGCGAGCTCACCACCACCCCCCCCCCCCACCTCCCGCGCCTCCCGTTTTGACCTGGCGTTCAGTTATCTCGCCATTCTTTACTCGCGCTCATCGATCGAAAAAATAGAGTGCTGTGGACAGTCTATACATGGTGACCATGAAATATTGTCTTATTACAGGTTGGTGAAGATGGGGAGGGGATAATGGAATGTCCCGACGGGATAACCTTCCTCCCCAATAACAACATCATAGTATCCGACGGGCCCCTGGACGACGCACAAAGCATTCAGATGTTCGACATCACGGGAAAATTCATCCGCTCCCTTGTTGAGGTCGATGATGATGAAGACATAAGCTTCAGCAGAATTTCTGTAGACGAAGACGAGCGCATCCTGGTAGCTTGTAATGGCGGCCGTCCCTGTATACAGGTGTATAGCGCAGATGATGACGATGAATACAGTCTGGATATGGAAATTGGTGGTGAGCACCTCGGAAGCCCCGAGAAGGCCATATTCATCGATGGAAAGTTCTACGTTTCCGACTCCGATGGCGCGCAAAACACGACCGCTATTAAGGTGTTTGATGAGGAAGGCGCATTATTGCAGACCTTCGATGAGGACAAGCACTGTTTGGGCCAGCGTGACAACATGGGGATTGACATCACGTATCCAATCAGATTTGCTTATGACAAGTCAAACAACACTTTGGTGGCCTACCACGGCATCCAGCGTGAGATTTACACGCTCAGTCTCGACGGGACCCGAGTTTCTTCGATTAAAACGGTGTCTGGAGCAAGGGACATTGCCTTGACTAAAGACAAGAAGGTTGTAGCGACTTGCGGAGAGGACAGCATCTTATCGAGAAGTGTGCAGATACTAAAGTTTAACGAAAAATAAGCCTGGATTGACGGCCTATTAACCCTTTGGTTTTGACAATTGACAATTAATTTGTGTCTAGATTGGCAACAGATATCGGTTGCTTTTTACTGTTTATACTCTCTCCTCCGCAGAGGCCTCTTATTTTTTTCGTACGGGCTGGGAAATGGGGAGGTGAAAAGTAAGTGCACAGAGCCTGGGAGGAATCGAAACGAAAGCGCGCGGGGAACACTGGGTGGGGAAAAGGAAATGCGGAAATGAAGGAGGCCTGAGGCACCCGTCGCTTCGCCTTTCCCGTCGCTCCCTGCACTCTCTCTATTTTTCATTTTTCGTGTTTTTCGCCTTTCCCCACTGAAGGAGCCTCTGCGGAGGAGAGAGCCGTTTATATTAATCTCATGGGCTGTTTATAAACAAGCTTTATTGGAAACAAAATTGAACTGTGACAAAAAGGGCATGACTTTGTTCTTAAATTGAATTTTTAAAGTAAATTAAGGGTCCAGGTGATCTCTTCGAATTTCGATTGGTTTGTATTTTTTAATTACTCGGCAAAATTACCTAGATTTATAGGCACGAAATGCGTCCAGAAAGCTACGTACCTGAACTTCTTTGCATGCTTTGCGTGCCTATGTGCAGATACTAAAGTTTTACGAAAAATAAGCCTGGCTTAGCCTATTAAAACCTTGCGTGTCGACAATTAACAGTTTATTTGTGTCTAGATTGGCAACAAAGATCGGCAAGGACCTTTTATGGAAACAAAATTGAACTGCGACGAAAAGGGCATGAAATTGTTCTCAAATTGAATTTTAAAAGGAAATTAAAGGTCCAGGTGATCTTATCGAATCTTAGTTGGTTTGTATTTTTTAATTACACGGCAGCAACGACAAAACCTGTAATCACCTAGATTTATAAGAACGAAATGCGTCCAGAAGGTCACTAATGTAGTTATAGCCTTTTGCACGCTTTGCGGGCCTTTAGTGGCTGCTTGGTGCAAAACTGAAATAAAAACAATAAAAACTGTGACTGTGGGTTCTGTAGTTGTACACTTCTTCTTTTGTACACTACCCACGTAGAATACGAGCTATTCCGCCTTTCCCTCGCAGATCGTTCAGGAAAAGTTAAAAAAAATCGAGTTGAAGAAAAACGTCGCGTGGAAATGGGGGCCCTGCCGCACCTGACTTCTCTTCAAAGCGCTTCATGTCTGATCTGAAATCATTTTTTGTTTTCCCTCGGTGAAAATCGGACTGCGCTCGCCGGTTAGAAAAGCTGTTGTTTTAGATCACGCCCTTCAATCCAGTGTGCTCTATATGGTCACACTTTTCATGGTATCTAAGTAATGTTCCAATTTCTTAAAGCGGAGGTAGAAAGAAAATTATTTTGGAACACCACCGCGAGCGACCCTGGAAAGTTCTGATTGGAAGTCCGAAAATATCGTTATTCCGATTGAATGGGGCACGCCTAGTTTTCCTCAACGAACTTCTTGGTGTTCTACTCCCATCCATTTTTATTGTTTTCAAAACCAATCAAAATCGATCCTGCAAGAGAAATTTCAAGTTTTAAGAGTCGCTCGTTTCGTCAGGCTTCCGCAGTCGAGGTACGAGTTTGATTTCAACTATTTTGTTGCACAAGAACGAAAAAGGCCCCACTAAATCAATAATTACACTGGAAAGCACAGGTTTTTTTTTTACATCTTTATTGGTCACTCTTAATGTTTATATTTCAAACATTGTTCAGCTAAGTGCCGTAGTTAAATTTTTTTTAGTTTAGGCATAGATTTCAACCAATAGAAGCAAACCTTTTACCTACGATTCAAAATAATTTATTTTAACATTTCTTTATAATTTGGAATATTTCATAAATGATTTTCGCGTGATTAATTTTAAGTTTGGAATTGAATCGAACTGGGCTCAATATCGAGAATTGAGGATTTCGTTATCGCTTTTGCAGTTCACTGTTATTTACGGAAACGACCGTTTTAAACTTCGACGTCTATAGAGCAGTTTTCAATTGAGTGTCGTAAAGCCAAAAGCAAAGTAATTACTCTGCCCACTCACAATGGACACAAACAATCCAGTGAACCAATCAAAACTCGAAGCAAATACATGTCGCAAGCACGAAGCGCGGGAAAACGTGCGTGAGCCAGTCATGTTTGGTTTTGGTTTTACTTCTGCTTGGGTAAGAAAGTGGCGCGAGTTTTTTTAAACCAATCACTCAGCGTAGTAAAGCAAAACCAAAGCAAACGCAAATTACTTTCGACACTCAAGTGAAAATCGCTCTGATCAAACTGCAAGTTAGGGATTGTAACTTTTAAGTCTGTGAATAAAACCCTAGTGTGTGACCACTCAAATGAAAGCTCTCGAGAGCTGCAAACTTGAATTTCAATTTGTTTGTATGTAAATATGTTTTTTTTTCTTGGGAGTAATGGGGTCCAAAATTGATGATTTCTAACAGTAAAGGAGCAATGTCACGACATTTTTAGTTTTTTTTTTTTCTGATAACCTCCAAATTAAAGAAAACCTCAAAATAATAGTTTTGTATTGTAGAAAAACAACAAAGGAGTAATAAAAACGCGAAAAGAACCAAGGATGGTTTCGACTGACGAAGATTAAGACGGATTACGAACGATAAACTCGAAAAAAATTGCCAGTTTTTTTCAAGATTGGTTGTCCGGGACGTAGCTCCTTTAATATCCTATAAGGTATCTACACCGAAATCTATTCTGATTTCCGTATGACGGCTAGCGTATGATAGCACGGAAAATGCACCTAGATCGAATTCTGGCTGCGTTGTTTCACTTGTATCACAAAGTGAAATTTATGTACGTATGACATGACAAATGATGAAACTCAAGCAACTCTAGCCATCATACTGAAACCAGGCTTTACTTTAAAGTCGAAAATACCCCTTTTATACTCTTAAATATAAATAAGTTAAAGTTTTTTAATATTCTTTTAGATATTTGCTCGACGTTTTACTGACTTGACAGCAACCTCTTTCCCAGTCTTTCTTCTCCCTCCGCCCCCTGGAAACGAGGTTCACAATATTTTATGCGCACTGGGCCTATGAATAAGTACCGTCTACAACAATAAACTAATTTTACGCTACAAAAATATTCATTCAGCTCAAAAATGTGGGCGTCGCCGACGGCCTCGGTGAAAAGAACTTCACAACAAGTAAATAAATAGCATTTTAAAAGTTCCGAATTCTAATACGTAGTTTCAAGTGTTTAGGTATTACAAACGATGAAAAGTTGTTAACTCATTTCCTAGTCTGTCAAATCTTTGCTTGTGTACAATGCATCGACTTTGATACAAAGGAATGGGGGGTAAATTTCTCCCCATCGAGTCAGTGTGACAGACGTATATAAATATCTCGTATTTATAAAATTCGTTTTTCATCTTTCAGTTTTGGATTCGTACAAGACGGATACGAAATTGAATACAAGAAAATTCAAATGACAAGTTTCTTTTAGTTTTCTACCGCACCCCGTGTTTAAAACAATCGTTAGCATAATATTTTTAAATTCCCGTAAGAGCTTATATAAAGTAGTATTTGTAAAATTCAACTGCTAGTCTCCCACGTCAGCATCGCGGTCTCCGATGAGCCACAGAAGATGGAATGACACGGCCAGGAGCCCGGTACCGAGTAAGTCGCCCAGTGCGGTCAGGTAGGGAATGCAGTAGTTGTCGGGATCTTTGCCTCGTTTCCACATCCAGTGAACCAGCCAATTAGCAGTCAGGAGGAGAATGGCGACCTGTGGTTTAAAGTAAGTTCATGGGATTAAATTCTTCTCCCGCTCAAGACTTTAGAGATGTGAACCAAAAGATCCTATAACTGTGACGTGATACCTTAAAAGAACCGTGCAGGGTGTTTCACTGGCTTTAAATCACGCGCGATAATAGCAACCAACCAATTTACACACAATCGTAACTCAGTTAGTCAATTCCGCATACGCGACTGTTTTAACATGGGCCATAAGATTAAAAAAACTTCTTGCAAATGACCTTTTAGTAGAAAGAAGCCATTGTCAAATCGTAAATCCGTGAATTTGATTGGCTGTGCTATCGATGACTATTCGTCGATAGTCACCACTCGTGCACGCATTGACATAATTCAGGATTTTAAAAGTAGCACTGATTCGTTTACAGACCGTCTGGATGAGGGAAGTCCTGAAATTGACTGTTGTTATTAATTGATGTTTTGGCATCCCGAGCGGAAGTCATCTTCAGAGTCAAGTGAAAAGTTGCCTGCCTTTTAGTTATTATATGCTAGACAATACTCTATATTTTTTGCTGGCAAAATATAATGGTTGTTGTTGTTGTTGTTGTTAAGTAACGCTTTTTACTTGAATCTGCACAACAGTCCCTTTCCGGACTACCTTCGCCTAGTCCATCACACTAAATGACACTCGGGTTCAAACCATTTACAAACAGTCAACCCCCCCATAAGCGGGCTACTTTGGAAACACAAAAAGTGTCCGCTTAAGACAAGCGTCCGCTTATGTAGCGTTTTCTGGGACCATGAATTAGCGTTCCCTGTGTGGCTGAACGGGACAAATTTTCAGTAGACTACAGTACGTACTCACTCGTTTTCAACAGGAGACATTAAACACAGATGTACCTCATTGCCTAGTCGCTCATCAAAGAAAACTCACGTTCATAGTTAAGAGTTAATTAAAACAATGGTAAGCTATACCTGGATGAGTCCAGCGAGTAAATAGCCTGAGGTGAAAATAAGAGTAAGCGTCGTGTGTCCTGCTTGAAGTACACGGATTGTGTATAAAAATATCAGATTTCCGGGAATGACCATGAACAACAGAACTCGAGTTGTTCGAGCGTGTAAACCTAAAAAAATGACAGAGCAAAATAATTAACACACAATACACAGCTGGGTTTCAAAACTAAGCACAGCTAATCCAATTGGGTTTAAACTAACTGGGTTAAAACATGTTTGGGTATACACGCGTTTGGGTTTACAACGTGCTTGAATTTGCATGGTTTGGGTTTATACGGACTTGGGCTTACAACGCATTTGGGTTTACATGCATTCTGTCCACAGATTAAGGAGGCTTACAACAGTTTTCAGCACCTAAAATTTTTCGAAAAATTGTGGTGGCTCTGAAAACCTATGGAGAAATCTTTTAACTTTGCAAAAAGTTGTATCAGAACATGCTGATCATCACCCAATAATAAAAAATGCGGGTCACCGGACTCGTTTTTGAGTTATTAGCGCTTAAGGGAAAATTAAGGGTGTTTTTAACAGGTTATACTGTTGCTATGATAACCAGTGACGACATGAAAATGATCGCAACTTGTTCAGCAATGATTGGACATTTGTTTGATACCATTATTGTAGCAGCAACTAATAGAGATTTGAAGTAATGACCTATCAAAGTACCGGGTATGAGCTAAAAAGTGCTGGAAATCATTGTGAGCCTCCTTAAGCCCGCAGAGAGGCTCAATAGAACTACGTTCTTTAACAAGAACAACCCCCTTCCAACAAACACATTTTCCTGGTCTCTACCACTTGGTTACATCAGGGTTTCACTGCATTGTTACAATAACGTCATCATACCTGAGCCAAAAAATGTGTCAATGCAGCCATGGAATTTACTTGATTCCTGTACTTGACCTGGTTTACCAAGCTGATGTAGACCTGTGGACAGGCGACTTGCTTGGACAGCAACCAAATTGCCACCCACACCTTATGGAACAATTACACACAAATGTCAGTGAGACTAGGTCATACCTGCTAGCTCTTGGTTAATGTATTTTAAGCTCGGTTTGGATAAAATATAGCTTACAGTGTATTTCAGGTTTCTACATGTACATGTATTATGTGATGTAGAAAGAAGTACCCCTAAAGAAGACTTCTGCTCAGTAGCCTAATGGTTAGTGCACTGGACTCCAGATTGAGTGGTCCGGGTTCAAGCCCTGGCTGGAATCATTACGATATTTGGCATGACACTTTACTCTCATAGTGCCTCTCTCCAATCAGGTGTATAAATTGGTGACGGCGATGAAACTGCTTGGGGGAAGGGGGGGGGGGGGGGAGACTAACTAGCATCCCATCCATAGGGGAGTGGACATACTCCACGCCACTTCATGCTGTGGATACTGAGATAATCCCTGAGGCATGGGACACTGGCTAATGCCGAATTACCCTTATGCTAATTGCCTACTTACCTTACATTCAACACATGACCATAACAAAAAACTAAACTGACAGGTAACCTACCATTCATAACAGGGCTGAAGACTGCTATTCCATGATATTTAGCCACGGCATAATCAAGAATTAGACCTCCAGTGCTGCAAACAAAAAATCCAAATGAAATTTTAAATTGTTACATTATAAGTCGACAGGATAAGACAGTACTTTGAATGTTGTTCATTCTCCGCAGACCTTGCTAGGCTTGTATATGACCTCAAGCCAATTATGTGTTTTTGTCTTTTGTTTGTTTGTTTCTTCCCTGTCTGGCCCTTCCACTTAACCAATAAGCTCATTAAATGATTGAAAATCACAATCTTCCTCAAAAGACAATACAAAATAAATACAAGGCAGTAAGGAGATTTTCTGGAACTGATCAACTGTCACAAACATGTTACCTGCTGATGACCATGGCACTTAGAACTGGTGTCCATCCAGTGTACAACACGTCATGAGTGAAGGCATTAGTGTGCGTAATGTACACCCACAGAGGAAGAACAAGGAAGAAGCACAAGCTGATGACAGGTGCGATCCAGTGATGGGTGCCAGCCTCAGAATCTGATGAAAAAAAGTAAGGTAAAGTCTACGTTTGAGCCTAGTTCGGGCAGAGCTTATCCTGGTTTTCATAGCATGAAGCGACTAGGAGTATTTCTACTCCCCCTGGATGGGATGCTAGTCCATCACAGGGTTATCCCCAGCATTAAATTCACGGGTACCCGTGGTGGCCTAATGGTTAGCGCGCTCGCCTCCGAGTCGAACAACCCGGGTTCGAGGCCTGGCCGGGGTGCTGCGTTGTGTTCTTGGGCAAGACACTTAACTCTCACAGTGCCTCTCACCACCCAGGTGTATAAATGGGTACCGGCGAATTTACTGCTGGGGGGTAACCCTGCGATGGACTAGCATCCCATCCAGGGGGGAGTAGCAATACTCCTAGTCGCTTAATGCTACGGAAACCGGGATAAGCTCCGGCCTGTATGGGCCACTAGGCTCGAAGCAGACTTTACCTTTTTTTACCCATTTGTACACCTGGCCTAGGTTGTTCAAAGGGTGGATAATGCTATCCATTGGATAAATCACTATCCAGTGGATATCGTATTATGGTTTATGATTTATCTGGTAGAATAAATTAAGAGCTGATAGTGTTATCCACTTTTTAAACAACTGGGGCCTGGGTGGAGAGAGGCACCATGAGAGTAAAGTGTCTTGCCCAAGAACACAACACAGTGACCCCGGCAAGGGCTCGAACCTGGACCACTTGATCCAGGGTCCAGCACACTAACCATCAGGCCACTGCACCTCCCATGATGTAAAATGTAAGCATATAATAATTACTACATTAATTTTGTTTTTTAATTAAAGGATGACTGACAGGGGCAAAAGAATGCAAAGTTGTTTGAAAACAAAGTGTGAGACCTACAAGTTAAGACTTGAAGATGAAGTATTCAACATGACACGGGCAAGGGACAAAGATGTGACACGCGTCCTGCATACTGCTAGGATCAGCAGTATGCGTGTCACTCATCAACCTAGTAAAATGGCCCAGCTCACACGAGTCTCTCGTAGCTCAGTTGGTTAGAGCGCCCAACCGGTTTCTGGGAGGCCATGGGTTTGATTCCCGTTGGGGACTCAGAATTTTTCTTTGTCCCTTGCTCGTGCCATGTTGAATACTTCATCTTCATTATTCATTACCGAGCTTAAAATTTACCATCTTTATTATTTTCTAAGTTAAGACTTGCGCATCAGGAGTGAGAGTTTGACAGATATAAATATAATTGGCAAACACAATTCTAAACTTACCAAGGCAACTGTGTAGAAATCTACTGATTGCAGACAAGAGTGCCAGTGTGATGAGATCTCCTAAGCTGGCGGCAATCGGTGTTGCTACATTATCCGGATTGATGTTACACCTCCTGGAACAAAGCACAACTGCGACCATGATGGAGCCAAGGACAAGACTGGCTAGTGTTGCCGTAACTAAGCTGCTTGCACAGAGTAGTGTGGCATGGTGAATGTTGAATTCTCCGTCGAGTACCCACCCCATGATGACAGCTGCAAATGCCGCCAAAGCTCCAACTACTGTAGCTTGAACCTGAATGTTCAAATTTATCCATCACAAAACGCAAAGAAAGCCAAAAGGAGGAACGTTTATCGTGTTGCATTGCATAATAGAACAGGTGTGTACAGTCAAAACACCTCAAGCATTCCTGTCAAGGGTGGATTAATTATTTAATGATTCCATCATTGCTAATTTGATTTGATTCTTGCTTCAATATTCCATTCTTGAATTGAAAACTTCAATGTTCAAATGGCGACTCGATTCAAAACTGGAATGTTGATTTCATTCATGTGACAGACACGTGAGAATTTGAAAAAGTTCCCCAATTTGCATAAAATGGGTCAACAACATTTTTCCAAATTTTTCTTCTGCCAGTAGTATTTTTGTGCCTTTTCCGTGCAACAAAATGTCTCACCTCTCTTTTGGTATTATCATAGGGTTGAAATAAAAGAACGTGAAGAACAAAATGATGAGAAAACACCATGTGTGACATTTGATGGTTGACTAGTTTATGCAAATTCAGGTTGAATTCCCACGTGCCTGTCGCGTGAAGCCAGACAACAATCCAATCAACATTTGAGTTTTAAATTGAGTCGGCGTTTTAACATTGAAATATTCAATTCAAAAATGGAATATATTGATTGAAGTAAAGAATGAAATCAAATATGCAATAATGAAATCATTAATCCACCCTTGACAGGAACACTTGAGGTGTTTTGACTGTAGTTATTAAAAAAATGCTTTCAATGTTCACATCCCCTGTTTTGAATATCCTCTTAGGAGAAGTTATGTTACCCTAAAATAATAATTTTTTTACACAACTTACACAATACTTGAACCTAGCTACTTAACAAATAGATTCTATTTTGCCGTGCATCTGTTCAGTTTTAGTTCACAGATACGATGCTGTCAAAATGTGGTAAGAACAAAAAAGTGGCCCATGAGCTGCTAGGTGAGTGGGTCACTGAATTGATGTTCTTACCACATTTGCGAGGCACACCACGCAGTGATGTCATCGGTACATCTGAACTCTTAATTATAGATGACAGGCATTAACCAATCACAATGGGTGCAGTAGCTTGGTTTATTGTATAAAATGTATAATGAGATATTTGTAGATTAATTATCAGATTACAAAGTGATGTTAAAATGTTACCTGTACTAATGCTAGATTTCCTCCAATTAATTTCCATTGTCTTTTGGCACAATCCATGTTTCCTACATTGGCCTAAGTAAAGGAAACAGAAACATAGATACAGTTACATCCTTTATACATGTATAAAGCCAACTATCTTGAACCTTAAGCTAAAACCAGAATATTTTTCAACAAATGGGAAGCTCCTGATATTGGGGGTTAAACAGTAACTTGTTTTCAACTGAGTGAAGCAAACCCGAGAGAAATGAATTTGGTTTGAGTTTTTTAGAGGTTTGAGAAGTCAGTATTCCAGGGTGCATGTCACACCATGATGGTAAGGGTCTGGAACCTACTTGGGTCTCATGAGAAGTTATATTTATGGTAAATGATAAACATTAAAAATTGTCAGCTTTCACTTATCCAATTATAACATCTTACATTAGATGATACAATGTACAGTTACAAAGAATGTTTTGACAGTATTTACTTACTGCAGTGGAAAGACGTGATGCCAATGTCATTTCAAGATTTCCTTTTAATCCAAGAAGAGCAGGAACCAAAATGAAAATTTCTGAAATGTCTTTATAAACTTGCCAGTGCTGAAAAATGCAAGGGATTATTAATTAGAGTTAATGTACTGTATAGCTGGTACGTACAAGTAAGACTCAGGATTGAGAAGTCTGAGTCATTCTCGTCCCCTGAGCTGCTTGTCCCTCTAGGCCGGTGGAGCCTGTGCACAAGAAACAAGTAGCTCTGGGTACACCTGATTTAATGGGCTGGATTTTAACAAAGGAAAAACAAAGAAATGAGCTTGTTATACGAGAGTTTAACTATGGTTGATTTGATTGGCGAGATCTGAAACTCCCTTTGCTAAAAATTAATGCTGCTACATCATCATCGTCATTGGTCCTTTTAGCGCCATTGGATGCATAAGGCCTCCACAGTATCTCTCCAGTGGGAGCAGTCTTGTGCCGCCCTCCGGATCCCATTCCAGGTCAGGTGCATGAAAGCTTCTACAGTACTGTATTAATCTCTTATTAACCAACTAGCTTGTTCAGGATCATACTGGGAAATAAAAAATTATCAGCACTTGATCGTATCTGTCTTGAACTTGCTGTGCTGGTCCATACTGCCAAGCTAGACCTCGGGCTAATATTCCTCCCGGTACAGCCCTCTTACTAGCCTCCCACGCAGTCGTTCTTAGGGGCAATCGTGTTTCACTCCTCCCCACGATTGCCCCTAAGAACGCCTGCATGGGAGGCTACCCTCTTAGGGCCTCTTCACATGAGCCCAGTTAACGGGCTGTCTCGGTTACCAGGACAGATTTTGACGTCTGTTCATATGGAAAATTTTAGCCCGGTTGACGGCGATAAAATTCAAGAAACGAAACCAAAATTGCGACACATGAAGTTGCATCTTTTGCGACTATCGTAGGTTTATCGACCCTTCTAACTTTACTTATAAAGCTAATTAAAGCTAATTCGTATATTTCTGTTTTCCACGCCTCATTTATTGTAATTTAGTTTCACACTTTCTTTTCTATAAATATCGTTCTGTACCATGTAAAATTTGCATTTGATAATGGTGACATGTCGTCGCCGAAACGTCATGTACTTTTAGCGTTGATATTTATTCTTAAATGTATTTCAAAATCTTCTGTTATCGGAAATAATCCAAGGCAAAATAATGCCATTTTGACCTCCCAGTTAAGAAAGGGAAGCTATTTTTTCAAAAAAAGTTGCGTTCCGGTGGCCGGGCTGGAGTGTTCATGTGGAAAATTTTCTTCCCGGTTGCCGATATCTCGTTTGCAGAAACCGAGATATCGGTAACCGGGCTGGCCCGCCTTCTCATATGAACACATCAAAAATGTTACAAAGAAAATAGGAGTGGGCCGATATCTCGGTAACCGGGATCATATGAAGAGGCCCTTACTTGGTTAATGAGATGTACTATGTATTAGCTTTTATCACCAATCAACAGATCAATATATTAAAACTTACTTGTAAACGTGTTATTGGTTCTCTAAACAATTAATCATGATTGATTGACCACAACAAAATAATTAAATTTACAATAGTTAGTAAAACTCTTGCCAAAGTATTACAAAAGAGATACACTAAAATGTTAATTACAATGCATTATATCAAGTATATTATATCATTCCTCGAGGAAGGAAAAATTTGATATTTTACCTGAACTATATCGAGTAGTATGCCAGCAGAAACCGTCCCGAATCCAGCAATAAGGAAAGGAAAGAAGACTTGTAGTCCAATAGTAAAAGATCCTTCCTCTAATTTAGTATCACCAGTCCCTGCTATTTCAGTCTGGAATTCATCGTCTCGTTGATCATCTAGCAACGGAACTAGCTGATCGGGGCTCTGAAAAGCCTCTCCATTTAATATTCCGTGTGTAGCTGTAGTAATGTCCCCGTTTATACGTTTGCTCCGATTGTTGCTCTCGATAAATCCGCCGTCCTCGTTTTCGGTCCATTCATTCAACAAATTGTGTGGTTCACTATGTCTAACATCGTTTAAATCTTCGTCGTCGTACGAAACGACTGCGATTTTAGGAACCATTCCTGAACTTTGATTTGCACCGTCGCCGTCTTTCAATAGACTGCTCTTTACTCTTTTCCTGAGGGACTTGTTATTCGAAGCGATCTCTACATTTACACTATGCAATAAAAGGCCATTTACTGGTAGTGAAGTCATAAGGGTCTTGAGGAATCAGCAACGCTATTATTCGTGAACGAAGCTAAACAAAACGCAGAAAAAACTCTGATCAGCTCATCTCGATCGGCTGAAAAACATGATCGGCTTTTGAAAAGAACCTCTCTGACGTGTTGTGCTTAGCAGCCACGCCTCTCTATCGAATTCCCCACGCCACCCCAGTTGGGGATTTTTGCTGGAGTACGTCTTCACAGTATTTGGCAAAATATTCGATTCTTTATACTTTCCATAAATAAAAACAAATACGACCAAATGGGTATCTTGCTTGCATGAGAACTTCTGCTCTGGCTCAAGCGACTTCCTCTCTTCTATTTCTGACTCAAATTTCTCCCGCGAGGCGGGAAAAAGAATCTAAAAAACTTTAAAGTAGCAACCAGTTTAGCATTTATCCTTCATTCAGCCATCCGATACTTAAGCAGATAGATCTATATTATTCTAGCTGGAATTGCTCTGGTTACATGCTAGATATTTCCTGATACGTTACGCCACTTAGCAACGAACACCCACCCCCCTCCTCCCCCCCCTCTCCCCCTCCCCGCCCCCGCATCAAATGAATATTGCGCCCTTCGCAGCTAGGCACAGGCTTCCCAAGCTCAAAAGTCGTCTTTTTGATGTGTTTTTGAGAGCCCTTCGTGCGCCGACTCTACATACGTGGTGTATGTGACAGCTTGTGTATATAGAGAAATGTATGGGAAAATCACGGATTCTCTAAAATCGGGTAAATAACTATCTATTTTGAAATAAAGTTTACCTACCTCAAATGTGTCGCTTACTTGTGCCTTACATTCGAAGCCATTCCGACGCCATTAATTTAGCGAAGTTATTCGAAGTCGTTGTCTTCCCTGAATAACTTCGCTAAATGGCGTCGGAATGGCTTCGAATTCGGCACAAGGCACAAGTAAGCGACACATTTGAGGTAGGTAAACTTTATTTCAAAATAGATAGTTATTTACCCGATTTTAGAGAATCCGTGATTTTCCCATACATTTCTCTATATACACAAGCTGTCGCATACACCACGTATGTAGAGTCGGCCGCACGAAGGGCTCTCAAAAACACATCAAAAAGACGACTTTTGAGCTTGGGAAGCCTGTGACCTAGGACACTATTATCGCGCGTTCGCTTTTGCAATTTCGCTTGGCACAAAAATGTATTAGCCCAAGCAGGCAACAGAATCAGGCAGTAGTTTCACTATCATACAAGTCAGTCATGCAATAAAGATATTCCACCCTAAAATACAAACCATAGCATACGATCCGTAAGGCTGATTGTCTTCAAAATCAGGCTCAGACTTGACTTGATAAGACATGGTGATTTGTTTTAAAATGAGATACTTTTGGGCATCAGTGGTTTATAAATACGGTTGAGTGGAGGAAAGAAAAGGAGAGGGGGTTTAATTTGTTTTGATAAAACTGAGAGATGAGTCAGAAAAAGGGACCGGAAGCTTAACAGAATGGCTGTGGAAAAGAAATTAGATTTTTAATTACTTCATAATGTGGTGACATTTCATTGTTCCCTTACTGAAGAAAACTGCAAATGGAGTTTACAAAATAACTACAAAATAATTTTTGAAAACCGTTCTCCAGAGTTATCCACTATTCTATTTTCAGAAATATAAAAAAGAAATGTCAAATGATGAGGCTTGCAGAAGATAACAGGAACGGCGGAGCCGGGGGGGCTGGGG
This sequence comes from Oculina patagonica, assembly GCF_052425735.1. NCBI lineage: Eukaryota > Metazoa > Cnidaria > Anthozoa > Scleractinia > Oculinidae > Oculina > Oculina patagonica. The sequence goes on from NC_135767.1 coordinate 19,253,349, forward strand.
GGACTTTAGCCCCCACACTTTTTCCGAAAAAATAAAGACTTATTAAGAGAAGAGTCTCTTAAGCCCCCCACTTAAAGTCACTAGTCAGCCCCCCCCCCTCACCTGGAAAACTGCTCCGCCGTCCCTGGATAACTTGAGAGGCAGTAGTTCCTTTTTATCATTTTTTAGATAACAAAGTTTGAGCACAAGGATGTGGCCAGTAAAGATGGACTGACCAGTAAAACAGTTATAGTGGCACACTGTGTGGCAGGCAGCCACAAATAATGAAATCACTGTAAGGGGTTGTTGAAAATAAAAAATGCAAAGAAACATGCAACTTTGTGTCATTTATTTAATTCCTGTAAACCTGATCCTAGATCTGTTGCTCAAAGGTTGAATTGATAATTTTCGAAAGCCATTTTAACAGTTAACAAATAAAGAAGCCTCGACTGTGCTCTGTTCTGTTGTAAAGCACGCAGGAAGCGGCTAGAGCACGAAAGAAGTGTAGGGTGAAACGCGAGCCGAAGGCGAGTGTTTCTCCCTACTTCTTGAGTGCTCTAGTCGCTTCCTAAGTGCTTTACAACAGAACAGAGCACAGTCGAGGCTTCTTTATTTGTTTTATAATTAAGAAATTCATTAATTTCCCCACGAATTCGCGCAATTATTTTCAAAACAAACTTTTTTCAAGCGAATAGCAGTGGCGTCAGCGTACATCTGTACTCTGATAAAGTACGCAACAATTAGCCAATCACAAAACTTGTTAGAATGGTTAAAAGAATTTGATTGGTTGAATAAGACATCAGCTGTCAACAGCTGTCAAACCATCAAGTTTGAAACCATCAAAGTTCAGAAATCCACAAGCTGAAAACGTCAAGTGGAATCCGAATTTTAACAAGGGTCCTTGAAGTTCTTAGGACTTTTAGTACAACACAGGATAGAAAAGTAGACTGTTCAGTGAAAACCGGCCAAATTCTGGCCCAAGAAAACTTGCACGTTGTTAACTCGACAACTAGAAAACATGTAGAAAACAAACTGCTCAAAGCTTGTGGCTGGTACTTCACAAAATGCGGCCGTGCGGCGTGTTTCGCGAATCATTTACAACCATCGGATTCAAGGGAAAAATTAGAGTCGGCTGCTGTGGTTGCTGTGGCCTTCCATTCATCGCACTGTTGAGGATATAGGAACAGGATTGTCTTCCTAAATTGCATTGGAGGTTTTTAATTTCTGGACGTCTGCTTCTGGAATGACAGGTAAACTTGTGTTCGATGTTTTCTTTGTTTTCGCGCTTGTTCAATTTTTTCTAACTTTGCAGCAGCTTGTTTGAAGCTTGAAATTCAACCCTTTTTGCAATAAAAAATTCCTAGGTTTAGGTGTCTCTCGTTAGCGTTGCGAAATTCAAGAAGCGATGACCTCGAGTAAAGTTCACCGTCTTTTGTTCGAGCTTCGGCGTAGAATTTACCCAAGTTGTTGTCTAGCTTCTTTGTTTTAGTCATTTTGTGAAGGCTTTTGGCAATTTTTCTTTCACGGCACCAAGCTGTTTTGAAAACGCCAGAAAAAATTATTCAGTATGTGATAAGTCTGAGTTGTGTGTGTATTCGCTAGCTAATTTAGTTTTCTGTTTGTTGAATTGCTGTTTGTTTGTTTTGTTTTTTACACGAAAATGTAGCTGTGCGTGTTTTATCTAAAATTCCGTACTTAAATAATGTGAAACTCATATTCAAAAACTCAGATAGCCCATTTTGTACTATCTTTCGTGTTTTTCGTTTCTGCTTTCGTTATAATGTTTTCAATTTCGGCCTTGAGTTGTTTACAAATCTTTGGTTGGATGTTTTGTTGTTAAGCTTACTTTCCGGCTCGGTGTTTTCACCTGTGTTTTTTTTTTCCGAAACTTGTACCGAAATTTCACTTTCTATCGACGTGCAATTTGTGCTGTTAGGAACAGGACGTTTTAAATTAACTGACGTTTAAGGCTCGTTCTCATTCTCGTTTTTCAGGTCAAAGAAGATGTCAGGGTCAAGACAAAACCCGAGAAAGACGTTCGGGAATAGTGGTCGGCCATATTGGGTCGATGGCGTGACATTTCCTCCGTACATCTGGACTCTGATAAAGTACACTGTTTCAGCCAATCAGAGCGCGCGTTATATGAAAACTTAATTATAATGATGAATAAAACCCATTTTGTTCCTCATTGAACTTAGGTCTGAAGTGGTAAAATGGGAAGTGGCATTTAGGCATATTTTCACTGGGAAAATCTGATTTGGGTCACTGGGACTGGGAATTACAAACAATAGAACTGGAATTTGGAAAATTATGAAAACAATACCCTGAGAAATGGGATTTTATTATCCCCCTCGTTTTCAGAACCCTCTATTAAACTTCCCATTCTTTTCGTGAACCACAATTCAAGTCCTAGTGAAAAAAAACATAGAATACTACAATTTAATATGATATCAATCAAAACCGACTGCTTTTCAAGCAGATGACATTAGTAAAACCTTTTCATTATCTCAAGAGGTATCATTTGACCAGACTGACAAAAACAAGCTGACTGTCATAAATGTAAGACAAGGAAGCAGTTTCTTAAAAAGATTTTATTTAGCCCGTGAAACAAAATTTTAACATTTAGTTTTAATAGTAGTGACTAGTCGAAACTTAACCATGTCTAGTCTATCAATATTTATAATAGGAAAAGGCTGAAGAGGAAAACCTAGCGGCTATTTATTTATAAACGAATTTATATGGCAATAATGCAGAAGAGGCTTAAACGGGACCTGAAATTGATTATAACACATTTAAATCAAAGCAGGCTTTGTTTTTTTTTTCGGTACGGTGACGTGACATCACCGTCGTCTGACGAATAAACAAAAGCTGTATACATCGTCTCAAAGCGAAAATATTGTCAACTTCTAATGCAGTTTGTGTTAAAAGTAGAGGGGTGCGCTGGGGTGCGATCCACTCAGTTAGTCGGTCTACTCTTAAGGAATATATTGGTTATCGTTTTGGAAATGTGGGCGCCAGAAATAGTTGAAGAGAGCCATCAGTGGAGTGTACTTCACAGACGTCCCGTCAAACAAAATTACGTGCTATTACTCTAATAACAATATACGATGCCACAAACGGTGTTTACAAACATTAGCGTCTTCTGGAGATGAAGGAAGGATTTAACTTTCCATTGAATTCCTTTTTGGCACGATAAGCTTTGTAAGAGCGACAAAATATGACTTCAATTTAGCTCTTCGAACGTCGCCTCGCGATGTGAAAGACCGCCATCTTGACTGAAAATGTGTAACTATAATGCACCGCGGTCGTAGGCCGCACACCACCTGCATAGATTCGATGGCCTGAACATGCATCCAAAATTTGTGGCGTTATATCTCCGCCAAAAATCAAGTTTTGGTTTAGGAACAAATAACATGTGCTATTTATGTTGCAAATTGCAAGTAAGAAATTACTCGAACATTCATGTTTCAGCTAATTACAGTTATTACTGCTCCTCTGGCAAACTGTTCTACTGCAGTGAATTGCTAAACTGTAACGAAGCTACTTGTCTATTTTGAATAAAGCGTCAAATAATTTGGGATGCTGAAACAAAGCCATTTCTTCCCGCTTAGTTAATTTTCTGCACCTGTGTTTCTTGGCTCTTCTGAAAGCTTAATAATTCAACTCCATCCCCTCGGATGTACACCACTGACACTTAAATAAAGTTTTTTTTATAGTTTTTTATATATACAGTTGACAAATAACTTCAAGACCACGTATAGCCAGTATCTCAAGAAAAGTTAAACACCGTTCTACAAAGCTTCTTACAAGTTTACATTGAATAAAATACACTTTGTCTGTGGCGATCGGTAGACTAAATATTACTAGAAGGACTCATCCGATCTGAACTTTAAAGTCACTAAATTTTCTGTGGCCTCTGTCAACGTTCATTACAGTAAAATGACGTTTGACATTATTTTACTCTGATGAAGGTGGACAGAGGCCACCGAAAATTTAGTGACTTTAAAGTTCAGATCGGATGAATCCTTCTAGTAATATTGAACTGATTGAATACAGAGCAGTTTTAAATAAAATTGTGTTTTACAAGTTTAGGTCGACCGAGATCTCCTAAATAACTGTAAATACAGTTTTGTTAACCGAAACGGAATAATAAAAAAGGCTTCCTTCGATTCTCTGCCAATTTCGCATTTAATTTGTGTTCATTTATTTATACAGGGTCAGCAAACAATCATATTTTGTGTTTTAGGTTTGATTGTCCGCTGCTAGCATCTTAAAATACATTCATCCATCACATGTCTCTTGACTGTGTGCCCGGGGGGGGGGGGGGGGTACTCCCATATGTGGCCTATATAGGTATGTGCCGCCCGATAGGGTATGGTTTTTGAGGTTCTCGGTCCTTAAATAGGGTATCATTTTTGCTCCTTTTGGCAATGTGTTCCCGGTGTGATCCTTATATAGGGTACCTAAATTCTATTAGCTAAAATAAACGCCCAACTAAACTAAAAAAAAAGATATCTTAAAACTGAATTTTCTGTTCAGGTATTAGAAAAGCGATTTTATAAAGATTTGTGTCTTGCCGTCGTCACGGAATGCTTCTCCTCCCCTTGAATAGGGTGTCATTTTTCGGTTTTGGGCCTTAAAAAGGGTATCAATTTTCGCTTTCTTTATCCTTAAATAGGGTCAGGGTTTAAGAACCTTGACGGCACACCCCTATCTGACATTTATGGGAGTACCATCCCCGGGACTGTGTGACTTGGCCTGCTTACCCATGGAGAGATCAAAAACATTTGAGAAGATTCCTGAGACTTTGGCGATAATTTTCACTAAAAAGAAAGCAGATGAAAGGATTTATAGCACAATTTGCGCAGGCCAAAATGTTGGAAACTAATTCAAAGTATTGGAAGCCACAAGAACATAAGTCCGATACAAAGATGAAAAGAATCCAGTAGATACTGTATGGCAGCCAGCACACTACAAACCCAAACACTATAGCAACAGCCATCTTCAACACATTTCGTTCCCTTTTCACGCGTTCCTGTCTCGCGTTGGTCGATTGCTCGCCCGGAATTGTCTGTGAGTTCAGCTTCAAATAAATGATAGTGTAAAGTACGGCTATCGAAACCAACGGGATAAAAATGAATACAACAAATGTCGTTAAAAAAAAATTTTCAATAGACCAGGACTCCCCAAAAACTTCATTCCACTGCAATACACACATAAGCACTCCTTGATATTCAATAAGTTTGTAGGCAAAGAGATGAGAGGAGTTGATAGCCATCGCGATGATCCAAGTGGCGAGAATGAAGAAGGGGCACAGCTTTGAACTGATGAGTGGGGAACGGAGGGGAAATACCACAGCACCAAATCGATCAATTGCTATCAGAACCAGGCTTTGAATAGACACAGTAGCGGAGACATGTGGTAAGGAGGGAAGCAGCTTACATAAGGCCTGGCCAAGAGGACCACTGATCAGCCAGCAGTCGACGTAAAACTGTGTTATTATGCGCGGAATCAGGAATATCGGAAATAGCAGATCGGACATGGCCATGTTTACGATTAAAAAGTTGATGGTTTTTCGCATGGCTTTCGTCTTGTAGACAATTATTCCAATGAAGATGTTTCCAGTCATCGAAACAACAAAGATCAGGCAGTAAGCGAAGGTTTTTTTCTATTCTTGCCGCTGCAGGATTGTAACAGCTCGATGAATGTATCAATGTCTGTGTTTCATTCGCTGTTGTGTTCAACATTGTCGACATTTGATAGCAAAGTTTGTTATCGAGTTATTTCGCAGGCTATTTTTTTTTGCTTGGTTTCTTAAGAAGCAAACACCGCTCTATTCGTTTGGACTTTTGGAAGTGGAGTCAAAAAAGTTTGAGTGATTATTTTTGGACTGCATGCTATTGCCGATTATTGACAGCTCTCGATGACATTGCACAAAAAAAGACCAATGATAAACTAGTAGCTGTTTGCCGTGTTCAGGCCTAAAAAGGTAACTTTTAATTACAATAGACCACCTGGAAGATTCCTCAATATTGAAGGTTCCTTCCTATAAGTGAAGTCGTTTTTCGTGTCGAAGTGAAAATAGAAACATTTAATTAGGAGAGCTTTAACTCATCTGCACTTGCATAATTGGTGCTCTCTCACTTTTTTTTTTTGATTCAATAGTAGTATCCTGCTGGTCAGTGATTATTTACGGCGTCTTTGTAACTTCAAGGTTGTCAAAGAGCTTCAATTAAAGTGTTCAGCTGTGTTGTGCCATTAAAAGCTTTAAAAGTGTTTCTGAACACTAAGTGATAATATGTACTACAAAATTCGCTACTCTGACTTCTTAAGATGTATCATATAAAATGATTGGCCAGTGAGAAGGCGGTGGACAAAAAAGTTGCAATATTTAACGAACAGCTCACTCCAAAATGCAAATTTTCTATCTATTAAAACATTTCTACGTTAATTTAGAGTATTTCTGAGAAAAACGTTTTGGATTTGGCAAATCGTATGTTAACAAAGTCGCTAGTTTGGTTCATAAATGACTTTGAGGCGCAAAAAAACTGAGTTACCATACAGTTCTAGGTGAGCCCTCAGTTGGTGTGAAAATGCATCCAAAATTTGATCCTGAGTTTTAGGAGCAAATAATTTTATGTTCTTGTATCTATGCTGCAAATTGAAAGCAAGAGATCTATCATTCGAATATTCATGTTTCAGTGTTTTAGCTGATTACTGCTCCTCTCTCACACTGTTCTGTTGCAATGAATTGCCCAAAAGATGACCCAGCTATTTGCCTATTTTGAAAAAAATAAAACTGTTCAAATAATTTGGCAGGCTAAAACAAAGGCATTTTCGTCCCGCCTCGTGAATTGTTTTGAAGAAATATAGCATGATAAATTTTGCATTAACCGAAAAACTCGGAAAAAAAAAATACGAGTTCCAGATGGGATTTGAACCCACGACCCTCCGTGATCTAGTCGGATAAGGGTGAAATGTGGGTCTTGACTAGAACCGCATGACGCAGTCACATAGTCAAATCAGGACAGGCACATGACTCATAACTGCATCGCGCAGTCACATTAAAGCATACCTGAGATGCAAACCATCCAACCTCCAAGTGAGTCTTTATGTAGAAATATAGCATGATAAATTTTGCATTAACTGAAAAACTCGGAAAAAAATACGAGTTCCAGATGGGATTTGAACCCACGGCCCTCCGTGATCTAGTTGTATCAGCTCTACCGGCTACTGGAGACTCTATGGTGAGCAAGGGTGAAATGTGGGTCTTGACTAGAACTGCATCACGCAGTCACATAGTCAAATTACTACTGATTTGAATCACCCTTGGGCGGCTGGAGTTACTTTTTTGTACCTGTATTTCTCGGCTCTTCGTAGTAGACAAAATATGAGCGGGAAAACTGTATGGCCTTTTACAATGGCGAGGCTATCGTCTCGCCATTGTAAAAGGCCATACAGTTCGGACGCGAATATTTTTTTCTACTTGTGAAATAAAAACAATAAATGAATGCAAAGTATTGTTATGCGAATCGGTAGATATCTGTATCAAAAGTTAATGAATACTAATTAGCCGACCAGGAGTTTAATTTGTATCAAAAGTTAATTCTATTGTTTGATTGTATTGGGGTTTACATGTACAGTTGTGTACATGTAATCTGAATACTGTGCTGGGATTGGTTTGCTCCCTTACAATCCCGTATAATGAAAGCCTATTAATTCGTCTTCATTTCCTCGGCTAGACACCATTGACACTTAAATAAAGTTATCTTTAATATTTTTTGTAACTATACTACAGCGTGATTATGTATAAAGCAGGTGTCTCAAGAAAGGTTAAAATGACATCGTTCTGCAAAGATGTGCAAAGCTTCGTACAAGTGTACATGGAATCAAATATATATAAAGCAGTTTTAAATCAATAAATTTTTAGCAAGCGTTTTAGGTCTACGGAGACCTCCTATTTATTATATATACCTACAAATAGTTGTCAGTGTACGGTCTCCCTTCTCTGCCTTGTTCACATTTAATTTGTAATCATTTAATGCAAGATCAGTACACAATCATACTTTGCGTTTTGGGTTTGATTATCCGTTGCTAGTATCTTAAAATCTATTTCTCGATCACGTCTTTTGGCTGTTTGAACAAGTATCAATACTAGCGAAGACTCGATTTCAGTTGATTGATTTTACAATTTAATATTAAATCTGACTCGGTGTGTCATGATTACCCATAGACAACTCAACAACATTTAAGAAGATTTCTTAGACTTTGGCGATAGTTTTCACTGAAAAGAAAGCAGATGCAAGGATTTATAGCACAATATGCGTGCGCCAAAAAGACGGCAACCAAATGAAAGTATCGAAAGCCACAAGACCATATTTCCGACACAAAGTAGAATAGAATCAACCCGATACTGACAGGAAGCCAGCATACTGCAAAGCCTAACACAATAGCAATGGTTAGCTTTAACACATTTTTTTCCCTTTTCACGCGTTGCTGTCTGGCGTTGGTCGCTTGCTCGCCTGGAATTGTCTGTGACTTCAGCTTTATATAAATGATAGTGTAAATTATGGCTATCAACACCAAAGGGATAAAAATGTTCACCACATATGTTGTCAAAAGATGATTTTTGACAGACCAAGACTCTCCATAGACTTCTTTCCATTGTGCTACACACACTTGCCCTCCTTGATATTCAACAAGTTTGTATCTGAAGAAATTAGGGGAGAAGTAAGCCATCGCGACGATCCAAGTGGCAAGAATAAAGAAGGGGCACAGCTTTGAACTGATAAGTGGGGAACGGAGGGGAAATACGACAGCACCAAATCGATCCACTGCTATGAGAACCAGGCTCTGCACAGACACAGTAGCGGAGACATTTGGTAAGGGAACCAGCTTACATAACGCCTGGCCAAGAGGACCACTGATCAGCCACGAGTCGACGTACATCTATGTTATTATGCGCGGGATCAGGAAAGTTGGGTACAGCAGATCGGACATGGCCATGTTTACGATAAAAAAGTTGATGGGTTTTCTCATGGCTTTCGTCTTGTAGACAACTATTCCGATTAAGATGTTTCCAGCCATCGAAACAATAAAGATCAGGCAGTAAGCGAAGGTTCTTCCTATTCTTGCCGCTGCAGGATTGTAACAGCTCGCTGACTGTATTGATGACTGTGTCCCGTTCACCGTTGTGTTCAACATTGCCGACATTAGATAGCAAAGTTTGTTATCGGGTTATTTCTCAGGCTATTTCTTGCTTGGTTTCATAAGAAGCAAACGCCGCTCTGTTTGTTTGGACTTAGAAGAGAAGTCAGTCAAGTTTGACTGATTATTTCTGGACTGCTATCATCAATTATTGAAAGCTGGCGATGAATGCACGAAAGAGACCAATGATAAACTAGTAGCTGTTTGCTTAGGCCTAAAAAGGGAACTTTTAATTAAAATAGACCACCTCCAAAATTAAAGACATGAAAGGTTCTCTTTCTAAAAGTGAAGTTGTTTTGCTTGCAGAAAGAACATAGAAATATTTAATTACGAGAGCTTTAAGGTGCGCGTGGTCTGACCATCTGCACCTGCGTAATATATACTATCTCACTCGTCTGTTTCAATAAGAGTAACTTTTCGTCTGTTTGATTATCCACTGCACCTTTTCAACTTGAAGGATGACGAAGAGCTGTGTTTTGCCATAGACAGTTTTATTAGCCGTTTCCGAACCATAAGTGGTAATCTGTACTAAATAATTCGCGACCCTTACTTCTCAAAAAGTATCGTGCAAAACTTGGTGTCCTACATTAACACCTAAATAGGAGGTCTCAGTCGACCTAAACTTGTAACAAATATTTCTTTAAGACTGCTCTGTATTTTATTCAATGTAAACTTGTAAGAAGTTTTGTAGAACGGTAGGCAACTTTTCTTAAGATATTACGATGTCTGAAGTTATTTGCAAACTGTATATACATAAAAAAAAAACTTCAAAATAACACAGGACGAATTATCAAGATTCCGTAAACTGAAACATAGCGGAAACACATGACACCGTTGCGGAAACGCAACGGATCATGACGTTTACTCGACGTTTCCGTCGCTGCGGACACAGCGGAACCGGACTACTTTTTTCCATGTTTCCGTCGGTTTTCCGATGCAGGAAACAAGTGTTTCCACAAGCGTAACTGTGTGTTGCAAGTTGTGGAGACACAAGAAAACACTTCGGAAACTGATGTCTGTTTCGTGTCACTTCTCCGAGTTTTCGCGTCGGAAACATGGTAATTCACAATGTTTTCTCTCTCTTATATATGCACTTAACTGCATTTGCAAAAATTCTTTAAGTCGTTATAACTGAAATGTTTTGTTAGCTCATGCGTCTATCAGTATAAATTGTATACAAGGCAAAAGTCTTCTTTAACTTAAAGAAATTGTACCACAGCAATAATCCGCCAAAACTTAATTATTTATTTTCCCTTCAAGAATCACCCCAAAGTTAATTTACAGCTGTACTAGTATCGTTTACCTTTCTCATTTAGTCGAAGAAAGGGTTATTAACTGAAAAAAAAAACTACATACGTATTCAATACAATACCATATAGCAGAATGTAATTTTTAAGGTGTTGGTCGCAGACGATACACAAAAAAATACCGTCTTCTCAATGGTTATAAATATTGACGAATTTGTAGGTCTACAACTAAACAGGTCCACATCTCAATTCTCCGTAAATCGGTGGCTTATAAATGACAAACAAAAATTGTCAACTCTTATTTACCAGAAAAGCATTTTATATTTACGCATAACCTAATAATAAAACAAATGAACAGGACGCGTCTTCGTTCGTTCTCGCCGTGTTCTTTGAACATAAAAATGTTCGCAAAGTAGCGTTGTAGATTGCCATAGTGTTCTTAAATGATGTCTCGCCCCAACCTCGTACCAAGGGCCTCTCTCCTTTTCCTCCCTTGTCGTCGAGGAGAGAGACGACAAGGGAGAAAAAGGAGAGAGGCCCTGGGTACGAGGTTGGTCTCGCCCAGGGAGCTTTTGTTTATGTTTGTTGCATTGAGCTAATCACTACGTATTGCCCAACGAGGGCCATTTGTGGGGCAGGGCCGTGCAGATGGCTTTTCCATTCTTTTCACCTGAGCACGATTTCCGTATAATTGACGCGGTTCGCGGGAAAAATTATAGACAATGTATGGAAAAATTGAAAACGTAACTGAACGCTTTCTAGCCCAGCTGCATCCTTCATATTCGGCGAATAAAAACCTCTGCCTTATTTTTTAACTTTACAACCCAGAAGTTGCCCAGAATTCGTTTTTTGTAAAAGATATTTGCCGTCGGATTCTCATACAAACACTGTAATTTCTACCCGCTTTGCCCATCGTCAAGATGGCGTCGAAAGCCGTAATAAGGCCTATTCTCTTGATCCTCTTGTTGCTCTCGATCTCGGTCCTTTGTTAGTTCCTTGTTCACTTTCCTGACAGCGTTCTTGTAATTTTTAAAAATAAAAGAAACCGCGTTTTATATAACTTTAAGTGTCAATGGTGTCCAGCCGAGGGAATGGAGTTGAATTATTAGGCTTTCAGAACAGCCAAGAAACACAGGTGCAGACAATTAACTAGGTGAAACGAAATTGCCTCTGTTTTAGGCTGCCAGATTAGTTGACGCAGTTGTTTCAAAATAGACAAACTGATAGGTCACCTTTGGCCAATTCACAGCAAACATGAATGTTGGGATAATAAATTTCTTACTTCCAATTTCCAACATAAATAGAACATGTTCTTTGCTCCTGAAACTCAGGATCAGATTTTGGATGCATTTTAACGCCATCCGAGGGTTCACCTAGAACTGTCCCATAAAAGTGTGAGATTCTCTTTGCCTCTCAAACTTAATCATGAACCAAAATACCGGCTTTGCTTGTTGGCTTCAATTTGAAAACAAAGAATTATTAGCAATTTGCCAAATTCAAAACGTTTTGCATAGAAATTGTCTTATTTAATGTAGCAGTGTTTTAGTAGATAGAAAATTTGCAATTTGGAGTGAACTGTTCGTTAAATATCGCAACCTTTTTTTGTTCACCGCCTTTTCACTGGCCAATCATTTGTATGACCCGAAAAACGACTTCACCTATAGGAAGAAAACCTTTAATTTTGGACAATCTTCCAGGTGGTCTATAGTTTAATTAAAGGTTGCCTTTTAGGCCTGAAACATAGCAAATAGCTAATAGTTTATCATTGGTCTCTTTTGTGCAGTGTCATCGAGGGCTGTCAATAATCGGTGAAAGCAGTCCAAATATAATCTCTCAAACTTGTTTGACTCCATTTCCAGAAGTCTAAATAAACAGAGCGGCCGCGTTTGCTTCTTAAGAAACGGAGCAAAAAACAGCCTGAGAAATACCTCGATAACGAAACTTTGCTATCTAATGTCGACAATGTTGAACACAACGATGAATGGAACGCAGTCATCAATACAGTCATCAAGCTGTTACAATCCTGCAGCGGCAAGAATAGGACAAACCTTCGCTTACTGCCTGATCTTTGTTGTTTCGATGGCTGGAAACATCTTCATCGGAATAATTGTCTACAAAACGAAAGCCATGAGAAAACCCATCAATTTTTTAATCGCAAATATGGCTATGTCCGATCTGCTGTTTCCGATTTTCATGTTCCCGGAGAGATTAGCAGAAATATACGTCGGTTCCTGGCGAATCAGTGGTCCTCTTGGCCAGGCCTTATGTAAGTTGGTTTCCGCCTTACACAATGTCTCCTTTACTGTGTCTATTCTAAGCCTGGTTCTGATCGCAGTGGATCGATTTGGTGCTGTCGTATTTCCCCTCCGTTCCCCACTCATCAGTTCAAAGCTGTGCCCCTTCTTCATTCTTGCTACTTGGATCGTCGCGATGGCTATCAACTCCTCTTATCTCTTTACCTACAAACTTGTTGAATATCCAGAAGGGCTACGGTGTGTATTGCAGTGGAATGAAGTTTTTGGAGATTCCTGGTCTTTTGAAAATTATTTTTTAACGGCATTTGTTGCATTCATTGTTATCCCGTTGGTGTTGATAGCCGTACTTTACACTACCATTTATTTGAAGCTGAAGTCACAGACAATCCCAGGCGAACAATCGACCAACGCAAGACAGCAACGCGTGAAAAGGGAACGAAATGTTCTGAAGATGGCCATTGCTATTGTGTTAGGTTTTGCAGTATGCTGGCTGCCCAACTGTATCTGGTGGATTCTGGTCCTCTTCGTTTCGGACTCATGGTCTTGTGGCTTCCAGTACTTCCGGTCCGTTGCTGACTTTTTGGCGAACGCAAATTGTGCTATAAATCCATGCATATGCTTTCTTTTCAGTGAAAATTATCGCCAAAGTCTCAGGACTCTTCTTAAATGTTTTTGATCTCTCCATGGGTAATCAGGCCAAGGCGTGTTCGTAAAAACAGTCCACTATCAAGTCACACTTCCAAGAGACAATTGTGATCGAGGAATGGATTTTCAGTTGCTTCCAGCGGACAATCAAACCAAAAACGCAAAATATGATTGTGTACTGACCCTGTATAAATGATGACAAATTGAATGTGTACGAAGTAGAGAACGGAGCCCTTTCCGTTTCGGTTAACCCAACTATATTTACAGGTAACGAGGTCTCAGTTGACCTAGATTTGTAAAAAAAATATTCAGTGAAAACTGCTTTGTATTTGATTCAATGTACACTTGTATGAAACTTTGCACAACCGGGTTTAACCGTTCTTGGGACACTAACTTTATATTATCATGTTGTAGTTATTTATAAAGTTTCAGTCGACCTGAAACTTTTTATTTATATTTATTTCCAAAGTTAAGTGCGTATGTCATTTTATGTAGAATTGAGAAACTCTAGATCCCTAGAGAAATGGGGTAGGGGGCGAGTTTTATGGTCATTGTTTGCTTAGGCTTTTTTCGTTTCTCGTTCGACTATGTTTTTCAGGTAAACGTGCTTCTTCTTATTCTGCTAGTATTTGCACTCGCATAAGAAACCTCGCACAACTATTGTGTTGTAAACTGCAAATAAGAGGACATCATGTGAAAGGACAACAGGTCCATTTTATGTATGTAAATCTAGCAAACACTTTTATCCACTTATTAATTGCAACTATCTCCGGATTCTACTGGTTTTATGTGTCACCTGTTCAAATCGCTATTTGTTGAATACAATGTTGGCAAGACAAGCGTGTCTTAATCAAAACTAATAACTGATGATATAAAGTCCTTTCTGTTATCCAACATGTTGTAACATAAGTGCCGTATCCTAGGCCATCCATGTTTTGGGCGAGCTGGAATTAAGGTTACTAAGCTTAAACCAATTCCACATAACGTTAATTGCATAAAACAATATGCTTTCCACTGACGATTTTAATGGGTTTTGAACTGTAGGAAATGGAGTTAAGTTAATACGCTATCAGAAAACGAGAAACACAGGTGCAGAAAATTGACGAGGCGGAAAGAATTGCCTTTGTTTTAACCTGCCAAATTATTTGACGCTTTTTTCAAAATAAACAAATAGCTTGGTCACTTTTTAGCAATTCACTGCAATAGACCAGTGTGTGAGAGGAGAAGTAATCAGCTGAAACGGGAATGTTCCAATAGTTTCTTACTTGCAATTTCCAACATAAATAGAACATGTTATTTGCTCTAAAACTCAGGATCAAATTTTGGATGCATTTTCACGCCATCTGAGGGTTCACCTAGAACTCTCCTATAAAAGTGTGAGACCCTCTTGGCCTCTCAAAGTCAACCATAAGCCAAAATAGCGGCTTTGCTAACAAGCAATTTGTCAAATCTAAAACGGTTTTATTAGAAATGCTCTAATTTGATGTAGCGATGTTTTAGAAGATAGAAAATAGTCTGCATTTTGGAGTGGACTGTTCTTTAAATGTTGCAACTTTTTTGGAGCTTTGAAGAACGGTGTATAACTTTCCTTGAGATCACTGGCTGGCTTTACGTGGTCTTGAAGTTTTTTTAAACTGCACCTATAAAAAAAGTACAAAAATAAATTGATTTTAAGTGTGAATGGTGTTCAGCCGAGGGGATGGAGTTGAATTATTAAGCTTTAAGAAGAGCCAAAAACCACAGGTGCAGAAAATTAACTATTAAAGCGGGAAGAAATGGCTTTGTTTCAGCATCCCAAATTATTTCACGCTTTTTTCAAAATAGACAAATAGCTTGGTCACTTTTTAGCAATTCACTGCAATAGACCAGCGTGCGAGAGGAGCAGTAATCAGCTGAAACATGAATGTTCAAGTAATTTCTTACTTCCAATTTGCAACATAAATAAAACATGTTATTTGCTCCTAAAACTCAGCGCCAGCAGGCAGTGCCTGCGGCATTAGTATTGTTGTATGCGCGCGCATGTTTTCGCGCCACATGTTCGGTATGTGCAATATGTCAGCCATCTTGGTTGCATTAAAAACTGCTGTTGAAGTTCTTTCGTTGTGACGTGCGTTCTTGTCTCTTAAACATTGGCGTGGTGGCAGCGACGATTAATCCACGTCCTCAAGAGCCTGAGTGTCGTCTCGCTGGTCCAAGCAACAACGAGTCTACCTATCCTATGGTCGAGTGAACTCTGAACAGCCGTCTCATCGTAAGGAAAGTATAACTTCACTGTTCCTTACTGTTACTGTGTTAAACATGCATTCAAATAGAGCCCCGAAACAGTGGTCCCTAACAAAGAATGAAAGTATCACATCATTTGAAGCCTGGCGCCAGAATCTTCAGTATTCCCTGTCTTTAGACGCTAATTTCGCCCCGTTTTTAGCAGACAATTTTACATGGCAGAAAAAGTCGTCCACTGCCCCCAATAGAGGGCTCACTACCGATGGGGAAGACGTCAATTTAACTCGCCGACGTACCGCCGCACAGAAGAACGTACACCTTGAACTCATGTTAGGTCAGATAGCAAATTTTTGCCCCGTTATTTCACGCAATACCATTGTGAAGAATACCACTTCAGTCAAGTCCATTTGGCAAGCAATAAGGTCCCACTTTGGCTTTCAGTCCACGGGTGCTCATTTTCTAGATTTCTCTAACATTAAACTCGAAGTTGATGAACGCCCTGAAGACTTGTTTCAACGGTTAATGTCCTTCACTGAAGATAATTTGCTTGTTGCAAATGGCAACATAACCCACCATAGGGAAGTCATTACTGTTGATGAGGAACTGTCACCCACACTTGAGAATTTCGTGGTTTTAACCTGGCTAAGACTCATTCATAACGATCTACCTGCCCTTGTCAAGCAGCGCTACGGAACTGAGTTAAGATCAAGAACACTTGCTTCCTTAAAACCTGAAATCTCGCAGGCGCTAGACTCTCTTCTCGATGAGATTCGCTCCAACGCCGACACCAAAGTTCTCCGAACCACTGCTTCACGGTTCAGGCAGCCACCTCCTCGCCCCTCCGTTAAGTCTTCTGCACAACCATGGCCTCCGAGGCGACCGAGGTCCTGTCCTTTATGTAAACAAGCTGGTCGCAACGACCAGCACTTCTTAAGTGCATGCTCATATTTACCTCCGGAGGACCGTACTTACCTTTCTCGTTCTCGCCTTACCTCTACCCTTGACGACGAGGAACCTGACTACTCAGACTATGTGCCCTCAGCCTTCCCCGACGAGGACGACCCCCCTCCACACACTACAGCTCGTACAGTTTCACGCCGTGTCAGCACTAAACAGTCACCCCACTTTAAGGCTTTTTACAAACAGCATCCACTCCGACTGACCCTAGACACAGGTGCAGAGACTAGTATGATCAAGTCATCCGTGGCCCGTTCAATTGGTGCAACCATTGTAAAGTCTTCCCAGCAAGCTTTACAAGCCGACGGCATGACTCCCTTAGCTGTAGCCGGGGAAACTCACCTCATCTTATCCCGAGCAGACAAACAACTCGGTCTTGACGCCCTCGTTGTTGACGACTTAGACGTAGACGTCCTGGCTGGCACACCCTTCCTTATTGCTAACGACATCACCGTCCGTCCCGCTTTGTGCCAAGTACGTATTCAGGACTCTGAGGTCATACATTATGACCCCGATAGTGATTCAACTGGCTCTCATGCTGTGCGACGTGCACAAAGTTACGTCCTACGCGCTTCCTCCTCCGCAACCGTTGTTTGGCCTGGTGAATACTTGGAACTGGACGTCCCTTCCGACCTAGGTGACGATTGCGTACTAGCACTTCAACCGCGCACAGACACCCCAATATCGAAACACACCAAACCCACCTGCATTTGGCCTGAACCTCAAGTTGTAGAAGCTGTCGGATCCAAAATCCGCTTAACCAACACTTCCAACGAGCCGAAAGCCATAGGTCGCCACGAGCACCTCAGCGAGATTCTACCCACAGCAGAAACACCGTCACCGACCCCCAACCCAGCATCCACCACTAAGTCAATTCCAGTGAAGCCACACAGTCTACCTCCCTTCTCGTCTTCCGTGTCCTTAGACCCCGACAAATTGCTGCCAGATGAAACCCGTCTCAAGTTTCAACAGCTGCTGCAGTCATACGACAGAGTCTTCAACCCCGACATAGCCGGTTACAATGGTGCTGCTGGTCCCATCCAAGCAACTGTGAATATAGGCCCCGTACAGCCTCCACAACGGAAAGGCCGCGTACCTCAGTACTCTCGCAACCAACTGGTAGAACTCCAAGCTAAGTTTGACGAGCTGGAACAGGCCCAGGTCTTCCGTCGCCCCGAGGATCTGGGCATAACCGTTGAGTATCTTAATCCTTCATTTCTTGTAAAAAAGCCTTCAGGTGGTCACCGACTCGTGACCGCATTTGCCGACGTAGCACGCTACAGTAAACCGCAGCCATCTCTAATGCCAGACGTCGACACAACCCTGCGCACTATCACACCATGGCGCTACATGATCCAAACTGATCTCACCCGAGCATTCTACCAGATACCTCTCTCCCAGTCTTCTCTAAAGTACTGTGGTGTAGCCACCCCCTTCCGTGGAATCCGTGTATACACAAGATCAGCAATGGGGATGCCTGGCTCCGAGACCGCACTCGAGGAAATGATGTGTCGTGTTCTGGGTGACTTAATTCAAGAAGGCTGCGTGGCTAAACTCGCAGACGACCTGTACTGTGGCGGCGATACACCCGAAACCCTCTTGACCAACTGGAGACGGGTACTGGAGGCGCTTGATCGTTGTAACCTCCGTTTGTCCCCTACGAAGACTGTCATCTGTCCAAAGTCTACCACCATCCTTGGCTGGATCTGGTCTCAAGGCCGTCTATCAGCCAGCCCTCATCGTATTGCCGTCTTGCAATCATGCCCTCCTCCCCAAAGTGTGAAAGGCCTACGTTCCTTCATTGGAGCCTATAAAGTCCTCAGTCGCGTACTCCCAAACTGCTCGGACATAGTGGACCCCCTCGAGAGCACCCTCACGGGCCTCCAGTCTAACGACAAGCTGCTTTGGGATGAGAACCTCACCTTCAGGTTCAAGCGTGCCCAGGAGTATCTGTCCAAACACAAATCCATAGTCCTACCACGTCCTTCTGACACTCTTTGGATAGTCACCGATGACTCAGTCACCAAGAGAGGCCTTGGTGCTACATTGTATGTTACCCGTGAAAGTCATCTTTCCCTTGCTGGCTTCTACAGCGCCAAGTTGCGGAAACACCAAGTCACCTGGCTCCCCTGCGAGGTCGAAGCATTATCTATTGCTGCTGCTGTCAAACACTTCGCTCCATTCATCATTCAGTCGCAACAGCCTACGACTGTATTAACTGACAGCAAACCGTGCGTTCAAGCAATTGAAAAGTTATGTCGCGGTGAATTCTCGGCCAGCCCCCGAGTAACTTCCTTCCTCACGACTGTAAGCCGTTACCAAGTCAGTCTTCAACATTTGGCTGGTAAGGCCAACCTTCCGTCTGACTTCACCAGTCGCAATGCCCCCGACTGCAGTGAGCCTAAATGCCAAATTTGCACCTTCGTCCACGAAATGGAAGACTCAGTCGTGCGTAGCGTTTCGATTCAGGACATTCTCGACAAGAAGTCCAACCTCCCGTTCACCACAAGGTCAGCATGGCTACAGATCCAGAACGACTGCCCCGACCTCCGAAGGGTGCATGCCCACCTCAAACAAGGCACTCGCCCGTCAAAGAAGATCACCAATATTCGCGACGTTAAGCGGTATCTCAGCTGCACCTCCATTGCTCGTGACGGAGTCCTCGTAGTCAAACACTCCAAGCCATTCGTTCCTGTTTCCGAAGCAATTGTTGTGCCCCGTTCTGTACTGGATGGTCTTCTAACTGCCCTCCACATCAAACTAAACCATCCTTCCCGCCATCAGCTCCAAATGGTGTTCCAACGACAGTTCTTTGCCCTCGACATGAGCGACGCCATTTCCTGCGTTACATCTGCCTGCCACACGTGCGCTTCACTCCAGTCGTTTCCGAGCACCTTGGTATCCCAATCCTCTGATGACCCTCCCGAAGTGATAGGAATCTCCTTTGCCGCTGACGTAATCAAGCGCCACCGTCAGTTCATCCTTGTTCTTAGGGAATGCTCCACGTCACTTACTGCATCTTGCTTGATACCGGACGAAAAGCATGACACTCTACGCGATGCCCTCACAAAACTAATCGTCGGTTTACACCCTCTTGATGGTCCTAGAGCTGTTATACGTGTTGATCCTGCTCCTGGTTTTTCATCCCTGAGCAACAACGACTCGCTCGAACATTTAAACGTCTCAATCGATGTCGGCCGTATTAAAAATAAGAACCACAACCCTGTCGCCGAGAAGGCAGTCCGCGAACTTGAAGAAGAGCTCCTCCGACAAGAACCAGGTGGAGGACCAGTAGGCGAAGTTGGCCTCGCTCTGGCTACCGCACGTCTTAACTCCCGCCTTCGTTTCTCGGGTCTTTCTTCTCTCGAGTTGTGGACCCAACGCAACCAATTCACCCATGAGCAGTTGCCGTTGTCTGATTACCAACTCATACTCGATAGGCACAAACATCGCTCTACTAACCACGCCTATAGCGAGAAAACCAAGAACCCCCGCGGTCTTGTCGCAAACACGCCACCTCTACAAGTTGGAGATATTGTCTACCTCTTCTCTGATAAGGACAAGTCACGCGCTCGTGATCGCTATGTCGTTGTCTCCATCGACACCCCTTGGTGTTTTGTAAAGAAGTTTCGTGGCTCACAACTCAGAGCCACTTCTTACAAAGTCAAGCTGTCCGAGTGCTATTCCGTTCCCTCTTCCATCATTGTGCCCAGCCTCCCAGGTCCTTCAGCCCCTCCAGACATGGACGTCGAGCCTCCAGTAACTCCTGCGGTGTCCCCAGCCCCGGTACATCCTGTGTTACCTCCCCCTGCACCTCCAGAACTCATCACCATTCCGTCTGACGAGGAACAAGTCCCGTCCTTCACCAGTGATGACACACCACTTGATACCATCAGTCGCTCACCTTCCTCTGTCGCTGTACAAGACGAGTCAAGCACAAGTGTTGCGGTCACAGATCAACCATTGTTGTCTCCTCCCAACTTTCCTGATCACCCAGCTTCAAGACCTCAAAGGCAGCGCAGACCTCCTTCACACTTGCAGGACTATGTTAGATTTTAACCTGCGTGTGGTACCGTTAGATCCACAGTTTAGTTTTAGGTTTACACTTTCACAAGGTACTACTAGAGACTGAGACATTTGGTTAGTCTGTCTTAATTGACATGCAGTTTTCTTCGTTTAAGTTCATATTTTTATTGCCCATGTATTTCAAGCCTGTGTACAACTACAGTTTGTCAGTTCGCTACCATTTTAAGGTGAGAAGAGGTTGCGCCAGCAGGCAGTGCCTGCGGCATTAGTATTGTTGTATGCGCGCGCATGTTTTCGCGCCACATGTTCGGTATGTGCAATATGTCAGCCATCTTGGTTGCATTAAAAACTGCTGTTGAAGTTCTTTCGTTGTGACGTGCGTTCTTGTCTCTTAAACATTGGCGCAGGATCAGATTTTGGATGCATTTTCACGCCATCTGAGGGTTCACCTAGAACTAACCAAGAACTTTGCCTCTCAAAGTCAATCATAAACCAAAATAGCGGCTTTGCTAACAAGCAATTTGTCAAATCCAAAACGTTTTCCTTAGAAAAACTCTAATTTGTTGTAGCAATGTTTTAGTAGAAAGGAAATTTGCAATTTGGAGTAAACTGTTCGTTAAATATCGCAACTTTTTTTGTGCACCACCTTCTCACTGGCCATCCATTTTGTATGATACTTATAAAGAAGTCAGGGTAGCGAATTATTTAGTACATATTATCACTTTGTGTTCAGAAACACTATTAATAAAAGCTTTTTTATGGCACAACACAGCTGAACACTTTATTTAAAGCTCTTTGATAACCTGAAAGTTAAAAAGGCGCCGTAAATAATTACTGGCCGGAAGGATACTGCTATTGAATCAGAAAAGAAATGAGATTGCACCAATTATGCAAGTGCAGATGGTCAGACCACCTTAAAGCTCTCGTAATTAAATATTTCTATTTTCTTTTGGCAAGAAAAAGAGCTTTTCTTTTAGAAAGAGAACCTTTATTTTAGGTCAATCTTCCAGGTGGTCTATTTTAATTAAAAGTTACCTTTTATGGCCTCAACACGACAAATAGCTGATAGTTTTTCCTTTGTACGCTGTCATCGCCAGTCTTCAATAATCGGTGAAAGCAGTCCAAAATTAATCAATCAAACTTTGGTGACTCCACTTCCATGCAGAAGGCCAAACAAACAGAGCGGCGTTTGCTTCTTAAGATACCAAGCAAGAAATAGTCTGAGATATACTAAACTCGATAACAATCTTTGCTATCTAATATCGACAATGTTGAACACAACGGTGAATGGGACACAGTCATCAAGTTGTTACAATCCTGCAGCGGTAAGAATAGGAGCAACCTTCGCTTACTGCCTGATCTTTGTTGTTTCGATGGCTGGAAACATCTTCATCGGAATAATTGTCTACAAGACGAGAGCCATGAGAAAACCCATCAACTTTTTAATCGCAAATATGGCCATGTCCGATCTGCTGTTTCCGATTTTCATGTTCCCGGAGAGATTAGCAGAAATATACGTCGGTTTCTGGCTAATCAGTGGTCCTCTTGGCCAGGCCTTATGTAAGTTGGTTCCCGCCTTACACAATGTCTCCGCTATTGTGTCTATTCAGAGCCTTGTTCTCATAGCAGTGGATCGATTTGGTGCTGTGGTATTTCCCCTCGGTTCACCACTCATCAGCTCAAAGCTATGCCCCTTCGTCATTTTTTCCACTTGGATAGCGGCGATGGCTTTCCTCTCCCCTATTTTTTTCGCCTACAAACTTGTTGAATATCCAGGAGGGCTAGTGTGTGTAGTGCAATGGAAAGAAGTTTATGGTGACTCCTGGTCTTTCGAAAATCATCTCTTAACAATATCTATTGCATGCTTTTTCATCCCGGTGGTGTTGATAGCCGTACTTTACTTAATCATTTATTTAAAGCTGAAGTCACAGACAATTTCAGGCGAGCAATCGACCAACAATAGACAGCAACGCTTGAAAAGAGAACGAAATGTGTTAAAGATGGCCATTGCTATTGTGTTAGGGTTTGCAGTGTGCTGGCTTCCCTTTAGTATCGTGTTGATTCTGTTATACTTTGTATCAGGCAAATGGTCTTGTGGCTTTCAATTCTTCTCGTCTGTTGCCGTCTTTTTGGCGCACTCAAATTGTGCTATAAATCCTTGCATATGCTTTCTTTTTAGTGAAAACTATCGCCAAAGTCTCAGGAATCTTTTTTAATGTTTTTGAGCTCTCCAGGAGTAATCAGGCCACACCGAGTCAGATTTAATGTTTCGTAAAATCAATTTGATTAACTAAAATCGAGTCTACACTAGTACTGATGCTTGGTCAAACGACCAAAAGACGTGATTGAGGAACGGATTTGAAGATGCTTGCAGCCGATAATCAAACCGAAATCACAAAATATGATTGCGTACTGGTACTGAACATGCATAAATAATGACAAATGTAAAAGAGGCAGAGAATCGTAGAGAATCCATTTTTATTGTTCCGTTTTGATTAAATAGGTAAATAGGAGATCTCGGTCGACCTAAACTTGTAAAAAATATTTATTTTAAACTGCTTGTATTTGATTCAATGTCAACTTGCAAGGAACTGTGTATATAGAAGGGTGTTCAACTGTTCTTGAGACACTAGCTTTACATGAGTAGGCGTTTCTCCAGGTCATTTTTCGCTGGGGCTTTTTTTATTGAGTACAAAACGCTCAACCTACTCTACAAGATGACATTATTTTGTTGGCTGCCGGTTGTGAAGTCATATGACATCACATAAAATCATGAGAGTCGCCATCTTGGATTTCATCATTTTCAACCTCGAGCAACTGTTGTGTTATAAATTGCCTGACAACATTGTAACTTAAATGCCGTATCTTACGTTACTCATGTTTTGGGCAAGCCAGAATAAAGGTTTCTGAACTTAAACCAATTCAACATAAAGTTAATTGCGTAAGGTAAGATGTCTTCCACTGCCAATTCTAGTAATGGATTTTGAACTGCAAGAAATGGAGTTAAGTTAACAAGTTTTCAAAAGAGCCGAGAAACACAGGTGCAGAAAATTAATTAGGCGGGTAGAAATTGCCTTTTTTTAGCCTGCCAAATTAGTTTACGCTTTTTTCAAAATAGACAAATAGCTAGGTCACCTTTTTAGCAGTTCACTCCAGTAGAACAGTGTGTGTGAGGAGCAGTAATCAGCTGAAACATGAATGTTCGAGCTATTTGTTACTTCCAACTTCCAACATAAATAGAACATATTATTTGCTCCTTGAACTATGGATCGAATTTTGGATGAATTTTCACACCATCTGATGGTTCACTTAGAACTTTCCTATAAAAGTGTGGGATGCTCTGCCCCTCAAACTTTAACATAAACCAAAATACCGGCTTTGTTAGTTGATTTCAATTTGAGGACAACGAATTTTAAGCAGTTTGAGAAATCCAAAACTTGTATAGAAATGCTCTTATTTGATGTAACAATGTTTTAGTACGTAGATAGAAAATTTGCAATTTGGAGTGAATTGTTCGTTAAATATTGCAACTTTGTTTGTGCAACGGCTTTTTACTGGCAGTCATTTTGTATGACACTTAATTTGAAGTCAGGATAGCGAATTACTTAGTATTATCACTTAGTGCTCAGAAAAACTATCAATAAAAGCTCTTTATTACACAATACAGCTGATCACTTCAATGGAAGCTCTTTAACAACCTGAAAGTTAAAAGGACGCCGTAAATAATCACTGACCAGAAGGATACTGCTATTGAATCAGGACAAGTGAGATAACACCAATTATGCAAGTGCAGAAGATCAGACCACCTTAAAGCTCTCGTAATTAAATATTTCTATTTTCTTTCGGCAAGAGAAACGACTTCACATTTAGAAAGAGAACCTTTAATTTTGGACAATCTTCCAGGTGGTCTAATTTAATTAAACGTTATCTTTTTAGGCCCGAACACGACAAAAAGCTAATAGTTTTTCCTTTGAACACAACGGTGAATGTGACACAGTCATTAATACAGTCATCGAGCTGTTATAATCCTGCAGCGGAAAGAATAGGAAAAACCTTTGCTTATCGCCTGTTCTTAGTTGGTTCAATGGCTGGAAACATCTTCATCGAATCAGCCATACGAAAACCCATTAACTTTTTAATCGTAAACATGGCCATGTCCGATCAGCTGTTTCCGATTTTCCTGGTACCGGTAAAAACAACTCGGTTGTACGTCGACTCGTGGCTGATCAGTGGTCATCTTGGCCAGGCCTTATGTAAGCTGGTTCCCTTCTTACAAAATGTCTCCTTTACTGTGTCTGTGCAGAGCCTGGTTCTGATAGCAGTGGATCGATTTGGAGCTGTGGTATTTCCCCTCCGTTCTCCACTCATCAGTTCAAAGTTGTGCCCCTTCTTCATTCTCGCCACTTGGATCATTGCGATGGCTATCAACCCCTATAGGCGTACGAGGCGGGGGGTGGCGAGGGGGGCTGCAGCCCCCCCAGTGCCAAAATTTTTCGGGCAAAATGCTAAGAATTCGGGCATTAAGCCAGATAAAAAATAGAAGATAAGCAGAAAAATCTCAACATTACAATTAAAACGAATTATGTCAACAGAAAAAGTATTGGAAATATATCGAACTTTGTGGATCAAAAGTCCAAACTTCTCATTTATCTTTCGTTTCCTCTCGCAAATTGCTATAATCATATTTGATTTTTCTCGCAAAGTCTTCATGGCCCCTCAGTTTGATTTAGTGGAAATCAACTTGTCTATAGCTTGAACGTTTGTGCGAAGTGGATCCAGTGTAGGACCTTGAAACAAAGCTGGATACGGTTACAAATGTAATGAAGCTCACGGCTATTATAAATGCGTTTGACTCAAATGTTAAGTTCTCAGGGCTAGCTCAAAACTTTTAACAAAATGTTTCAACCCATTCATCCGTGAATGTTTCACACGCTTTATATAACTTTCAAATGGGGAAAAACGATGTAAATTGCCTCCCAAAAATACTTTTATTTTTGCTGTACTAAAGTGAATTAAAAAAATTTTCCGAAAAGAAAGGATTCAGTGCATTGACACCTTCGGGCAACGTCACGAGATTAATTAAAGAACTATCGTTTCTTTTAAGCAAGCAGGCAAGGTTTGTACACAACTTTTTCAACGCACGTTTTGCTGTCCATTTCATATGCCTGTTTATTCGGCTTTCGACCCATCCCAATTTTTTTTTCGGGAAATAAGGTCTCCGCCCCCCCAGGTCCGAAGGTGCCCGTACGCCTATGTCAACCCCTCTTATCTCTTTGCCTGGAAACTTGTTGAATATCAAAAAGGGCTAATATGTGTATTGCAGTGGAATGGAGAGTCCTGGTCTTTTGAAAAAATCATCTTTTAGCAGCATTTGTTTTTAACTTTTTTATCCCCTTTGTGTTAATAGCCATACTTTACACAATAATTTATTTAAAGCTGAAGTCACAGAAAATTCCAGGCGAGCAATCGACCAACGCCACACAGCAACGCGTAAAAAGGGAACGAAATGTGCTGAAGATGGCCATTGCTATTGTTTTAGGGTTTGCAGTATGCTGGTTGCCCAGCTGTATCTTGTGGATTCTGATCCTCTTCGTATCGGACATATCGTCTTGTGGCTTCGAATACTTTGTTTTAGTTGCCGAGTGTTTGGCACTCGCAAATTGTGCTTTAAATCCTTGCATCTGCTTTCTTTTCAGTGAAAATTATCGTCAAAATCTAAGGAATCTTCTTAAATGTTTTTGTGCACTTCAGGGATATTCAAGCCACACTGAGTCAAATTTAACGAGTGGATCGTAAAAACAATCAACTAAATCGATTCTGCACTAGTATTGATACGAGCTGACTTAACGGCCGAAAGGCATGTGATTGCAATGAGGAATGGATTTTACGTTGCTAGCAGCAGATAATAGAACCCAAAACGCAAAATATGGTTATGTACTGACCCTGTAAAATGATCACAAATTAAATATGAACGAGGCAGAAAAGGAAGCCCTTTTTTATTATTCCGTTTCGGTAAATACAACTGTATTTACAGTAACATATCATTTTTCCGTTTCGGTTAAAACAACTATATTAATAGGTAAACAAAGGAGGGTCTCAGTCAACCTAAATTTGTAAAAGTATTTATTTAAAACTGCTCTGCATTTGATTCAATGTGCACTTGTGGGGAGCTGTGTATAGAATGGTGTTTAACATGGTCATTTTTTGCTGGGGCTTTTCTTATTGCGTTCGACGAAGGAGAGCGCAAGCCTAATTCTGTTTTGCGTCCTGTGTCTTTTGAGTTGGTAGGCCTGTGCACTGTTATGCGGAATGAATCGAGCCGTAATGCGCGCGCAGGTGTATGGACTCCAAATTGGCCGCCCCGATTGATTTTTGCAGGGGCAAGTCTGGCCGGGAAACTGGTGCGACGATATTTTAGTCTCGTTTTCGCATTGAATCGTCCCTTTTGTCATCTTTTCGCTGTTCTGCACGCGTGCTTCACGAATTCGCTATAGAACATTTCGTTTGGTCGCTAGATTGTGTACTTAATAAAACTGTTACGTTCTCGTACAAGAATCGCCTCTTCTGTCGTCTTTGGTCGCTGAACTGCGACCAAAACTGACCGTTGCTTGTGGTCAAATAGCAAATGTTCTGAGTTGTATAGCCCAGCGGCCATTGTGCCACTTGATCATGGCTTGTGATCAAATAACAAACTTTCCGAGTTATGTAGCTCGGCGGCTGTTGAGCCACTTGATCATTACTTGTGATCAGAACACGGCGTTATCGAGTGATGAGGCTCGCATTTGCGTTAAACATTTGCACGGTGTAGACGACATCAGAGCAGATGAAGCGATCGAATACAACCGAATCATTGTTCAGTCAGATGAAGCGATCGAATACAACCAAACCATTGTTCAGTCGAGTAAATGCGGCACCGGAAGCATTCTTTTGTATAACGTGACCAAATCACGTCGTGCACAGAGTTCTGTCCAGACTTCGATAAATGATACCCACAATAATTATGATAGTAAGCTTATAAAGAGATATGAAAGAGATGTCCGTGTTGTAGCTGGAAAGAATGGCGATAGGAGTTGTTCTGTTGCTATGATCTCTACAAATGCTGAGAAATCTCAAGCTGTGAAAAAAAGCAAAAAGCAACAGGAAACGAGACAGAGAACCATCTCGAATTTCTGTTCGTAGAGTTACTAAATCGCTTAGAAGAAAGAAATACAGAAGTAGACTTAAAAAACTACTGAAACATAATTTCCCAAGCTCCTCACTTATTAGAAATTTTTGTAGCAATTACAAGAAATGGTTTATTTTGTGTAACTCTGAGCATTTTTACAGTAAATATGAGTTTCTAATATGTTTTTTTCATAAACAAAAAAAAAGATACAAGTATTGCCCTGGTAAACAGAAAGAGTTATCAATTGACATGCTTCAAACAAAGTCTGACTTCAGTCAGACCCAGTCACAATTGCTGGTTTTCACTGTCACGCAAGTAACGATACTGTCACGCGCTGCAAAAAATAAATCCGAGGCTATTGAATTAAACAAATCAAGAATATTACAGGTTGTAGAAAATTACAAGAGAGTTAACGTGTCAAAGTCTCAGGTCTGTACGGTATTTCGTACTCGAGTTATCCGTCATTATGTTTAACATAAATTTAGAGAGCACAGTATGGAAACGCCATGTTGGAGCCCCTGTGGAGGGGCACCAAGATGGCCGCCGGAAATCAATGAAAACATCTGGCATTCACTTCTGCTATAAAACGCGCTCAGTTCACCTTCATGAACATGTAAACATTCATATAAACACTTCTTGTAAAGCCTCAATTTTTCAGATCGTTGAAATTCACAGAATGAGGCATTTTTTTAAGCATACGTGACAGCCTTCAGGCGGTCATTCTGGTGCCGTGTGGCGCAAAACTCCGAAATTCAAAATGTAATTTCTTAAAGACGGTGGATGCTATCGAGCTGAAAACCTTAAAAAAGATATGTATTAAGGACGTCTCGCGATTCTGGATTTAGAATTTTGATGACGTCACATGAAAACCAAGAATAGCGCTTTTGGTCATATTTTCCAAAGTTCAAATTTAAAAGGAGGTATGCTTCCTGCAAATGACAGTTGTAATTTGCCTTGGGTATCTCTTAATGAGAGACTTTCATTAATAAGTTTAATGCCTTATGATGCTGGTGGGAGTGGAGACTGTTTTTTTAGGTCAGTTTCACACCAACTGTATGGAACTGCAGAGCTGCATTTTCAAATTCGTGCTGCTGGTATTAGGCACTTGAATAATCATCCAGAATTTTATGTTGAGAGCGTTTCTGACAATAGTTGGCAAGACTACATTCAGCAAATGTCAACACCAGGAACTTGGTGTGACAATGTAATTATCCAGGCAGTAAGTATTTTTAGTTGAAAGCAAATTCTGCAATATTAATTCATACTTCAATATATTGCTGTTTCAAGTTAAAAGTGCTTTCTATGGAATTCACATGTTGCTGTTTCAAATATAAAATAATGTTGTCTTTAACCTTAAAGGAACAGTGCCACAGCTGAGTTTAAGTTTGAACTTTGAACTGTGTCGTTACTTTCATACTTGTGTGTTACACATAACACACATTCAAAGACAAGCAATTGTCATTCATTCTTGGAATTAATAAAGTTATTGTTCACAGTTTATTCGCAATCAATGTTGTTAAATTATTCTTACAAACATTTCACCTTCCTCTTTTGTCCCATCACCAACAAATTGTACAAGAAAAAGGGGAAATCTCAGTCAACACCAAAAACTACCCCTCCTTTCAAGCCTTACTCGAACGCATTCCCCTAATCGCTGATTACTACTAGTTGAGTAGAAAGCGCTTATCTAACCTCTACAAAATGACATTATTTTGTTGGCTGTGACGTCATATGATGTCACACTGAGTCATTAGAGCCGCCATCTTGGATTTCCTCACTCTCAACCTCGAGCAACTGCTGAGTTATATATTGCCTGACAACGATTAGATTCCCTGACCAGAACCCTCGTCAACAGCAAATCATTTCAATGGTGCATTGTAAAAATACGAAGACAGTCCTGTTATCGAACATGTAGTAACAAAAGTGCCGTATCTTAGATCATTCATGTTTTAGATAAACTAAAATACGGGTTATTGAGCTTACAACACAAAGTTAATTACATAAGACACTGAAGCCTTCCACTGACAATTTTAATGGGTTTTGAACTGCAAAAAAGAGCCGAGAAACACAGGTGCAGAAAAAATAACTAGCCGGGAAGGAATTGCCTTTGTTTTAGCCAACCAAATTATTTGACGCTTTTTTCAAAATAACAAAATAGCTTGGTCACTTTTTAGCAATTCACTGCAATAGACCAGTGTGTGAGAGGAGCATTAATCAGCTAAAACATGAATGTTCCAATAATTTCTTACTTTAAATTTGCAACAAAAATAGAACATGTTATTTGCTCCTGAAACTCAGGATCAGATTTTGGACGCATTTTCACACCATCTGAGGGTTCACTTAGAACTTTCCTACAAAAGTGTGGAACCCTCTGCCCCTCAAACTTTATCATGAACCAAAATACTGGCATTGTTGGTTGATTTTAATTTGAGAGCAACGTATTATAAGCAATTTGACAAATCCAAAACTTGCTTAGAAATGCTCTTATTTGATGTAGCAACGTTTTAGTAGATAGAAAATTTGCAATTTGAAGTGAACTGTTCGTTAAATATCGCAACTTTTTGTGCAACGCCTTTTCATTGGCCAACCATTTTGTATGATACTTATTATTAAGTCAGGGAAGCGAATTATTTAGTACATATCATCACTAAGTGTTCAAAAACACTATTAATAAAAGCTTTTTATGGCACAACAACACTATAATTGAAGCTCTTTGACAACCTGAAAGTAAAGAAGACTTCGTAAATAATCACTGACCAAAAAGATACTGCTATTGTATTAGAAAAAAAGTGAGATAGCACCAATTATGCAAGTACAGATGGTCAGACCACCTTAAAGCGCTGGTAATTAAATGTTTCTATTTTCACTTCGACCCGAAAAACGACTTCACTTATAGGAAGAGATCCTTCAATATTGGGGAATCTTCGAGGCCGGGAGGTGGTCCATTCAAATTAAAAGTTTCCTTTTCAGCCCTGAACACGGCAAACAGCTACTAGTTTATCATTGCTCTCTACTGTGCAATGTCATCGCGAGCTGTGAATAATCGGTTATAGTAGTCCACAAATTATCACTCAAACTTGTTTGACTCCACTTCTAGAAGTCCAAACAAACAGGGCAGCGTTTGTTTATTAAGAAACCAAGTAAAAATAGCCTGAAAAATAACTCGATAACAAACTTTGCTATCTAATGTCAGCAATGTTGAACACAACGGCGAATGGAACACAGTCATCAATACAGTCATCGAGCTGTTACAATCCTGCAGCGGAAAGAATAGGAAAAACCTTCGCTCACTGCCTCATCTTTGTTGTTTCAATGGCTGGAAACATCTTCATCGGAATAATTGTCTACAAGACGAAAGCCATGAGAAAACCAATTAACTTTTTAATCGCAAACATGGCTATGTCCGATCTGCTGTATCCGATTTTCCTAATCCCGGAGAGAATAACTCGGTTGTACGTCGACTCCTGGCTGATCAGTGGTCCTCTTGGCCAGACGTTATGTAAGCTGGTCCCTTCCTTACCAAATGTCTCCGCTGCCGTATCTACGCAGAGCCTGGTTCTGATAGCAGTGGATCGATTTGGTGCTGTGGTATTTCCCCTCCGTTCCCCACCTGTTAGCTCGAAGCTGTGCCCCTTCTTTATTCTTGCCACTTGGATAGTGGCGATGGCTTACTTCTCCCCCTTTTTCTTCGCCTACAAACTTGTTGAATATCCAGGAGGGCTAGTGTGTGTAGGGCAATGGAAAAAAGTCTATGGAGAGTCCTGGTCTTTCAAAAATCATCTTATAACATCATCTGTTGTAGGCATTTTTATCCCGTTGGTGTTGATAGCCGTACTTTACACTATCATTTATTCGAAGCTAAACTCACACACAACTCCAGGCGAGCAATCGACCAACGCGAGACAGCAACGCGTGAAAAGGGAACGAAATGTGTTAAAGATGACCATTGCTATTGTGTTTGGGTTTGTAGTGTGTTGGCTGCCATTAAGTATCTACTGGATTTTTTTAATCTTTGAATCGGACATGCGGTCTTGTGGCTTCCAATACTTTGCGTTAGTTGCCAACTTTTTGGCTAGCGCAAATTGTGCTGTAAATCCTTTCATCTGCTTTCTTTTCAGTGAAAATTATCGCCAAAGTCTCAGGAATCTTCTCAAATGTTTTTGAGCTCTACAAAGGGTAGTCAGGCCACAGCAGGTCAAATTTAAGAAGTGGTTAGAAAACTATCAAGTCATATGGTCAAAAGACATGAGATCAAGGAGTGGATTTTAAGATGCTAGCAGCGCATAATCAAACCCAGAAACGCAAAATGTGCCTATGCACTGACCCTGTGCTGAATGATCACAAATTAACCAGGTATATGGATCAGAGATCACAGCATCGGGATCGGGATCATTGACCCGGGATCCCGGGTCACAAGACATGGCATGTCATGGGATCCGGATCAGCCAATCAGATGGGATCAGAATGGAATAACATAATTAAAAGTGTTATTGACGCTAGAAGTTTCGGTACAATCAGAATTGAATCAGGGATCAAATTTTGCACATTTTGGAATCAGGAATCAAAATTTTGAGCCACAATTTGGGATCAACGATGAAATAATATACTTGGTTACGACCCTCAGGTAACTATAGGAGGTCTCTGTCGACCTAAACTTGTAAATAATATTATCTCAAAATGCTTTGTATTTGATTCAATGTATATTTGTAAGAGCTTTGCAGACACTGGCTTTACATGATTATGTTGTAGTTATAAAAAAATATGAAAAATAACTCTCTTAAAGTGTCAATGTTGTCTAGCCGAGGAAATGAAGTCGAAGTAATAAGCTTTCAGAAGAGCCGAGAAACACAGGTGCAGAAAATTAACTAGGCGGGAAAAAAATGCCTTTGTTTTAGCCTGCCAAATTATTTAACCCTTTTTTTAAAAAATCAAAATAGGCAACTAGCAGCTGGGTTACCTTTGGGCAATTCATT
Organism: Oculina patagonica; assembly: GCF_052425735.1. Taxonomy (NCBI): domain Eukaryota; kingdom Metazoa; phylum Cnidaria; class Anthozoa; order Scleractinia; family Oculinidae; genus Oculina; species Oculina patagonica. Next base: position 19,286,026 of record NC_135767.1, read on the forward strand.
GCAACAGAACAGTGTGCGACAGGAGCAGTAATCAGCTGAAACATAAATGTTCCAATAATAAATTTCTTACTTCCAATTTGCAACATAAATAGAACAGAAAACTTTTTGCTCATAAAAATCAGGATCAAATTACACCAGCTGAGGGTTCACCTAGAACTGTCCTATAAAAGTGTGAGATTCTCTTTGCTCCTCGATCAAACTTAATCGTGAATCAAAATACCGGCTTTGTTGGCTAAATTCAATTTTAGAATTTGCCAAACCCAAAACGTTTTGCTCAGAAATACTCTAATTTGATGTAGCATTGTTTGTGTAGATAGACAATTTGCAATTTGGAGTGAACTGTTCGTTAAATATCGCAACTTAATTGTGCACCGCATTCTCACTGGCCAATCATTTTGTATGATACATATTAAGAAGTCAGGGTAGCGAATAATTTAGTACATATTATCACTTAGTGTTCAGAAACACTATGAAAGCTTTTTATGGCACAACACAGCTGAACACTTTAATTGAAGTTCTTTGAGGTAATAAGACGCCGCAATAATGATCGGCCAAAAGGATACTACTATTGAATAAAAAAAAAAAAGAAGTGAGATAGCACCAATTATTCAAGTACAGATGGTCAGACCACCTTAAAGCTTTCGTAATTAAATATTTCTATTTTCTTTTGGCAAGAAAAAGAGCTTCACTTTTAGAAAGAGAACCTTTATTTTTGGTCAATCTTCCAGGTGGTCTAATTTAATTAAAAGTTACCTTTTATGGCCTCAACACGACAAATCGCTAATAGTTTTTCCTTTGTACGCTGTCATCGCCAGTCTTCAATAATCGGTGAAAGCAGTCCAAAATTAATCAATCAAACTTTGGTGACTCTACTTCCATGCAGAAGGCCAAACAAACAGAGCGGCGTTTGCTTCTTAAGATACCAAGCAAGAAGTAGGCTCGAGAACTCACTCTAGTAAGTCGAGAACAAACTTTAGTATCTAATGTCGACAATGTTGAACACAACAGCGAATGGAACACAGTCAGCAATACAGTCATCGAGCTGCCACAATTCTGCAGCGGCAAGAATAGGAATAACCTTCGCTTACTGCCTGATCTTTGTTGTTTCGATGGCTGGAAACATCTTCATCGGAATAATTGTCTACAAGACGAAAGCCATGAGAAAACCCATCAACTTTTTAATCGTAAACATGGCCATGTCCGATCTGCTGTTTCCGATTTTCCTGATCCCGAAGATAATAACACAGTTTTACATCGACTCCTGGCTGATCAGTGGTCCTCTTGGCCAGGCCGTACATGTATGTAAGCTGCTTTCCTCCTTACCACATGTCTCCGCTACTGTGTCTGTGCAGAGCCTGGTTCTGATAGCAGTGGATCGATTTGGTGCTGTCGTATTTCCCCTCCGTTCTCCACTCATCAGTTCAAAGCTGTGCTACTTCTTCATTCTCGCCACTTGGATCATCGCGATGGCTATTAACTCCCCTCATCTCTTTGCCTACAACTGAACTTGTTGAATATCCAGGAGGGCTTATGTGTGTATTGCAGTGGAATGAAGTTTTTGGAGAGTCCTGGTCTTTTGAATATTATTTTTTAACGGCATTTGTTATAAGCATTTTTATCCCGTTGGTGTCGATAGCCGTACTTTACACTATCATTTATTTGAAGCTGAACTCACAGACAATTCCGGGCGAGAAATCGACCAACGCGAGACAGCAACGCGTGAAAAGGGAACGAAATGTGTTAAAGATGGCCATTGCTATTGTGTTTGGGTTTGTAGTGTGTTGGCTGCCATTCGGTATCTACTGGATTCTTTTCATCTTTGCATCGGACTTATGGTCTTGTGGCTTCCAATACTTTTAATTAGTTGCTAACTTTTTGGCTTGCGCAAATTGCGCTATAAATTCTTGCATCTGCTTTCTTTTTAGTGAAAATTATCGCCAAAGTCTCAGGAATCTGCTCAAATGTTTTTGATCTCTCCATGGGTAAGCAGGCCAAGGAGTGGTTCGTATAAACAGTCAACTATCAAGTCACACGGTCAAGAGACATGTGATGGATGAATGTATTTTAAGATGCTAGCAGCGGACAATCAAACCTAAAACACAAAATATGATTGTGTGCTGACCCTGTATAAATAAATGAACACAAATTAAATGTGAAATTGGCAAAGAATCGAAGGAAGCCCTTTTTATTATTCCGTTTCGGTTACTAAAACTGTATCTACAGTTATTTAGGAGATCTCGGTCGACCTAAACTTGTACAACACAATTTTACTTAAAACTGCCCTGTATTTTATTCAATCAGTTCAATATTACTAGAAGGATTCATCCGATTTGAACTTTTAAGTCATTAAATTTTCGGTGGCCTCTGTCCACCTACATCAGAGTAAAATGACGTTTGGACATCATTTTACTCTGATGAACGTTGACAGAGGCCACAGAAAATTTAGTGACTTTAAAGTTCAGATCTGATGAATGCTTCTAGTAATATTAAGTCTACCGATCGCCACAGACAAAGCGTATTTCATGCAATGTAAACTTGTAAGAAGCTTTGTAGAACGGTGTTTAACTTTTGTTGAGATATTGGCTTTACTTGGTCTTGAAGTTATTTGTAAACTTTATATATAAAAAACTACAAAAATAATTTTATTTAAGTGTGAATGGTTTTCAGCCGACTGAGGGGATGGAGTTGAATTATTAAGCTTCCAGAAGAGCCAAGAAACACAGGTGCAGAAAATTAACTTAACGGGAAGAAATTGCCTTTGTTTCAGCATCCCAAATTATTAAACGCTTTTTTTCAAAATAGACAAATAGCTTCGTTACCTTTTAGCAATTCACTGCAATAGAACAGTGTGCCAGAGGAGAAGTAATCAGCTAAAACATGAATGTTCGAGTAATTTCATACTTCCAATTTGCAACATAAATAGAACATGTCAGTTTGTTCCTGAAACTCAGGATCAAATTTTGCATACATTTTCACACCATCTGAGAGTTCACCTAGAACAGTCCTAAAGGAAGTTGCCTTCTTTGCCCCTCAAAGTCAATCATGAACCAAAATAGCAGCTTTGTTAACAAGCAATTTGCAAAATCCAAAAAGGTTTTCACAGAAATACTCTAATTTAATGTAGCAATATTTTAGTAGATAGAAAAAAAAATACAATTTGGAGTGAACTGCAGGGTTCGTTAAATATCGCAACTTAATTGTGCACCGCCTTTTCACTGGCCAATCATTTTGAATGATACATATTAAGAAGTCAGGGTAGCGAATAATTAATCGGGCGTGGCCGATTTATAGTTTACCCTTTGGTCGTCCTAGAGCGTAGTCTCCTGGCGCGGCCAAAAAGACGGGGATAGCTTGGGGTTGCTACAAAACCGCTACGGGTGACGCATACCGCAATGGTTTTCATTTTAGTTTTGACAGGAAATCGTTGCAGGCACACTTGGTCGACTTTTGGGTTAATGTGTAATCAGGTTGTGTTTTTTTGCTTCGGCGGAAGGACAGAGAAAAAAGCTTACGGGGCAAAGTACAGTATGGGGCCCAGTTCTCGGCCACTTTTGACGTAAACTTGTATTTCTTACCTCAGAAGAACCGCAGGAACTTGAAATTTCTCCCAGAGCTAGCTACATTATTCAGCTTTTTGGTGTAAAGCTATCGACCGGTCAAAAATTAATTTGCCCGAGCAATAATAAAAATAAAAGCTCCATTTGTGGGCCCAGTTCTCGGCCACCTTGGCCCAGTTCTCGGCCACTTTTGACGTAAACTTGTATTTCTTACCTCAGAAAAACCGCAGCAACTTGAAATTTCTCCCAGAGCTAGCTACATTATTCAGCTTTTTGGTGTAAAGCTATCGACCGGTCAAAAATTAATTTGCCCGAGCAATAATAAAAATAAAAGCTCCATTTGTGGGCCCAGTTCTCGGCCACCTTGGCCCAGTTCTCGGCCACTAAAAAGCTTGTGCGTAATTATCTGTAAAAAAATGCTCAATTAATTTTCACAGTCATAAAATCACTCTGTAAACCTATTTATACTATATCGATCCCAAATTATTTTTATGATGCTTTGTTTTACTTTAGAAAAGAAGGATTTTAACGCGCCTAGTTGCCTATGTGCAGGTTCTGGCAAAACCGCATTGTGTGACCCGTGCATTTAGATGGTTTATTTTGCAGTGAAAAGGTCTTGAAAGATTTAGGTGTTGTAGAAATAATAGACAAGACAAGAGTCAGCTCAAAACTTAGAGATAAGATTGAACTTTATTTTTAAAACATTTATTTCTTTCATTCTGGCAGCAGCAGATGAAATTATATTAAAAACCAAGCGCTAAGCTGTGATAGCGAGCAGGGTGGCCGAGAACTGGCAAATACGCGAACGTCGCAAGAAAAAATTTCGAAGTAAATTAAGACCAAAAAATACAACGGTTCAACGAAAAGTTAACTAAAGCAGAAAGCTGAATTATTCTACGTTTCACATGCCAAAAATTAGCTCGTATGGTGGGGGCTTTTGGATAAAATACGAATTTAACTACATCCATGAATTTGGAGCCGTAAACAAACAACTTTTTCGGGAATGCAAATTCACCTACCTCCGCGTAAACTCGACGTGTGAGCTTTCTATATCGAATTGAACGATCAAACTTAAGATACTTAAAGCACATGAATCAGTCTATCGTTTGAAGGAAATACCTTTTTCTTTTGATTCAACTGGAGTGTGAAAAAACGCGTTAAACACAAAGTGGCCGAGACCTGGACCCGGCCGAGAACTGGGCCCCATACTGTACTGATATTCACCATTGTGAAATTGCACTTACTTTGACAAGTTAAAGTTATTTTTGTAAATGAAAAAGGTAACGTCATTGATGTCACGCAGTGTTTTTTTTAGCAAACTAGATGGTTTGCTGGTTTCTGACTATGAATGGGGGTGTGATCTTGCGGTATATTTTTTGAGCCTGACTCCGCCGTAAAACTTTTTTTTTATTTAGCAAGAACTGTGTCGATTTTCATTTCTGAACAATTGGTCGTCAAGTCGTTTGTCACAAAGAGTAGAATGTTTGTACAGCATGTTTTGGAATTATTTTAGATTTGGTTAGTAAGACGCTTCTGAAGACCTGAGCAAAACATTGAGAATGTACAGTATTAATAGGAACTTGAATGGAATTTTTCACAAGTTGGATAAAGGTATCAACTGAAAAAAATGGAATTCAAAATGAGAACTTGGATTTTGTTGTAATTAAATTTTATCGCGGATTGGATGCATAATATCACGGCTTTGAAAGTCTTCAAATAATTAGAAAGGTTCCTTTCTTCCTTTTGATCTTATTGTTATTTTCATGTATTGATTATTCGAAAGTGGTTTTCGTTGATACGAAAAAAAAAACGGGTTTTCACTGAATTGCTTGAAGTATTTTTAGACGTGATAATATTGGCTTAATCAAATTACATTGTGCACGAAATATTTGTTATTCTTTTGTCTTGAAACTTTGAGGAAATTGAAATTTTTGTTTGACAGTAGTGTATGAAAGGCATTTTATAGAACTGAATAAAAAATAAGAAACATTGATAAAGGTTATTTCAAAGATTTATTTTGCCTGATTTTGAAGGGTTTCAGGAGTTTTAAAGAGTGCTGGTAAACGGCTGTATGTTGTTTGTGATTACGGATCTTATTTAGTTTCGAACGCTCTAATTTTTGAAAGGTTAAAACAGGTTAAAACCGGGCGGTTTCATGAGTTTTTTGGGTAGAAAGGTACGGTGGTGGTCAAAAAAAAAATGTTTAGAAAGGAATGACTGTAGTAGCACGTAAGTCGGAGGTTTGCGTGAGTCACGGGGTATAGTATGCGTGAGCTGGATTTCCGGCGTCATAACGGCATGTTTTGTTTACTGAAAGATACACTCGACGTTTAGTTAGCTTAGTCGGCTTGGGAAACTATTTTAAAAATGAATGTTGTGATAGTTAATTAATAGTAATCTAGAATTAACCCACTCTCGATTGGAGTCTGTTCTGGATTCGCGCTACCTTTTCGCCGCGAAGGAATTTTGTAAAATTTCGCTAGTGGAAAGAGGTACTGTAAGAACAGTATCAATAACTCAAAAGGAGGAACTTCTTTGTAGCTCTGAATTAAGACGTATGATAAAATTTTAGAATAAGAAACTTTCGATATATGGTTTTCATATTGTTTTTGTCAATTTCCTTTTGTGGCAGATTTTTTGAGAATCAGCTTTTCTTTCGTGTGATGACAGACACAGGACAGAACGAGAGGTGGATGAGAAAGATGCCGAAGATGAATAGGCACCGAAAAACGACAAGAACCGTCAAGGACTTATCTTTAGAGGGCGGGGAGTTTTGGCATACTGTATTTCGAGGACTGGACTGGACTAGTAAAACGCGGACTAGTAAAACGCGGACTTGTAAAACGCGGACTAGTAAAACGAGGACTCAGGTAAAACGCGGACTTGTAAAAGGCGGACTAGTAAAACTCGGACTAGTAAAACGCGGACTTGTAAAACGAGGACTAGTAAAACGCGGACTTGTAAAACGCGGACTTGTAAAAGCACGGACTTGTAGAACGCGGACTTGTAAAACAAGCGCTTGTAAATCGGATAAAACTAAACGGTTTAGCGAGCGAAACAATTTGTGTTTGAAGCTCTTGTGTGTTTCTTCGACGGCATATTTCTAGCTTTTTTGAGCACTCTATGGTCTGTTTTAGCGTGGAGATGTTTTTGCAGTATAGCACATGTTCGTTCTGCAAACCCCTACTAAAACAACGGGATGATGCTATGAGTTGTGTGCATATGTTTCTTTCTTTCCACTACTTGACGTCTGTTGAGTGCAGTCGTTTGTATTGCTCGCACGAGGTAGAACGGGGCCCGTCCAGAAATCAACAGTCAATCGTAAATAAAGGTGACGGGCCTACACGACTCCTACGTTCGTGACATTAGAATATTTGCCGTTAAATGTTTAAATTCGGTCTTTCGACCTTATTTGCTTCTGACTTCTTTCTGAGGGTACTGTTTTAATTTGGGGGCAGTATGTGGTAAATAAAGGTGACGGGCCTACACGACTCCTACGTTCGTGACATTAGAACATTTGCCGTTATATGTTCAAATTCGGTCTTTCGACCTTATTTGCTTCTGACTTCTTTCTGAGGTTACTGTTTTTTTGAGACATTATGTATTGAAGAGAGCCGTAAGATGATTGTGGCCAAGGAATTCGAAGTGTCTAGAGGCGTTTTACAAGTCCGCGTTTTACTAGTCCGCGTTTTACTAGTCCAGTCCAGTCTACAAGTTAAAGACACATCAAGACCACCCCACTGTGAATTGCCATAGCACAGACAAAATTATAGTCAATATCTTATGTGTTTTTAAGAGAATTACATAAGAACCAAGGCATGTCTTGTCTTGCCTTACATTGACATGCAATAATTTGGAAATACTAAGCTCGTAACAGTTTAAGACAGAATCCATCAGGAATTTGAGTAACATTAATTTTAGTTACGCAAAAATTGAGCACCAGAATAATTTAAATCCTTGTGTTCTTTCATACCTTGTTAAAGGCTTGACATGTGATAACACCAACATAACACCAACAACAGTTCTTTATCAGTGGGGATTGAAGAAAAAAATGGAAACATCATCACACAGTTGACCCCCATGCAAAAACACTCCAGGATGTCACGGGACTGTTTGGTGTCCGTCTGCCAATTTCTAACTTCAAATTCCAATGTTAAATTCACATTAAATTTTCAATATTTCTTAGTTGTCTAAATTTTACTAATTCTTTTAAAAAAACTATCACCTGCCAAACATCCCCAAAAATCACTCAAAAAATTACAAAATACCGCAATACATAGATACATGGGATGAGTGAAGTTTCCTTGGATTCCTTGAAACACCAACAAGATATTTCCGTTTAAGGTGGCTGATAATGGGTTTCAGTATTTCCCAGTCCTTATACTTTGGTTCAGGACTAAAAGCCTTCATCAATTGCTATTACAGTAATGGTATGAAACAAATGTTCAATCATTCATCAACAAGTTGTGATCATTTTCTTGACAATAGTAGTTCCCCGGTAAACAGTTGTAGTACTGTCCCATCAAAGTGCAATGCCTGGAAAATACCGAAAAGCACACGACCTTCAGGTGAAACCGCACCTTACAGTATTACCAATACACTGCACTTTGCTAAGTCTTAAAACTTTACATTGTCTAGTCGTCTACTTCAATCGTTTATTTGTATTGTGTGAGATACATTTATAAATTGAAACCATCCTGTCATTAAGTAATAATGCAATCTCGACAACGTTCTAGATATTATATTATGCACACTAATACAGCTCATGCAAGCCCTGTGACTTACACAAACACAGTCGGACTGAGTGCTACTTAAGTAACTGCTTCGTGGTTTCTGCTGTACTGAACCCTGCCTTTCAAGGCAAAGCGCCCGATTTTAAGCTTCTCAAGCTTCTCAATGTTCTTGTTTAGTACATATTACCACTTCGTGTTCAGAAACAGTATTTAAAAAGCTTTTAATGGCACAACACAGCTGCACACTTTAATTGAAGCTCTTTGACAACCTTGAAGTTACAAAGACGACCTAAATAATCACTGACCAAAAGGATACTACTATTGAAACAAAAAAAAAGTGAGAGAGCACCAATTATGCAAGTGCAGATGGGTTAAAGCTCTCGTAATTAAATGTTTCTATTTTCACTTCGATGCGAAAAACGACTTCACTAATAGGAAGGGAACCTTCAATATTGGACAATCTTCCAGGTGGTCTTTTGTAATTAAGTTACCTTTTAGGCCTGAACACGGCAAACAGCTACTAGTTTATCATTGGTCTCTTTTGTGCACCGTCATTGCCAGCTGTCAATAATCGGTGAAAGCAGTCCAAAAATAATCACTCAAACTTTTTGACTCCATTTCAAGAAGGGCAAACAAACAGAGCGCCGGCGTTTGCTTCTTAAGAAACCAAGCAAAAAAATATAGGCTGCGAAATAACTCCATAACAAACTTTGCTATCTAACGGTCCACAATGTTGAACACAACAGCGAATGGAACACAGTCAGCAATAAAGTCATCGAGCTGCCACAATTCTGCAGCGGCAAGAATAGGAATAATCTTCGCTTACTGCCTGATCTTTGTTGTTTCGATGGCTGGAAACATCTTCATCGGAATAATTGTCTACAAGACGAAAGCCATGAGAAAACCCATCAACTTTTTAATCGTAAACATGGCCATGTCCGATCTGCTGTTTCCGATTTTCTTGTTCCCGCAGATAATAACACAGTTTTACGTCGACTCCTTTCTAATCAGTGGACCTCTTGGCCAGGCCTTATGCAAACTGGTTCCCTTCTTACAAAGTGTGTCCCTTACTGTGTCTATTCTAAGCCTGGTTCTGATAGCAGTGGATCGATTTGGAGCTGTCGTATTTCCCCTCCGTTCTCCAGTCATCAGTTCAAAGCTGTGCCCCTTCTTCATTCTTGCCACTTGGATCATCGCGATGGCTATCAACTCCTCTTATCTCTTTGTCTTCAAACTTGTTGAATATCCAGGTGGGCTACTGTGTGTATTGCAGTGGAATGAAGTTTTTGGAGATTCCTGGTCTTTTGAAAATTATTTTTTAACGGCAAATTTTGCATTGATTGTTATCCCGTTGGTGTTGATAGCCATACTTTACACTATCATTTATTTGAAGCTGAAATCACAGACAATTCCAGGCGAGCAATCGACCCGCAACGCGAGACAGCAACGCGTGCAAAGGGAACGAAATGTGTTAAAGATGGCCATTGCTATTGTGTTAGGCTTTGCAGTGTGCTGGCTGCCCCTCAGTATCAGGTGGATTCTGTTCCTCTTTGTACCGGACATGTGGTATTGTGGCTTCCAATACTTTTCGTTTGTTGCCGAGATTTTGGGTCACGCAAATTGTGCCATAAATCCTTGCATCTGCTTTCTTTTCAGTGAAAATTATCGCCAAAGTCTCAGGAATCTTTTTAAATGTTTTTGAGCTTTCCATGGGTAATCAGGCCTCACCGAGTAAGATTAAATGTTTCGTAAAATCAACTAACTAAGATCAAGTCTCTTATTGATATTTGGTCAAACAGCCAAAGACATGTGATTGCAATGAGGAATGGATTTTAAGATGCTAGCAGCGGATAATCAATCCCAAAACGCAAAATATGATTGTGTACTGACCCGGTATAAATAATGACAAATGAAATGTGAACGAGGATGAGAAAGGAGCCCTTTTATATTCTTCCATATACAAGTAAATAGGAGGTCTCGGTCGACCTAATCTTGTAAAAATATTTATTTAAAACTGCTTGTATTTTATTCAATGTAAAGTTGTAAGAATCTTTGTAGAACGGTGTTTAACTTTTCTTGAGATACTGGCTTTACGTGGTCTTGAAGTTATTTGTAAACTGTAAATATAAAAAAAAAAACTACAAAAATAACTTTATTTAAGTGTGAATGATGTTCATCCGAGAGGATGGAGTTGAATTATTAAGCTTTCAGAAGAGCCAAAAAACACAGGTGCAGAAAATTAACTAAGCGGGAAGAAATTGCCTTTCTTTCAGCATCCCAAATTATTACACGCTTTTTTCAAAATAGACAAATAGCTTGGCTACCTTTTAGCAATTCACTGCAATAGACCAGTGTGTGAGAGGAGGTTTTCACAGAAATACTCTAATTTAATGTAGCAATATTTTAGTAGATAGAAAAAAAAAATACAATTTGGAGTGAACCAGTGCAGGGTTCGTTAAATATCGCAACTTAATTGTGCACCGCCTTTTGACTGGCCAATCATTTTGTATGATACATATTAAGAAGTCAGGGTAGCGAATAATTTAGTACATATTACCACTTAGTGTTCAGAAACAGTATTTAAAAAGCTTTTAATGGCACAACACAGCTGCACACTTTAATTGAAGCTCTTTGACAACCTTGAAGTTACAAAGACGACCTAAATAATCACTGACCAAATGGATACTACTATTGAAACAAAAAAAAAAGTGAGAGACCAGATGGGTTAAAGCTCTCGTAATTAAATGTTTCTATTTTCACTTCGATGCGAAAAACGACTTCACTAATAGGAAGGGAACGTTCAATATTGGACAATCTTCCAGGTGGTCTATTGTAATTAAAAGCTACCTTTTAGGCCTGAACACGGCAAACAGCTGCTAGTTTATCATTGGTCTTTTTTGTGCAGTGTTATCGAGAGCTGTCTTGATCGGTTATAGCAGTCTAAAAATAATCACTCAAACTTTTTGACTCCATTTCAAGAAGGGCAAACAAACAGAGCGCCGGCGTTTGCTTCTTAAGAAACCAAGCAAAAAAATATAGCCTGCGAAATAACTCCATAACAAACTTTGCTATCTAACGGTCCACAATGTTGAACACAACAGCGAATGGAACACAGTCAGCAATACAGTCATCGAGCTGCCACAATTCTGCAGCGGCAAGAATAGGAATAACCTTCGCTTACTGCCTCATCTTTGTTGTTTCGATGGCTGGAAACATCTTCATCGGAATAATTGTCTACAAGACGAAAGCCATGCGAAAAACCATCAACTTTTTAATCGTAAACATGGCCATGTCCGATCTGCTGTTTCCGATTTTCGTGTTCCCGCAGATAATAACACAGTTGTACGTCGACTCCTTTCTAATCAGTGGACCTCTTGGCCAGGCCTTATGCAAACTGGTTCCCTTCTTACAAAGTGTGTCCCTTACTGTGTCTACTCTAAGCCTGGTTCTGATAGCAGTGGATCGATTTGGTGCTGTCGTATTTCCCCTCCGTTCTCCACTCATCAGTTCAAAGCTGTGCCCCTTCTTCATTCTTGCCACTTGGATCATCGCGATGGCTATCAACTCCTCTTATCTCTTTGTCTTCAAACTTGTTGAATATCCAGGTGGGCTACTGTGTGTATTGCAGTGGAATGAAGTTTTTGGAGATTCCTGGTCTTTTGAAAATTATTTTTTAACGGCAAATTTTGCATTGATTGTTATCCCGTTGGTGTTGATAGCCATACTTTACACTATCATTTATTTGAAGCTGAAATCACAGACAATTCCTGGCGAGCAATCGACCCGCAACGCGAGACAGCAACGCGTGCAAAGGGAACGAAATGTGTTAAAGATGGCCATTGCTATTGTGTTAGGCTTTGCAGTGTGCTGGCTGCCCCTCAGTATCAGGTGGATTCTGTTCCTCTTTGTACCGGACATGTGGTATTGTGGCTTCCAATACTTTTCGTTTGTTGCCGAGATTTTGGGTCACGCAAATTGTGCCATAAATCCTTGCATCTGCTTTCTTTTCAGTGAAAATTATCGCCAAAGTCTCAGGAATCTTTTTAAATGTTTTTGAGCTTTCTATGGGTAATCAGGCCTCACCGAGTAAGATTAAATGTTTCGTAAAATCAACTAACTAAGATCAAGTCTCTTATTGATATTTGGTCAAACAGCCAAAGACATGTGATTGCAATGAGGAATGGATTTTAAGATGCTAGCAGCGGATAATCAATCCCAAAACGCAAAATATGATTGTGTACTGACCCGGTATAAATAATGACAAATGAAATGTGAACGAGGATGAGAAAGGAGCCCTTTTATATTCTTCCATATACAAGTAAATAGGAGGTCTCGGTCGACCTAATCTTGTAAAAATATTTATTTAAAACTGCTTGTATTTTATTCAATGTAAAGTTGTAAGAAGCTTTGTAGAACGGTGTTTAACTTTTTTTTGATATACTGGCTTTACGTGTCGAAGTGAAAATAAAAAGATTTAATTGCGAGAGAAAGTTGTATCTGAAAGTTAAAAAGACGCCGTAAATAATCACTGACCAGAAGGATACTGCTATTGAATCAGAAAAGAAGTGAGATTGCAATAATTATGCAAGTGGAGATGGTCAGACCACCTTAAAGCTCTCGTAATTAAATGTTTCGATTTTCTTTTCGACACGAAAAACGACTTTACTTTAAAAAGAGAACCTTTAATTTTGGACGATCTTCCAGGTGGTCTATTTAAATTAAAAGACATTGCCAAATTATATGGCTCTGAAAATGCTCCGAAAAATGTCCTTGGTGCCTTTCCTTGCCAATATTTTGATTGTTATTGATAGGCTTATGCTTGATTACCTATTTCATACCAATTTTTTGCCAAATTAAGGGAAATAAATGGCTTTTGTGTTTCGGTGAATTTTGATGAAATAGCAAGAAATTAATAAGTCACTTGTGTTTAGTTTCTCAGCTCGAATAAAATATTGAAGTCCCCAGACATTTTGTGCCGTTTTTGTGAAGTTTAATGATTGATTTATTCACCCATGCAAAATACATGTATATAAGTGGTTGCTCATGGGAGATATTTGGCACTAATTAAGGCTGTTTCCAACAGTGCAAAATGTGTACCTTCCAAAAACCGTTTGAGGAGAAGAAATCAAATCGGACGGTTGAAGTGAATTATTGTACTTGAGGCCTAAAAACCGCAGAATATGATGCAGTAAATTTTATTTTTAGAAGTCTTTTTTTCTTGTGGAACTGATCAATCAAAGTTAGCTAATTAAATATGCATAAATAAGTGAAAAATGGTCATTTTTGCAAAAGGTGCCATAACTTAGAGGGAATAAAATATTTTGAACTAATGTTTTGTCACAGTTTATAGCTCACCATACCAAACATTTGTGCCAGGTTTGAGCGAAATCGATGAATTGAGCTGTATCACCTCCTGCCTGGAACATTTGGAGATTTTAGCTCCGAACTCACTTATACCGTTATACTGTTCTAGGGTTCCTACTTTTTGTGCCTTTTCATCCTATAAGCCATCCTATAGGCCTTTTTAAAAAGAAACGTCTTCAGTCAATTTTAAAAAAAATAGGTAACGGTTCAAGATGATTTAATTTCCTTTTGAAGAGAGTTCCAGATTTCCGGGCGTAAAATGAGAAATAACGTTGACCTAAAGGTGCCCGAGGGGTACTCAAAACAGTTTTATACGGGGAGGCTCCGCCCCGAAGTCCAACCCCTTACCCTTTAATATACCATTTTGACAGAAAAGGTACCCCTTTCATATACCTACACGACACGACATATACTTAAAACAGGACGTTTTCTTGGCATTTTTATGTAGCGCTGACGATACAGCCGTGAATATATTTAAACTTTTTAAATATCTTAATGACAGAATTTCCTACCCTTTCATAAACCTAAACTTGCAAAATTCCAACCCTTTCTTATACCTGAAGCCCGACAAAGATACCCCTTTCGAGCGGACCCTCCCCGTATAGACCATTATAGGGAGTACTCCCTCCCGGTAATGGTGCTGTATGCACTGTAGGAATATGACTGAACAAAACTAGGTTTCCCAGCACCATTTAGCCGCCAGTGATAAACGTTACGAGGGACAAATTCAACAATGAAATAGTCGAAACTGAAGTTCTCATGAAAAATCTTTTAATGCACAGCAGTTTTGCAGCTCTAAACAGTCGTGATCCTAATCATGACTATATCAGCGATTTCCAATAATGTAAGTCAAAATAAAAGCTTGGCTGAAGCAAGTCTGGGGCATGTCACGGGTCCTGTCTTCATTTTCCTGAATGTCATCAAGTTGTCTGGTTGTCGGTCATCTTAAGTGCAGGTTCCGGGACTGCAATTCAAGAATATTTCCACCATTACTCTCAGAATTAAACCATACAGAGTACGTGTGGGGATAGGGGGCGGGAGGAGTAGAAAGAGCGGGAGAAGAGACAGGCTTCTACGCAGACGTTCTTTAGATTTTGCCTTCACTACACAACCGATCACACACAAAGACTATGAGCATGGGCACGTTGGTCAGCCGGGCCCACGATACATTTTATTGACACATCAATAAGATTACAGCAAGATGGATAAAATCATACATAACCTACAAGCACCACAGCCGGACACGTAAACCCCAAAAAACCACTATGGGAAAAATTAGGGACCGTGTACCCCCGACCAATGCTATGGCGCAGCTGCCTTTGGGGTTTTAAGGTTTACACAAACAAAAAACAATGATATCAGAATAATGAAAGAAAAAGACAATCAAAGTACAATATATTCACAAAACGAAATAATAAAAGTATAACTTAACGAAGTAAAGTGTAGGCCAAAGAGGCTGACCGTAGAATGTCACAAGTCTCTCAACGAACTCTATATCAAACACGCTAACCATAACTCATCGCGTGCTACGCTCACACCCAGTTCTCTGGTCCATGTCGGCAAAATAGTAATTTATGTTAATAAAAACTATCACAAATTACATATTGTCACGCAATCTTTCCTTTCAAGCGTCGCGCAATCTATCCTCCCTTCGTTGATGAGGAAAGATTGCGTGACGAGCCAAAAGAACGTCTGCGTAGGCAGCTAGCGAAGATAGGGAGAGAAAAGGGATTCGTAAGGTGACGAGAACTGGGAAAAATTGGAAGATTTTTACAACTTTACATAATATTTTGGGAGGCGCTGAGCTCCCACCGAGATAAACGTTGAAACCTATGAACATAAATCAGAAGTTTCAATGTTTATCCCTCGGGGGGTAGGGGGGTGGAAAGCTTAATCACTCACAAAAGCATAGAAATGTGACTACGTTAAGTTCGAGTGGTAGGCTCTAAAATCTTTAATTTATTTCTAAAAATCGTTTTGTTGTTCATTGGCTTAATTGAGTATACCCGAATAAGAAAGAGGTTTTCTAAAGGAGATTGTTAAAATAGTTATGTTCTAGTGGGTGTTCTTATTAGAAAGGGGGTGGGGGGGGGGGTGGGGAGGTTTAAAAAGAGCTTTTTTGACCCACCCTTTTATACACATGCAGGCGATGTTTAGGTTAATTGTGTGCGATTTCCACTGGGATTTTTGCTGAGCTGGTGCTTCGTCCCTGAGCTGCAATTTTAGCACGATATGACATGATAAAACAGGCTTTGTATCAACATATATGTACACACGTCTTATGTAAAAGGGTATCATGTTGTTTCCGTTGTGAGTTCGAAACTTCGGTACTCCCTATAGTGGACTATACTTGAAGGCTCCACCCGAAAGGGGTACCTTTCTTCAGGGCAGGGATTTCAAGAAAAGACATGTAGTATCTCTTCTTTAGGTATATGAAAGGGGTACCATTTTCCTATCGAAGTTATATGAAACGGTTTTTGTCGAAAATGGTATATGAAGGGGTAAGGGTTAAGACCTCAGGGAAGAGCCTCCCCGTATAAAATTTTTTCGAGTGCAGCACACTGCAGCCCGGGAACTTCGGGTGATATTACGCGTATACGCTGAAATCACAATCGAAATAATACTAAAACTGCAGCTCAATGGTTTTCACGTACGATTTGGAGTTGCAACCCTTTCTCAGAGAGGTGCTCTAGCGCCACAAAAATTAATTTCACCAAAAATCGCCTGTGTGCATAATATAGTAAGCCTTCGCAGAAATAATATTTACCGGTGGTGGCCGTCTGGGAGATAACACTTTTTACTGCAACATTCCTTTCGATAATGATGCGTACACTTATGCCCAGTTGGTGTACAGGCAAATTGTTCGTGGTGGTCGGGATGTCCGGTTTCCTGCGGTGATAAGATAGGACATGATATATTCAGTACTGTGTCTAGTGTCCTGTGGTGATAAGATAAAACTTTATATCTGCCTTGTTTCAACCAAAGGTGCTAGGCGGGCTGACAGAAAGGCTTGAAATTCACCAACAGCCACTCTCCTTCCCCCTGAGGTCCCCTGGATAGACTAGGGGGCTAGGTGGTGTGCCAAGCCAACCCCGGTGACAGCCAAGCAGTCACAAGACTGAAGCTGGCTGCCAAACACAAGATAATAACCATTAAAATACCATGACACTGCTGTGACTGGCAAAGTCTGGTGAAAATAGCACAAAAAACTCAACTATGCCCATCCCGTAGCAAGACAGCAATTCAACGCCTGACCCTGGGCTCCCTAGGGCTGCTAGCTCTACCATTCACTACCCGGCACAACCTTCCAAGACGTTGCCCCCCCCCCCCCCCCAATTTTTCTCGCGGGATTGGCTTCAAGCAAGGTTTACGGAGTCCACCTTTTGACAAATCAGTGTAGATATATATAAATTACATTGTTTTACAAGAGGGGTGATCATGAATAGGTTCGCCTTAAAAAGCGCACAGATTGTGGATTTTTGCCATACATTGAGCGGATTCGCGGATTTCGAAAAATCCGGTGGATCGCAGATTAGCTGAAAATTTTTGCCCGGATTCCGGATTTCATGTCAGACTTGAAGTTCGGATCGTAGATACTAAACGAAGTTCGTATCACTTTGGTCGGTCTTCGTCGGTATGTTGGCGGAATTGTCGCAAAAAACGTAACAAGCAATGAAACAAGACTTCTCAGTAAAATTGGTGTAAAAACAGCTACTGGCTGTTGCTTTGAAACTATCACACAAAGATTTCAAGTAATGCGGATTTGGATTTGAACGAAAATTGTGATGGATTGACGGAATGGGCCAAAAAAATTACACGGATCGGTGCATTTGCGCACCCCGATAATGTTACGTGTGATATTTCTACCCAAGTGAGTCAAGTGAACTATATTATTTAATTTAAGAACGTAAAAGATAGATACAAGTTTCTAAAGACTGAGGTTGGCGGGCAAAGAGACACTTAGCTAGAGTTTTCCGCCTTAATTGCAAAGCTGACGAATAACTCAAATAACTGCATGTAATCTTGTAGATCACAAAATATGGCTTTTTATGTCATCATTTAGTATTTCTAAGGACTGACTGAAAATATAATCTCGCGGCGTGTCAATTACCACGGACTTACGTTCTTGGCTGTCTGTTACAAGAGCAGGATTTTAATGTATTTTATTTTATTTCTCGAAGATATTCAGAGCTACAAATATTAATACTATTATAAGCTACTCTAAAATTCGAGAGAAAATAAAGTCTATGTTTAATGTTTAAAACAATGTCAGGACAACCAAAATGACCACAAACGGCTAAAAATGGTCAGAAATAGGTGAAGGCAAAAAGGACATTTTTAACAACTATTGTCGACCAAAATGCTAAGAAAATGCATCGCGCAGGTTTGGAGAATACCGCAATACCGCGATTTAAAGTAAAATTACCAAAATACCGCATGAAAAATTGGCCAAAACAGCAATACCGCAAACTCCAATGCTCCCCTCCTGTTACAAGACAAATACAATACCTATATAGTAATGTTATCAAACCTTTGGGTGACCGTGGGCGTCCAAAGTTCCCAGGAGGAAACTTGTAGCAAAGACGAGGGCAAGAAAAACTTTGCTCTGCATCACGATGCTGTACCTTTCACGAAGCAATCTGAAATGATCGTTTTTGCTTCTAGAATCTCGATTTAACCTTGAGTTTTATAAACATATGTAGCTTATCTTGACTATTTTAAGATGTTTGACTTCAGTTGAAGGTTGTTTACGAAATATTTTCTTTCTTATCAGGAATATTTTTCGGTTCTTATAAGTGAGGTTAGAATCTTGGCCTCGGACGGTCTTATCTTTATATGTTTTCACTAAAATGCGCTCATGAGTAACTAAACATGCACGATGGCGGAAATCGTTTTGTGAAACATTTTCGTAAAAACGCTCTTAAGCTTTTTAATTTTCGTGTCAAACTAAGCGAGTTCTACTGATCACGTCTCAAATTATTATAGCTCCTTCCGGTTACCCGCATCCGTTTAAAAACTTTAAAGACCGTCGCACAACCAATGCGATGGCGTTTGAGAAACGTCACGTATTTATCTCCTGCATGGATAACCTCGCGTAAAATGAGCAAGCTTAAAGAAGTAGCAATGTCGATAACTTCAGTACAATTAAGGGATGCATTTTATGGTGTGCAGTTTGTTTCAAAATGTGTTCCCTAGCTGCTTAGCAACTATCCTTTTTCAACAGAGAGATTTTCGTATGATCTTGAAATAATTACGCGTGAACACACACATGAAAACAACAAACGAACTAGAACGAATCAAATTGATTGGTGTAGCGAACGTAAGTTAACTCGCGCGGGTTTTAGTTGGTTTAGCGAACACACGTACTGATTGCGAGAAGTTGTGCTCTTTGACGTCACCATTTTTTCAGAACTCTGATTGGTCAACCAAGCAAGGCTCCCCATCAGATATAAGGGATACTTTTAGCGGGAAAAAAGCGCAAAGCTTGTTTTCATCCTTCTAACTACTGGCGGTTGAAGCAAATCGCAAACCGGTTTTTAAGGTGTTTTTAAATAATTTTATTGAATGAAAGTTTGCGTTTATCTATATCCAGCTTGGCCTGTTCTTCTCCTTTCTGGAATTAAATAGATTTCTAGTTACTCGTCGTTTTAAGGGTTTTATCGGGCAGGCAAGAATACTGAGTAGGCGAAGTGCTGGTTTGTCTTGACTCCCATTCTTCTCCAAAAATCGATCTGGCAAATGTTATCAGGAGAATACAATAACTGATAAAAAGTTTTTCCGGCCTTACAAGTGCATGAGATAAAAGACAAATCTTCTGAAGTTATGCTATCAGATATAATGCTTGAAGTTGATTCTTTCGTGCATAAAGGTGGATTTCCATTGTCATGTTTTTGTTGACGCACGTTAACGTACGAATATTGTAAACGCAAGTCAAAATGAAATTTTATGCGTGCGATTATGAGCGTCGAATTTACGTTGTCCAATTCCCAATGCCTCGTTTTTTTCTAGGTATTTACATACGTTACACGCATGTATACGCACGTAGCGATAGCGAGTGTTTTTCAAAAAAGTTGAACTGAGCTCAACTTTTTCGCGGCTGCCTGCGGTTACGCATGCGCAACGATTTACCCAATCATACTTTTGGATTTTGTCACATGACACCACTTACCATGTGAAACGCTTTTTTATTACCTTTTACGCGACAGTGGAAATTTGTGAATGTACATTTTTTAACGCACGTTTTACGTACGCAAATATTTACTCGACAGTGGAAATCCTGCTTGATAAGAGAAATGTAAACATTGCAGTAAACAAGGAAAAAATCACTTGAGTTCAAAATAATATACCACCCAAGTAAAGGTGGATATCCACTGTCGTGTAAATATTTACGTACGTAAAACGTGCGTTAAAGAATATACGTAAATGCCTAGAAAAAAACGTGGCATTGGAAATTGGACAACCCAATTCGACGCACGTAATCGCGCGCGTAAAATTTCATTTTTACGCACGTTTACAGTTTTTACGTACGTCAACTCCCGATCTCAAAACTATCTTGTTCTATCGTAAAATGCCGGCTGTTATAAGCCCCGGACGTAAACAACTTTATAACAACTTAGACAGAATTTCCCATACTCCATCCATTTCAGAACAGACTTCAGTCTACATTCTGTATTCTGAGTATAAAAACTTAGACAGAATTTCACATATTCCATCCATTTCAGAACAGACTTCAGTCTACATTCTGTATTCTGAGTATAAGCTGTGTGGGACTTGCGTAATACCAATATTAGATTAACAATTAATTAATAAAATTCTCGTTTGAAAACAGTATCGGCAGACCGAAGCCACAATTAATACTGAACTGTTATCGTGACCATGGCGATATATATTTGGAGGGCACCTCTTCCAAACCTCGTGTGTGTTGTTTGTTTTTTAATTTTGTAACGTTACCATTTTTTTCTTTCTTTTTTGAGAATAAGAAAGTTGATTTATTAACTATTTCTTCAACCTGAAGATTCCAGTTCTAATACAACAAGTAAATTTCTTTTAAGGGATACAAATGAAATAAAATAATTATAATATTACAAAATGAATAAAAAAATAATACAGTCAAAAGGAGGATTCATCGTTTGTTAAAGATTTGTAACGTGTCAAAAAGTCATTATAATAATATTGATATAAATTAAACTGATGGTAATTATGTTTTCATCGCACATAGTCAGGGTGTACTTAAATAGCGCATTAATAGTAAACATCCTAAAACTGTTGTTTAATGCAAACAGACGTTCCAGGAAGATTTACCGTAGGTGAAGAAGTAGTCCTCCTCGCAGCCGTTTTTAGTGTCGTCACGCAACGCTCCTCCCCAACAAACGGCCATTTGTGGGGAGGAGCGTTGCGTGAGGACACTAAAAATTGCTGCGAGGGAGACTAGTGAGGAAGTGAAGGATGATATTGCATTTCATCAAACAATGAAACTCATCGCCGATAGATGATTTTAGGGCTTTCCACAAGTTGCTCGGCAACTTTTTGGCAACTTTTCATGTTTCGAGCAACTTTTTCCCCTTCGAGCAACTTTTTCTCTCTCGAGCAACTTTTTGCATTTTAAGCAATTTCCAGACCGAAGATCTCCGAAGATAATCCGAGTGTTGTTCAAAGGCAATACGAACGTTTCCGAAGATTTACGAAGTTTGTCGAAGATTTTCGAGGAACATCTGAAGACGTTACACCTTTCGGCTCATTCTGCATATTAAAACATTACAAAACTCGTCACAAACATGACGTCATCGATATCATCACGATTTTTCTCAGTTAAAAATTCCTTGTTATTTAACAAATTTTCCCTATAATATGTTGTTTAGATACTTATTTTGCTGTAAAAGTGCATAAAACTGCTTAGAAATCTTACTCTTAAAAAGAAATTAGCATATATTTAGAGAAATTCTCTTGATAAGAAGCAGCGTTTTGGATTTTTTGGAGCAACTTTAATTTCGAGCAACTTTTATTATCAGAAGCAACTTATTTGGATTTTTGGAGCAACTTTTGAGCAACTTTTTGAGAAATTACGGGCAACTTTTTTGGAAATCTCGAGCAACGTGTGGAAAGCCCTAGATGATTTACACAAAGGGCAAAATCTCTCATCTCTGGGTATCTTCCTGTAACGCCCTGTCTCAATAGGTAAAGGGCCCGGTAAAGGGTGGCATCTCAATTTTGTAACTGCCACCCTTTTGAAATAAAAACATCCTCTTGACACTTCGCTCTGAAATATAAATATCTAGTCTCTAATTGATAGCAAAGTGGAATTCTTTTGGTCTACCCCCGCCCAAACTGGAACTTTTCCTGGCTTCGTCGCCATTTTGGATTTGATCGCCGAGACGACCCTGGGACGAGCCAATTTGGTTTAGAGAAGTACTGGGGGCGAGACAAATCAAAGACAATATGGCGGCAGCTGTGGAAGGAACTCCTCGGAGAGTTCGCGCTCTGTTATCCAGCTTTATTCACACATCTGGCAATGAGGACGAATCAAGGTAAGTACATATGGAAAAACTAAATTATATTCCGTTAATGAAGGCCTACAGATTGCATACAGGAACAGCGATATTTACGTGCTTTATACGAAGTTATTCGAAGCATGCATGCATGCGTGATAAACTGGTTCAAACTAGGTTGTTTTCATATTGTTGTTTACCTCAAGTGTAGCGATCAGACGTTCTAGAGCTATGTCGAATCGATTTCCTGTCAGGACGTTGTTCTTGTATTCTGGAATTCTAAATCCAAGGGAACATGTCATCGTATTTGATGAAACATTCGATGATATCAAGTTTGTGGGTTCGACGACTTTGCAAACTGTACGTCACGATTTTTATCCATATGAAAATTTCATCTGTTGCAAATCCAATCCAACTGCAACTAGCTTACGTCAAGAAAAAATACTATTTAATTATAATTTTTAGCTAACATGCACAATTTACTATCAATGTCAGTGGTTTAAATTGTCTCAATAGAAATAGGTTTATATTTTATGTTAATAAATTTCACCCCAAAAAGGCAATAATATTTATTGATTCGTGTTTGATTAAACCAAGCCCAATGTTGCTCATATATTATTTAATTTGGGCCGAGTGATGATTAGGTTATTGGTTTATTCTGTATTGTAAGCAATCCAGTATAAAAAGAGAGGAATGTTCAACTACTTAACAGTATTTGATGCAAAGATAAGTGCACTGTTTGGATTGGTGAAAAGGCATTTTGCAGTCACTGATGTAGAGATGTTCAAAGAAACACTTTGACAGGAGTTGGAGTCAAATAACCTTCCATACACAAATCAAATTTAACACATGAAAGATCATGGCAGTTATCTAAAACGTCCGTTTGAAATACCGTCAAGCTTCTTTTACTCGTTATTATTGTTTTGCAAGCAGTTGTGGAGAGAAAGCTCAGTTGGTAAGAGCACTGTAGGGACATCACAGAGGTCATGGGTTTGAGTCCCTTTCAAGCCTGAGTTCGCAGCTGCTTATGTTGTGTACAAAACTGCAATGATCATTCATGTGTTAAAGATGATTTCCAGTCCGTACTGCGCAGACTCAGGGTTTGTTTTCATTTTTGTTTTGAATTCGTTGAAACGTTACACTTCAGTGATAGCGTACATGAAGTTTTTTTAGTTCGCCATTACGGATCGTTTCGTTCAAGAATTCACGATGAGCTAAAACGTTTGAAATACCGTCGAGCTTCTTTTACTCGTTATTATTGTTTTGCAAGGATATCTGGCGTTAACCCCTTCCCTGCCACGCCTAATGGTCACATACCATACTGATCAACCGGCGGCCATCTTGGATTTTTGATAAAATTAGCAAAAACTGAAAAACACAACATTATCTTTTTATAGTTGCTATGTACAGATAGATTTTGGTAAATAAAAGCTATTTCAAAAGTTATTTGTTCATTATCTGATTAAAAATAGTTACTCAGTGTGATAAATTCTAAAACACGGGGCTGCACAAAGACCCGGATGTGTGTCACATTGTCCACATTGATATCTGGATTCCTTTCTTCGTCCTTGCCCCCAGCAAACTTGACATCTCTTCTGAGGATTCTGCTTGTTAGGCGTTGGGGGGATAACCTCAGGAAAATGACGGCCTGAATAACGATTTGTGGCATCGGTTGCCACAGCTTCGGTCGAAGATGCCGCTAGTAAGGCAGAAATACAATCCAACTTGAATTTCAGCAGTGGCTTCTTTCCACCTGACTTCTTATACAGAATATGAGCATTCAATACTCCTTCCTCTATGAAGTGGAATGCTACTTTTTTTGTCCACTTCATGCTTTTTCTCACACAGCAGTAGGTGCCGAGTAGCTCATCATTACGGTCCACACCGCCCATATACTTATTGTAGTCATTGATAAGTTGCAACTTTCTGACATTGTTCCCATGTCTGTCTCTCTTTCCCGTGTCCACAACATTTGCTTTATGCATTGTTGATAATAAATAAATCTCCTTCTTGTCATTCAGTCGCACAGCCAGCATGTTATCTTTCCTCCTGAAAGCATGTTCCCCTTTTGCCAGTCGAGTTGTCTTGAGTGAAGCTGGTAGCCGCAGCCTATTCTTGCGTGCAGTTCCACAGGCTGTTGTCTCATTCTCAAAAAGGTAAGAAAACAGTTCCTCGCTGGTGTACCAATTGTCAACAAAGAGTTTGTAACCTTTTCCGAGAAGGTCTTGCATCAGTCGAGGGATTACAGCACCACTCTTACCCAGCCTCCTTACCATTTGCGGATCAGTGGCAGCGGCATCTGGTTCCTTGCCGAGATAGACATACGAGTTCCAGAGGTAGCCTGTAGTTTCGCAGAGGCTAAACATCTTGATGCCAAATCTCGCCCTCTTTAGTGGAATGTACTGTTTGAAAACCAGTCGCCCTTTCCACAAAAGTAATTCCTCATCTATTGAAATATGCTGCTCTGGAATATAACTGCTCTTGAACTTTGACACTAGGTATTCAATGACAGGCCTGACTTTGTATAACCTGTCATGATTTGGATCAGTTGCATCATAGTTACTGTTATCTGCAAAATGCAGAAATTGCAAAATTGACTGAAAACGGTTTCTTGGCATGACATTATTGAAAATTGACCCTTTCAACAATGGATTTGTGCTCCAATAGTCGGAAACTTCAGGTTTTCTCACAATCCCCATGAGAAGGGCAAGGGCCAGGAATTTCTTCATCTCATTTCGTGTAGTTTCTATCCATGCAGTTGCACGTGAATTTGGGGGCAAGTGGGGGTTGTCCCTTTTGTACTGGGCAGCATATAGGTTTGTTTGCACCACCAACAAGTCAAAAAATTCATCAGTAAGAAACAAACTCAAGTAGTCACCTGCACCTGCAGTGTTTGGAAGCTGAACTTGAATACCTGAGCGAGCAGTGAATGGATGAATTTGTGGTTCCTGATCATTTGAAGTCCACTGTAATTCTAACAACGCTTCTTGTTGTTGTCGTTCTTCAGCTCTGTTTCTTCGTGGTGCCCCACGTCCACGTCCACGTCCACGACCACCACCACGTCCACGTCCACGACCACGTGCTTCTTCATTGTTGTCTCCATTTGCTTCGTCACTTTCCGATGAATTTTCGATCTCTTCGTTGTCTGAAGAAGATTTATCTGAAGAATATTCTTCTTCGCTTTCTGAACTGCTTTGTTCGTTAAAATCTGAGCCTGGGTCAGCAAATAATTCATCCACAACTTCTTCACGAGTATAGCTACGCCGCGAACTACGCCGCGACGCCATTTTGTTTTCAGTTTGAAAAACAAACAAAGGATATTGGGAGATCGGCCTTCTGTACATTGGTCAGCGGTTGTTCCATGAACCGTCAAGTGCTTCTTGACGACCAGCATAAAGTTTGTTTCACTTTTTAGAACGACCGAGCAGTGGGTGAAACGTTTTATTTCATGACGTATATATACGTCGCAGGTCGTTCGTGTCACGCAGCTCATGACGTATATATACGTCAATGGCAGGGAAGGGGTTAATAATGAAGAAAAAGGTAAGTTTTGTCCTGGAATTTTTATTTTTGCTAGTAAACATTCTTCTGTTTGTGAGACTCACAAACATTGCAGGCGGAGATTGCGCAGTACGGACTGGAAATCATCTTTAAATCTTTTTCTCATAGTTCAAATATATGAAATTTTAAATATTCACTTTCATACAAATCAAAGTTTCAAGGGGCTTTAAGGAGAGCTAAGCCATTCTACCCCATACTACTCCCTCCTCCACCCCCACCCTTCCCACCCCGTTTGGCTAAAAAACAGATATATTTATAAGCTAGTCATGATAGAGTTTCTTCAATAGTCACAAATTTATCCCAAAGGGCTACTGAATTCATGGATGCTTTAAATTATTATTTACTGAATTTTGATAAATTTGTTTTTTCTGTAGGAGTCCAGAACAAGATGATCCTGCTTTAGAGTCATTTTGCAGAAGCCAGCCAAGAAGTACAGAAGCATTTTGGAGCCGAGTGGAAACATTCTCTGTATCCTTTTACCTACAGTTTTAAACTTTAAACACAGTCATGGGCAATATAAAAATTCAAATAAGGCCTGAAACTACTGTTAAAATTAAATGCTAAAATCCAGGCTGGAACACTTTCCATTTGTACGGAAAAACCGGTTGTTTCAGTGGGAAATCAAATGGAATTCTCTATTTTCCAATTGCCCATAATGCACTTTGTTTACCCCCCAAATTTTGCATAAACTATCGTTTTGGAAATATGCAGTCCTCCCAAGAGAATTTGAAAACAATAGTTTAATATGCAAAATTTGGGGGGCAAACAAAGTGTATTATGGGCAATTGGAAAATAGAGAATGGACCTTTCCACTGGAAATTTTTGGAAAGAAATACCTTCAAAGGTATTCCTCTTTTCCCGTTTCTCCCAGAATGACCAGAAATTTACTGTTCCATTTGCTACAACCAGACTGTTCATTCACAGAGCAAGGTCAACAAATGAACCAAAGAACGCTATAATTTACCTGTTGAATCAATTCAAGTTGGTCCAAAATTCCTGTCGAGTGTAGAAAGAGGACGATTCTTCTCAAAGGGCGAGGGTTTTTCCTTTGAACTTTCTTTGAGGCTTCACAAAAGAGGAAGATAAAGAAGAAAAGTGTCACCCTCAATCGCCATGTTTTTTGGACCCAGGCTCTTTGCAGTGGAAAATGGAATTTCAAAAAGGAACAGCTTCTTTTCATTCCGTTTACATTTGCACTATTTCATTTGTCAAAAAATTTTCAACAAAAATTCCATGGAAAGCACCCCAGCGTTGCCAATCCACGGCGTAATCAGGGATAGGAAATATATTCAGCATAGACCTATAGATAACAAAGGTATTTGTATATACAGGTAGGCCTATGCATAATATTTTTACTATCTGATGTGGTGGATTGGCGAAAACTTGAATTTTAGCATTTAATTTTAACAGTAGTTTCAGGCCTTGCTTGAACTTTTTTATTGTTATTTTGAAAATGCTACTGAGAGACAATAACCAAAGGTTATAGTCATGGCCAAAAAACAAACAAAGATTTGACAAAATTAATATTATTAGTATCAGTCTTTTGCTCTTATCATAAATAAATGCATTTCAAACCTGTGTGATGAATAAATAGTTTTATACCTTAACTTTGTTCATCAATTTACATGGTTTGCAAAACCTCTTGCACTGTCGCCATTACACTGTGCACGATATGGCTGGGAGAACAGCGAGGTTGACATCTTGCAGTGCGTCAGCTGCAAGGCGTGTCTTGATGCGACCATATCCACCACATGGGATTCTGATATGTGTGAGTTACACTGTATTTAATGAAAGTGCAATTTATTTGTAATTTCTGTGGAAATAACGTCTCTTAAGGTTGTACATACATGTACATGTATATGAATGCCAAGGAATTCAGGAGTGCAAGTGAAAAAGGAATGTTGAAATGATATTCACAAACAAACTACTGATCAATTAATAACATTGTTGTGAGCATGGGAAAAAGAAAAAACTGAGTCCTGGATGGAAATAAACCCATGAACTTCTGCACTCTGGTTGGATGCCCCAGCTACTGAGCTATGGGGAGATTTGCGGCAAGCTATATTTAAGCATTTTTTACCAGGTTCATATGTGAAATGCATCCTGCATACTGCTAGAATTGGCAATGTTGGAAGCATCCTGAAAATTAGGAAAGAATCTTAGTTAGCAGGGGCGGTCATGCACTTGGCATCATCTAGGGTAACTGCAAATTCCAGTGTTACATTATGAGCTAAATATAATTTTTTAGTAAACCACTTCACTTAGAAACAGTAGGCAGTTACTAATCTATGCACATTTTTTAATCCAAACCTCTAGATGCCAAGACTTGTGAGCAATTGAAGGAAGCACTTGTGAGTGGTCATTCTAAATTGTGCCGATGGCCAGATAATCCCTGCCCTGGTTTGTAATTATTATTCTTACATGTACCGGTACATGTACATATAATAATATCTAATGCTCATAGAAGATCGTCTGCAGATAGAAAGGCTAAGGATGACATTATTTATAGACATTTTAACCAGTCAGACCATAGTGGCTTAAATGACGTAAGGATTCAGCTTGTTGACTTGATAGGTGTACAGGGGAGCAGTACCTTAAAGATAGGGAGGCGCAGTGGGCATACAAACTAAGATCAATTTATCCGCAGGGGTTAAATAGTGATGATTTCTTTTGTAGTAGAAACCCAAGAAGAGATGTTTTTTAGAGTTATTGTACTTATATTTAATTTTCTGTTGATTTTTGTGAAGCGCGCGATCAAGCGCGCGCGCATCTTGAGTTTTATTGTATCTTAGATTTTATTGTAATGTGTGCTACCTAGCCCGCGCGCAGCATTATTTGATTGTAATAGTAGCATCTCACGCCAGCTAACGCGTATTTGTGTAACGGTTTAAAC
The DNA here is from genome assembly GCF_052425735.1 of Oculina patagonica. Taxonomy (NCBI): domain Eukaryota; kingdom Metazoa; phylum Cnidaria; class Anthozoa; order Scleractinia; family Oculinidae; genus Oculina; species Oculina patagonica. The sequence continues at coordinate 19,314,620 of NC_135767.1, forward strand.
TGCCTTCATCAGTTGCCCTGATGAAGTGTTTTTAATAAACACGAAATATCGGCAAAGTCGACTTTCCAGTTTTTATGACACATATAATTTTTTTCTGGATTCTATATCGCGACAGAGGATGTTGTTGATTAATTTTAATAATATCTAATAGATACAGTTACATAAAATTGCATATTGTCAGTAGTGCTTACAAGTGTATATTGGTCAGGCCCAGGTGTACCCTACTAGGTAACAAGTGTAACAGACTTGGTGTTCCCTTACTAGGTAAAGGTAATGTCTGTCTCCGAGCCATGAGGCCCATACAGCCGGAGCTTATCCCGGTTTCCGTAGCATTAAGCGACTAGGAGTATTGCTACTTCCCCCTGGATGGGATGCTAGTCCATCGCAGGGTTACCCCCCCAGCAGTAAATTCGCCGGTACCCATTTATACACCTGGGTGGAGAGAGGCACTGCGAGAGTAAAGTGTCTTGCCCAAGAACACAACGCAGCGCCCCGGCCAGGCCTCGAACCCGGGCCGTTCGACTCGGAGTCGAGAGCGCTAACCATTAGGCCACCGCGCCTCCCACGTAGTGGTTACAAATGTAAAGTCTAAATAGCTGGGGTTATGTACATAGACATGGAGATGCTGTTTTTCAGTATTTGGCCATATCCATTTTGCCAACAGACTATTCAAGTAATAAAGAAGTACATATTTTCCATCTTCTGACCATTGTTTAATTTTGTGATCAACAGAGTCATTTGTAAAGTTACCATTGTACAGCTATGCTCAGTGGCTGGAGGACTACAGAGAAAGATGGCGATCCATTATCACACTTGTCGACGAGATCCCCTGTGTGGATGAACAAGCCATTGAGGATATGGTGGGTAACAAATTTTTCTTTTGACAGCAGAAGATAATTTGATGTGTTGTTTACAATGGATTGACGTTGGGGGTTTTCAGGGATGCCGAAACAATTCCCCCCCCCTCCCACCGGCTCTGCCGTCCCTGGTTTTACTTTTAATTGACAGCCCTGGCCATGTTGTCATGCCAGTTGTTCTGATTGTTTTGCCAGACAAAATATTAGACATTGTTAAGTGGGGATGACAGTGTTTGGACTAGGAAAAGGCACATTGCAACATGTGAAAATGTGGGTTGTGTGCAAGAGTGGCTGCTCTTAATGTACCTCCTAGGAAAACCTTTATCTTCTAATCTAAGACATGCAACCATCAAATATAATTTAAAGTGCCTATGAAGTAAAAAACTTTTTTGCTTTTTTTGGTAGCTTATTATGTCTACTTTCCGAAAAGTTAAAAAAAGAATAATGTCAAAGAGAGAGAAATCGGACTTTTTGCCGCCTAAAGTGCCCTCGGTAAGACAAAACAGTGGGTCCGGAGACTGGACACGAATTTGGCTCGAATGACGTAGTTAGTGGTTCCACGGATCAGTTTACACTTAGATTTTGTTGATACACAGTGAAGTTCACTACTTCACCTGAGATTGTTGCTGCTTTTTCGTTGATAAATCGAAATCTTGTCCGACAAGAACGATATGTTGCCATCTGCGAACTTGGCAGAGCGGGTTTCTAGCAGAAATAAATCGCACAATGAAATATCGTGACACTAAATGGACTGAAGTAGCTAGTTGGACCTGTCCAACCGCCGCAAGCCGATCAAGCGCTCTTTCACACAAAACGCTGGTCGACGAGGACGATCGAAGTTCGGCGAAGCAGATTCATTTGAGAAATTCCCTATAAAAAATGAATAACTAGAATTTTTATTGTTTCCAAAAGCACATACATCGACGGGCTTTGATTTTGTGAGTGGTTTCGCAGTGTCGCAATGTGCTTCGGAATTGACACGAGCGCTTCGTTTTCGTTACTACCGAGCGCTGCTTGCCGCGCCGAGGTTGCTTGCTTCTCTTGCTTGTCGAATGTGTAAATTCAGGTTACGGTACGGTACAGTATTATATAACGATTTGGTGATTTTAATACAAGTAGCGATCAGTTGCTCGCTTTCATTTTGATTGTGTTCTTGTGTGGGAAAGTACAGTGGACTGACATATTTCTCCGAAGCGTGAGAGTGACATAATTAAACTTGACAACACGGCAAGATAACACTTCTTCAAACTCAAGATCAGCACTTTTTGACTTGAACGAAACCAAAAATTTCCTCTTCAAGAATAAACAGAACTGCAGTTGTTGGCTCTTAATGGTTCGTTAGCTCTACGGTATATTTTCAACCGTCGACTTCTTTATCCGGATACGATAAATCCTGCTTTAAATTACAGTGCGTGTTTATCAGCAAATAATTCCGGCGAAGGGAGCCGTAAAATTTGTCCAAGATTTTGCAAGATCTCAGTGTGTTGTTTAAAAGTGCATTCGCCATAGAATACTACCGGACTGGTGCAGACATGAATGACAACATTCGAAGCACGCTACTTGAAAACATTAACAAGCATTTCTAACCGGCACTCAAGTCGAATTTACATTCCATATTTTTGCTTCTTTCACAGATGCATTCGTTTGCGTCTGGCGATCGATCGTTTCAAGTGTTTGGGAAAGGAAACGACTGCTACCTTACGAATGATAACACGATCTACTAACCATACAAATTAAATTTTGAGGAACAAAGTCTCATAATAAAAGAATAACACGTATACTGAACCCAGCTGTGTAACATATTGTAAACTCCTGGCGCGACTGCTAAATCTTTCTTCGGCTAGTCAGGGCAGAATGATATAGAGAGACCACCATATCCTTTACAGAGATAACTCTTTTGATAAATTTCCTCTTCGCTTCATGACTTTATCGTTTCATTTGTGGCAAGGAAGAGCGTTTGCTGAGAACAGCGATCCTCGAACTGCCGACGGAACAGAATTCGTTTCTTCTTGCGTTTTCATCAGAACAAATAGCTTTACTATACACATTGAAATTTCGCTTCCATTTACTCTGCGAAGCTTCACCAAAGGAAATAAGTGTATTTGATGCAGTTTCGTTTGTGCAATTGCCTTTGTTTGACTCAAAAGCCGAAATATAGCTTTCGCCAGCCCTCTTTGCTCTCTTTACGCCATAATCATGGTGTCTTTAGAACCACTAAGTACGTCATTTCCGGTGAAACCGGAGCGTTTGGCCGCGCGCGAAAAGGGCCCACTTCAAATTGCGAAATCCAAACTTCGAGGCTCAAAAAATACTAGAAAAAAGCGCTTTTGATATCTTAAACACGCATATTCGTGCTAACTAAGACATAAACAAGCAAATTGAGCAAAGTTATTTTTTACTTCATAGGCACTTTAAATCACTGAAAGAGGAGGCACCCCACTAACAATGATTTTCCCTGGCCAATTTGTGGATTTGTTTAACTATTGACAATGCATGTTATCCAAGTAATATATCTGACATGTTGCTTCCCAATGCAATCAACGTAAATGAGACAAGTCAAACAATTCACCAAAAATGGCAAGATTACTGTCTCTTCTTGCTGCTTGCTTGACTACATTTGCAACTTGCCAAACAATAATAGGTTTTAGCCTTTTAAGACCAAAAGTCCTCCTTCTGTGACAGTGAGCATTGAAGTTTAGGCATTAAGAATTCAAAATTATTGATTATGGATAAACCATCAGGTTTATGGTTGAGAAATTAATGCATGATTGATCAATTAAAATTATTATAGTCTGTAAGACTTTGCTGGCTGTGTTTTTAAAAACACTATATGCATTCACTGTTTTCCAAGTGTAATCATATTTATATTTTTTTGTTTTAAATTGAAGGATTGTTTGACATCAGGTCACATTGAAGGACTTCAGAATTTAGTTGATCCAGGTAGCATTTGTTGGACAAGAAATGAACTGGACTTAGAGCGAGCCTCCAAAGCATCTTGTATTATTGCACTGTGTGGCTGGACGGGAAGGTAACTACATACATAGCTCGTAATAAGCTTAGTCAGAATTAGATAGATCCATTTTTTGCATTCTATTATAGCTACACCAATAATGTTTAGGAAAATCTTTTAGTAAAACTTTGTAAAGGTTCTACCAATAAACAAATTGAAGTCACAATAACATTGATTTGTTCATTTGTAAAACTTTCACAAGTTTGAACTAAAGGATTTTCCTAAACATTACTGCTGTAGCTGCGAGAGAACACCAAAAACCGGCATATCTAATTCTGACTAAGCTATTACGAGCCACCTTAAATGTTACCTCAAAGTCTTTACTCAAAAGCCTGATAGTCTGATGTGGTTTATTGCCATGTACTGACACCTTAAGGAATGTAATCTTGTAGGGATATTGTGTACAGTTCAAAACAGTTAATTAACTTTAGTAAAGCCTTATTGATGCCTAGTGGTGGTTGGAAAGGCCAGCACTTTGCAGTGGCTAGGAGTATTGCTGCTCCACTCTCCACCCTTGGCAACAGCTATCAGGTGAAAACTCCACTCTCGAGCCAAAAGTAAAGAAAGTCACTGAAAAGTAACACTTTTACAAGTGTATGCTGCATTATGCATAGGAACTTTAATAATCTAATCCACCTAGTTTATTGGATCCTAGCTTGATTTACCACTGCTCTTTTTATAATGTTTTATTCCAAAAGTCTTTTACATTTTTGCTTCAAACTCTTAGAAAGTTCAAGGCAGCAGAAACTAGAAGTGGCATTGTTTTTTTTCATTTACCGTAAATGATCTAATAAACGCCCACTCTCAAATAAACGCCCTGTATCTAATAAACGCCTCCCCTGATGTGTAAAGTTTGTATTAGACGCCCCCTCTTATAAAAGCCCCGTGTCTAATAGACGCCCCCCTCCAAGAATCACCTCAAAAACCAAGGAAATGCTCCATAGAATAAATCCTTGCTTGACTCCGACATCAAAGAGGCCAACAACGCCAACGTGGTTGACCCTGATGATGAAAACTTCGATATCGAACTATGAACGACATCTCTAGGCTTTGTGTTACAGTAGCTCAAACAGGAGCCCATGACCATGGGCTCCTGGCGCAAAATAGATTAGTCTGCTACCCACAAACTCTGTTTTGTATCTTACTCCACTAGCAAACTACGCATCCTATTTGCTGTGTTGACGTTGTGACAGTTAAAGTGAAATAAACGCCTCTCTCTAATAAACACCTCATATCTATTAAACGCCTCCCCTAGGACCCCAAAAATTTAATAGACGCCCCAGGCGTTTATTAGATCATTTACGGTAACGGTTGAGAAGACCTGTCCAATGCTGTTACCATTAGGCTACTGTGCCTCCCACATAGTCTACATTTCAGTGACCAAAAGGCGTCTGCATGTATCCAACTCACAGTATGTTTTATAAATACTTTGTTACAGTACAGAAAGTGATCCAGAACTGAATACTATCTCGTGCTCCATGTGCCGGAGGGAGCTTGGTGTGTGGAATTTTTTCCCCCTGACGCATTCTTCAACTGATCAAGATGAAAGACAAGGACAGGGTGCCCCTTCCTATCTGGACACTGGACAAATGTTTTGTGGTGAAAGAAGCCCGGGGCAGATCCTAGTCCGCGAAGTGTCTTCCGACAGAGGGAGTAGCCATGCAGGCGACAACCAGGAGGCTGCCGCAGATGATGACGAGGGTAGTGTCGCAGAGGCAGAGACGTCAGAGCCCATGGAAGAGGGTGGGAGTTGTGATAGAGCCGACAGATCCTCGACTGAGGATTCCGCAATGGAAAAAGAATACGAGGCAACAGAAACTTCTAATACATTGACTGTTAAGCCACGCGAGCCAATGGGGCTCAAGTCTCCATTGCATCGCTCTCTGTCCAACCTGCCAGGGGAGGAGGCGACAGAGTCCTTATGTGTGGAGGTTGAAAACGAAAGCTTGTCGGAGAGACTACAGGATGTGGAATCTGAGCTGGAGTTTATGGGGTGTGGCAGGGAAGGCATGCCAGAGAGGGAAGATGGCGGACCAAGGGCAAAGAAAAGGAGATTGCAGGTACATGTACAAGCAAGGTCTGACATGTCAAGTTATCGCATGACCGTGTGTTTTTTTTACCAACAGTACATGCAGATCAGGGTATTCCTTTCTTATGCATTTACTGGTTTCAATCTTACTACCCAATCCGCAATAACTTAACTCTTCGTAACTCTACGGAACTCTTAGCCTGCGTAGCAGGCGCCGTAGTTTCGAGCGCGCGTATGGGAAACGCGAAAGGCGTAAGGGGGCCACGCGAGGAAAAAAATCGATTTAACTTCGCAGGCGTCTGCTACGTAGGCTACGGAACTCTAGGTAACTCAATGGAAGATCATACGCCTGCTGGTTACCTTTCTATCAAAACATCGCAGATTATTCATCCAAACGTTTGACCTCACTGGCACTCTATTTATGTCAATATTAAAAAATTGGGACGATGACTTTTTTATTTCTCAGTCAGAGGAAATGGTAACGTTTTAGCAAAGCTTCGTATTAGCTTTTAAACCGTTTGCGATTATTTTCCAATTCAAAATTCTGCTATCGACAACGAGTCACCTAAACGCCACCTAACAGTAAAACGCAAGAACTCAACGCTAGTTATGTTTTTAACTATTTGCGTTTTCTTGAATTTTGAGAGTTAAATGTCTTAAATGTTGACTTGGAATCCGAAAAAAAATATTTGCATTTGACAATTTTGGCCGCAACTTTACTGGCGCCATCCGTTTGACCGTTTTGCATTTGGCAGCTGTAGTTTTGGCGGGAAAAACATGCGCCGCCCGTTTGACCGTTTGCAGTTGGCAGTTGTAGTTTTGGCGGGAACTGCGTGTACGTGCCGCCTGTTTAACCGTTGGCATTTTGCAGTGGTGCTTTTGGCGGGAACGACACGCTAACATCCGTTTTGCCGCCAAAAGTTGCCACATCAACGTTGCATCATTACGATTTGTTCATGTTGCCTAGCAACACCTCTGAGCAAATCGCAGGCTCAGCCAAATTCCGACTGGAAATAGTACTTGCTCTGTTTCCAGTTACTTGCTGCTGTATTTTGCAGGAGATAGAAAAGAACACTTTTCACGTGTTATCAGAGCACCGGACCTGGTGTCCTTGGATTGTGAACATGCTCGACAGTGACGGGAACACCACTCCAGCTGGCTGGAAGCTCCTTCTGGGGACACTTCTTCCTTCGTTGAGTCCAACAGCAACGCACTTGATACACGAGGTACGATCAGTTTTGTGATAATGATCCGATTTAATGCCCGGGGAGAAAGGACGCTTATTTGAAATTAGCAAAGCAAATAGGCCTTATCACGGTTTTCGACGCCATCTTGACGGGTAGGCAAAGCAAGCAGAAATTACAGTGTTTGTATGGGAATCCGATGGCAAATATCTTTTACAAAAATCTAATTCTGGACAACTTTTTTATTTCCCATACATTTGTCTATAATTTTTTCCCGCAAACCGCGTCAACTCACCGAACCGGAACGTAAATCTGCAGAGGAAACAGACAAATGTATGGGAAATTAAAAACGTAACTGAACGCTTTCTAGCCCAGCTAAATCCTTCAAACTCGGCGAATAAAAACTTTTGCCTAGTATTTTAACTTTACAATTCATAAGTTGTCAAGAATTTAATTTTTGTTAAAGATATTTGCCGTCGGATTCCCATACAAACACTGTAATTTCTTCCCGGTGTCGAAAACCGTGATAAGGCCAATTGTTCTGAAGGCTAAGCACACGCAACTGGTGTATACTGCACAAAATAGCAATTTAATTTTCTCGTGCGAGATTATTCAAACTCCGATAAAGCTGAGAATTGGCACATACTTTAAGGGTTGGATGTATTTGACTTTGTTGAGAGGCCTTTAGCGAAAAAAAAAACATGGCAATTTTGAACACTGCGCGTAACTTTGCTGCAGTCTGATCGGCAGTCTGATCTCCGCTTCTGGTAAAGTAACCAAATCTCAGCGAGCGTTAATATCAAGAGAGCAGTTTTTGGAAGGGGTTCCCTGTTTTAAATCAGTATCTAATGGGGAAAGTTTGTAAGCCAATCGAGACAATTTTATCTTACTTTTCTCCAATCGTTTTAAGGCGGGAAAAGAATCGCGAGAGAACTGGACGCCACTGCAAAGCGGGAGGCGCGAGGGGGCGGGGAGGAGGCGCATATAACACCTCTTTACAACAGTAAATCTACTCCCCCTGAATAGGGTGCTAGTGCAGCGCAGGCTACTCCGTGCCACAGTGTTTGTGGGGTTGCCCTGACAGTTCGTAAGCACTCGTTTGTGTCCCTGTTGTGGGAGAGAGACACTGTAAGAGTAAAGAATCTTTCCCAAGAACACAGCACAATGATCCCGATCATCTCTGGAACCCAGATCTCTCGATTTCCAGTCCAACGCGTTAACCATTTGGCCACCGCGCCTCCCACAATAGAAGGTATACAAAAACAACCGTTGGTAAAGCTTTTTATTTGATAACAAAAAAATTCTTTCATCTCAATTCTAGACTCCCCCGCAAGATGCTTGGAAAACAGTCAGAAAGTTACTCGGCGACTGCGAATCTTCAGCAAAACAAACTTGACGACAAAGCAGTCAGCGATTGTTAGAAATAACACTATAGAATTGGGGAGTGGAGGAGATGTTATTTCATGGGTCAGTGGTTCACGGATGCTAGTTCGTTGGTCAGCCTCACATCGGTCATGTGAAGGGTTTTTTTAACAACTAAAAAGGCTCTCTAAACAACAGCTGACATTTTATGATAAACAATGACATTTAAAACTCGGTGCTACAGTGTATTTAAAGGATTATATTTTTAATTGAAACACTTTAAGTAAGGTAACTATCCGCTCCAAGGGGAGAAAAAACCTTTCTTTGGTTCCTGTTCGACCTTCGCAGTTGTTTTATAATAGCATGGATTGCGTGACTTCCGAGAACTGTGTGACATTCAAGCTGATAACGCAATCACAATGGAAACACTATTACACATTGACAATGATCTGTAGAAGACGGCCTCTGCTTTGGAGGTGTAGAGCTGCTTATATTTTATGCTCACCACAGTATTCAAGGGTGAATTTGCAGTTAAAAAAGACTGGCGAATATAGTCAGAAAATATATTTGGTATCGTATGTTAGATTTGACATTAAAGAGCAGGCTGAAATTAGAAGGACAGATGCTCTGACAATCTTGTTGTTACAGTCAACTCCCGCCTTGCGGACATCTCGATATTACGGACACCCCGAACAGGAGTTGATATCCCAGCGAGTAAGAATTACTGAAAATAACTCCCGCTACTACGGACTTTCTCTATTGGGGACACCAAATTGTCCCGAAGGTGTCCGTTATAATGAGAGTTTACATTAGAGTTTACATTTTAGTAGTTTGTTTTTTCTTTTTATGACGCCATCGCGGACGTTATTTTAACTTTTCAACATATCCGTTTTGGATAATCTTCTCTACCACAGACAGACAGACAGACAGACAGACAGACAGACAGACAGACAGACAGACAGACAGACAGACAGACAAGGCGAAGCACTAACAGTCTATGACAAACAGAACCCTTAAGTTTTGGAAGGCAAACCATTTTAGAAGAAACAGACCTATAGTAGGTATTCGAAAGGCATCTGAATACGCTTGAATTGTTTAATGAGTTGATTAACGATTTAAAGGTCAATGAATGTCCATTTCTAACGACTTTGCGGTTACTAATTCCTTTATTTTCTAAGCTGTTCGTCACTGGTGACAATAAAGCAATATAAAATTGGGAAAGTGAAACAAGTTGTTTTCTGTTTTCTTGGTTGTACTACAGCAACATATTCCATTTTCATATTTTCTGGTGTCTGATATTCGTTAGATGATCTCGACTTGGAAAAAGGCAGCCAGCAAACTCCTAAACTTGTCCCAGAACATTTCTCATCTCGAACAGTGAGAAGATCTGGGAACGACACTTAGCCAGTCGTCACGCAACGTCTCTTTCGTTCGTGATTGTCACGCAATACCCCAACCTTTTCCCTTTCCCCTAATCCGGTGAAGTACACGGTAAACGACTGGCTTCGCCAATTTCTAACTTTGAAAATGATCATCTATTTCCCTAATTCTCTAAGCGAGATTATGAGTTGTTTTGTTAAATTCTTGGCGGTTCGCCTCTACCCCTGATGTTTTTGGTAATTGTCTGAGGTGTGGATTGGGTGGCACATAGGGCTAGGGCTTTCCACAAGTTGCTCGGCAACTTTTTGGCAAGTTTTCATGTTTCGAGCAACTTTTTTCCCTTCGAGCAACTTTTTTTCCTCTCGAGCAACTTGTTGCATTTTGAGCAATTTCCAGACCGAAGATCTCCGAAGATTATCCTAGTGTTGTTCAAAGGCCATACGCACCTTTCCGAAGATTTACGAAGTTTGACGAAGATTTTCGAGAACCGTCTGAAGACGTTTCAACTTTCGGCTCATTCTGCATTAAAACATTACAAAAACTTCTTCAGCAAACATGACGTCATCATTTTACAAATTTTCCCCGGCCTTGATATGTTATTTACTAGATACTTCTTTTGCTGTAAAATTGCATAAAACTGCTTAGAAATCTTTTTTTTGTTTAGAAATCAAACCCTCAAAGGAAAATGAGCATATATTTAAAGAAATTATCTTGATTAGAAGCAGCGTTTTGGAGTTTTCGGAGCAACTTTCGAGCAACTTTTATTATCAGAAGCAACTTTTTTGGATTTTTGGAGCAACTTTTGAGCAACTTTTTGAGAAATTACGGGCAACGTTTTGGGAAATCTCGAGCAACTTGTGGAAAGCCCTACATAGGGCTGTCCGAAATTTCTAAAAAAGTTGTTCAGAAGTTACTAAAAAATATTCCAAAGCGTTGCTTTTCGTTATTAAGAAAACTTCACCAAAAATATGCTAATTTCGCTTTGAAAGTAAAATTTTGAAGCGTTTTCATGCAATTTCATTGCAACAAAAGTATCTCTATTACTGTAAAAAAGGATTTCTTTCACTGAGAAAAATCTTGAAGATATTGATGACGTCATGTTTGCTGGAATGAGCTGAAAGTTGAACATCTTCAGGTCTTCCTAGGAAATCTCCAACAAACTTCGTTAATCTTCGAAAATGTTCGGAAACGTTCGTATGGTCTTCGAATGACACTCGGAACAATCTTCGGTCTAGAAATTGCCCAGAAAGGAAAAAAGTTGCTCGAAATATGAAAAGTTGCCAAAAAGTTGCCAAGGAACTTGTGGACATCTCTAGTATCATCCCTGAAGGAGTGTTCTAAAGTAGTTTTCGGTTTCACAGTATTGTGAAACAGTGATATAAAATTGAAGAAAATGACACCAACGAATTAAGAAGTACGTGCGGAATTTTGTGACCTGTGACGTGGTCGGCGCGAGGAAAATAAAATCACTTCTATCCGCTCTTTAATATCGTGACCTCAAGTAAATGCCAATAAGTTTGAATGACAAAACGACAAGTGCTTACAGAGCGGAACCGGACTGGCGGAACTGACCGTGAAAGCTGCTTTAATTTATTTTCAGTTACACTAAAGCATATATATTTTTTAAAAAACCATAAAGTTATGTTTCGACTTCTTTGGCACACGTATTACAAGAAACTACAAGTTTTTCAGCTCTCGTCAGCATTGTCGAGTTTAAAATTATTTTCTTTCATCATATCTTTTCATTTTATTTTCAGTTTTTCGTTTTCCGGTTTTCTCAATTTCCGCTCACGAGACCTGCGGAGGGGGGGCGGAGCGTAGCTATTCACGTGATCAAAATAATAATGTTACGTCAACAAACCAACCATAAAGTTTAGTGTCGACCATTGTTGCTGCAACGAAAGAAGAAATTGGAAGAGATTTTGGCCCCTAGGACCGGCAGAATGTCGTCTCCATCGCCTGGAAAGAGACGAATGGACACCGATGTTATAAAACTGTATCCTTTCCCGGGTTTGTGCGTAATTTTAGGGTGATTCGTTGTGTTTTCGTAGGCAAAGTCGCGAGCCAAAATGGCGCTCGCCTGCTGATCGTTTCTTATGTGATTGCTACGTTCAACGATTATTCCTTGACGACGTTGTTATTAGAATTGAAAGCAAGCACGAAGTGACGATACTTAATGGATTGAACGAGTTTATTGTAAAGTTCTTTGGTCCTAGTGGATGTAAGTGCGAGCATATTTCCATGTGTTGTTATCGATTGCGAACTTTATACCCCTGCGTTTGCCACATTTGTTTTGCCTTACATCAGTTGCAAAGGGGGACTATTGTGGGCAGAAATCTGCCGAAATAACCAGCGACATTAGATAATTCTGTCCAAAGAGTGTCGTTTTAAACCTACCAAAAGGTCCTATTTCCTTCCCAACCAATGTTAATCTTGCCATTATAAATTATAAATCGATATCGATGGAGGACATTTTTTGACGAAATAAATTTCGAAAGTGACATCGGAACCGACAAGTACTGAAAACATTCAATACAGATCTGGATATAACTCGATCTGGATATATCGAATGAATTCACTGATAAGTAAATGATGTAAGCTAAGAGGCAGCGAGCACCGATTTTAACATTAGCTGCGGCCAGATTGTTTGTTGTTGTCGGAAAATTTTAAAAATGCCATGTTAGTGTGGAATTCATTGAAGATATTTGCATTTTCGTTGGCTGTGACACACAGCTGATTCGATGTTTTGCTAGCCACGGAAAGTAATTTAATATTTTAGAATATCACTGTGTTTCTGATAATGCCACAGCTTATATTTTAAATTCCGGCTATTTAATACTTGATGTTCCGAGTGGGTAAGTCTGAAGAGCTTTTAAAGGGTTTAGCTTTATACATGCAAAATATGGCTTTTTGTTTTATGTCCATATGTTGTGTTGCTGATATGATTTAAAATTTGAAGATGGCTCCCACAATTATAGTTTTAAATGCTGATTTACAGTAAAAATTATGTGAATATTTTGTTATTTTGAAGAATTAGAGCCAAAATTACACATTTATGGACAACAAATTTCCCTCCTGCAAACATTGTGGTAAATGTATTTTCATTTCATGTGTGATGGTTTGGAACAGCATTTGAATATCAATCCATAATAGCTTTGTGAAAAAACTTAGTTTCATTACTTTTAAAAACAACAGAGACACCTAGCTAAAAATGAAATAAATGCCTGCTTTGATCTTCTCCGATAGCCTAGAGCTAAGGCAAATGATTTCCATTTTTATCTTTTTGTGGCAAATAGCAACTAATCAAACAAGTCACCCTGCAGACCACTGTAACCTGTCAATAATCCTTCAGCTACATGTAATTTATACCTAAAATTAGTCACATAGAGTTAGATCTGCCCTAGAAAATAAAATTATTAAAAAATATTAGTTGTAATTGTTGGAAAAATTAGCAACATAGATCTATGCAAATTAGAGTTCTTTTTGAGCTGCAAATCTAGAAAACTAAATATTGAAGGTTATTGTTTTAAAAAACAAGATTCATACAAAAATGGCTACATTTCCATGTAGTCATACAAAACCCTTGCCAAATGTTGCATTTATTCTTAACTGCATGCCTCAAGTATTGCATACAGCTACATGTACAAAGCAGAAAAAGCTTGCATGTGATAAAAATGCATACAAAGTATTAGGCTAGGAAAGAGAGACATACAGAACAAGTTGAAAAGTTATCCATGTACATACTTGTATCACTTGTCACAACATGTCTGTGTACGTGATATATTATCACTTAGATATATCTTGCCATGCAGACACTGGTGAATAAATTATATTAATCATTGCTCAAGGCTTGTTTTTCAAGTGACAAAGTATTCTTGATTGCACTGTTTGAAAAAGGTGAAGAAAACAATAAATTTCAAGTAATAAGAAGGTGATAAAATTAATTTGCTTGATCGTGATGAACCAGCAATGTGTGCTTTTAATTGTAAGAAATTATTTCTCAAAATGAAAACACACATTGTCTGTCAGGCTGAATGTGACCATAACAAACTGACGTGAGGACATAGAGACATATTGGAACTCCTAAAGTCCAATTTCATCATTCATGTTATTGTATATACAGACTTCCCAATCCACATCAGAAACGTTAATCCCAGGTGATCAATACATTCAATGTTCAAAATTAACGTAGAGAAAACTGGAGACTGTTTCCATAAAACTGAGTGTTAAATTTCAAGTGCATATTTTTTTGGCAGCGCTTTACGAGGGAGGAGTTTGGAAAGTCAGGGTTGATTTACCAGAAAAATATCCATTCAAATCACCTTCCATAGGTAAGTGCATTGTTGTCATGATCAAAATGTATTATGTAATTTATTTACCCACGTGACTTGGAAGAGCTCAGGAGCTTGTTAAGACATATACGTGCATCCAAGATCGAATTGGAATTTGGAGTGTTGGTTTTTGTCAGTGGAGGGAGGAAAACCGGAGAACCCGGAGAAAAACCCTCGGAGCAAGGACGAGAAGTTCCAACAACAAACTCAACCCACATATGACACCGAGTCTAGGAATCGAACCCAGTGGGAGGCGAGCTCTCTCACCACTGTGCCACCCCTGCTTCACTTGGCCAAAAAAATGCACACTTTAACCTCCAAGGGAAATGAACAATGTGAACAACGTTTTTGTAAATAATTTTATTTTGCTATCTTATGTTCAAGGTTTCATCAACAAGATTTTCCATCCAAACATAGATGAAGCGTAAGTGTATGAATTAAATTCTGATCACTTTTTCTTTCTACGGGATGGTACAACAAGCGATATATAACTTTTAATAATAATTATACTCATGCATTCATTCGTAAAGTCTTGAGAATTTGAATAGGCCATTTCCAAGTTACCTTTTGCCTCTGTTTCAAAACAAGTCTATGTTCGAAACCATTCGCATGTCATTCACAAGTCACATCAAACTCATTTTTATATGGTTTTGCATGTAGACTTGTTTTCGAAAATAAGGCATTGGGTAACTCGGAAATGGCCTATTACATAATGCTCAAAATTTAAGGTTGAGACATCATATTTTTGATTCAGTGCTGACTGGTTGCGTTGCAGTCTCATATTCACATTAAAATGTGTTATTGCGGTTGCCAGTCTGAGCATTAAATTACAACGTCTTATTGAGAATATAAACATGCAGGGTTGATAAGGATTGTTGCTAAGAAATGTTTTCACTTACAAGCGTGGCCTCAACAATAAGACTTACACCTGTAAGTTACAGAACTGTAAAAGAATTTCAATTACCTCTGCAGTTCTGGTACAGTATGCCTTGACGTGATTAACCAGGCATGGACTGCTCTATATGGTAAGTAAACGTTGCCCTTATTAGTAATTATTAGAACTTGAACCTTATTAGTAATTATTAGAACTTGGAGTAATTATTAGAACTTGATTTTTGCTTTAAAAAACTGCTTATCATTTATTTATAATAAATAATATTGTCTACCAAAACAATACACTCTGCCCCTTGTTTGTGGAAGGCACGGTGGACCTAAGGGTTAACGCAGCGGACTCCGGATCAAGCGATCCAGGTTCAAGATCTGGCCGGGGCACTGCATTATATTCTTGGGCAAGACACTTTTCTCTTATAGTGCCTCTCTCCACCCAGGTGTATAAATGGGTACCGGCGAATAAACTACTGCGGGTAACACTTCGATGGACTAGCATCCCACCAAGGGGGGAGTAGAAATACTCCTAGTCGCTTTATGCTACAGAAACCGGGATATGACCCAGCCTGATGGGCCACTTGGCTCAAACACAGACTTTACCTTTCCTGCACCTTGTTTAGTGGTAATCAACTTGGCTAATTGTCTTGTTGAGTTATTGCTCATAGAAAGCTCAGGCTCAATAAAAAAAGAACTCATCATAAACAAATCTTATTCATTGTTTCAGATTTGTCAAATATCTTTGAGTCATTTCTTCCTCAACTTCTGTCTTATCCAAACCCTGTGGATCCTTTAAATGGAGATGCAGCTGCCCTCTATCTTCACAAACCAGAACAGTACAAGACAAAAATTCAAGGTATGTGCCCTATAAGGGATAGCATTTACACTCCATGCTATGATTTGATTGTCAGGCCCATTTGTCAGCCATGATATTTAAATCAGGAGGCGAATTTCCATGTGTGAATGGCGATCTGGTGTGCCTGTGACTTTAATCAGTGACAAGATTTAGAAGATCTTCCTGCAAAAGAATTGATGCAAAAAAATTATATCTGCAGTACTTTGATTGAAAACAAACAAACTTATTAATTTAGAACCTGCATTTTGTTTTCCAAATGTTGTATAAAAAAGGCTTGACCATAAAAAAAATTAATACATTTACATTGTCTGCACTGTACATTTACCAATTATTAAAATAAATAATTGACTTATCAAGATTCTTTACCAAGACAGACAGACAGATGGACTATTTTGAAAACGTAAAAATTCTGATGAGTCTCCAAGGATCAGGGAAAAAATTGCTGTGAGGCTGAGAAATACATGAACATGCAATTAACTTAGTGATTTCTGAACTTTTGGTCCCTGAGCAACAGAATCAAGTGGTTAAATATAATTTATAGGGACAACCCCGGTATAATATAACATTTCTCACCCCTCCTTTTGGTCAGGCCCCTAAAAGAGGGGACGAATGCATGGTTACCAGCAGATTATTATAAGTTACAGGTTGTGCTGATGTGGTGTGCTACTCATTAAATAAATTCATTGTTACCAGAATATATTAAAAAATACGCGACAGAAGAAGCGCTCAAAGACCAGGAAGAGATGTCATCATCAAGTGAAAGTTCCATAAGTGACTATTCAGAAGACGAAGCGCAAGACATGGAGCTCTGACACGAGAAGAGATAATTTTTATACCTTAGGCCAACAAATATACATATATTGTAGGAATGATCAATCATTTGGTTAAAGTTTTGGTATCTTCTGATAAACATAATTTTTTTTAAAAAAAATTCTTAAACCTGCTAATATTTTTACAGAAATGTAGGTTACTAACATGAACTTTAGCGTTGGTTTGTAATTTTATTTATTATACCCTTTGTGCAGTAAATTTATTTTTAAGTGCTTCTCTGCTATTTTCCTGTGTACATCAGAAGGAGGTGTTGAGTACTAACTTGACAAACAGGTTTAACAATCAGGTTGAACTTGAATTTCTTTTTTAGAGCTTAGGGTTTCTATATTTAAAATACTCCACTAACATGATAAAAGCAAATTCTTTGAAATTAACAGGCTGTTTGTTTTGGTTTTTGGTCATTGGCCTTAACTAGTATTAAATATTTATTTTCAACAACAATGCTCAAAACTCCAAAACATAAGTAGTTGAGGGTGAAACTATTAAATTTTCTTTTTCTTTATAAAACATTTTCGTGTATTGCAAGATATTCTTGTTAGTAACTACATACTATGAGCTTGGTAAGAGTTGGTGATAACTTATAGCAATACACTTTTGGGAGCATACATGTGCTTCAGTTGAATTTTCTTAGCTATTTTTTCATTCAGAAATGGAGTACAAACATGATTTTTTTCGGGGGTGGAGGGAGATTGTTTTCATAGTACTTTTGAATCTTCCATAAGCAGTCAAGCTTGGGACAAGAATCCATCCATTCAGGCGAGCTGACCACTTATGAGAGGTTAAAAGTGCAGTGTTTGTATGTGGCTGGGACCATGAATGAGTGTCCGCACACCAGAGGTGTGCCCTTGAAGTGGATGTTCTTTTGTACATTATTGTGATTTTTTTTATTTCTGTTTATCTTTTTCCTATTCTACATTACTTACTAATATTTATACTAGAGGACATTTTTGAAATACTTGCTCCATTTTGAGAGTTGATCAAAAAGTAACCCTTATCACATTTTATGAATTTTGTTTTCATCGCAGAATATTTACTCTTTTCTGGAACTGACCGAATAAAACAAACACATTTTTAGTTCTAAACTTTTCCTTCAGTTTTGCTCCATTAAAAGCTTGCTACTGAAGATACCAAAACTTAACCAATTAATATTAATATTGTATAAATATTAATCCGACTTAACACTGTAAATTTGTGCCTGAAAATAATATTTTGAAGACCTTAGAAATGGCCGCCCTGATTCTCAACATCTAGAAAAAAGACGTTACTTTGAAGTCAAAGTAAAATATGTATTTTTCTGATAATTGCTAACAAAAATGGGTAGAAATAAGATTAATGCTTTTTTTTATAGAACACGTTTTGTTTTTATCTACAAAATAAACTACAAACTAACTCAAAAGGTTTAGTCTATAATTTTTAAGTGCGTTTGAATGAAATCCGTGAATATCTCTTTTTGGTTTTTCTACCTAATTAAACTAATTATATTTAAATTTCTTCGATGTAAAGATAATTCTATACTAAGAAATTTTGGGCATAACTTTGCCCATGAAATTTGAACATTTCATTCATCTTGCTCTGTAGACATTAAATATAAAACACAAACTTCTTACACTAGATAGTTTGCAATAACGGTTTTATCCGATATTATTTGCAGCAAATTTTCTTGGTAAAGGCAGAAAGAAATACATGTAGTAGATGTCATTGGGGCGGCCATTTCCAGACGGGGTCTATTCTAAGGACATTGCGGGGAAAAGTTAATATGTAGCTTTAAGACTTCGGTCTTGTGTTAACATAAATATAACATTTACCCCACAATGTTCAGGAATATATTGTAATATTTGTACAAAGAGTTCGGGGAACGTATTCTAATGTCCTTTGTATAGGCGATTATATATTAATTAAATTGTTCAACACAATTTAGCAATGATAAGCAAATGTCCCGATTGTGATAGTTGTGTAATTTTTAATTGCATGTCAGTATGTCTGATTGATGATCATGATAAGCAAGGATGTAGTGAAATTTCAATATTTTGATTATTCTTAATCTTTGTAAAATTGTACATTGATATGTCGTATTATCAACACTTTTATTAATAACAATAATATTGAGGAGGATAAACGGCTTTGCTTGGTATTATATAATGAAGGTTAACCGTAACCAAATTTCGTAGACAAAATTCTCTGTTCTGTGCTGCAAAGTTAAGAGGTTTACCCTAAGAAAAGAACAGAGAGTTTTGTTTGGGATTATTACTAAAAGGTCTTTTGCGCCAAATTTTATTTTCACTTTGCAGTTTCTATTTAAAACCCCTAAATGAAAGGCGTAAGGTAGGGCTTGAATTGTTTGCCTCGTAGATTAATCAAACCTTCTATGAAGTCTACCCGTGTAATGTTACGTTCGGAACAATGGCTGCAGCTTTGCCGACTGAACAAACTTCCTGATACCGATATACGTAACGAACTTCTCGACAAATAACGAACTTGCCGAAACGTAACGAAATTTCCGTTACGTAAGATTAACGAGTGTTGGGACCTTTCCAATACTAACCACACTTGGTGCAAAAGACCTACAGGACCTGGTTGCTCAAAGCACGTGCACGCTTATCTAGGATTTATTAGCTTATTTAATTACAATCTTTGACAAAAGTAGTTGACACATTGATTTCGCTCTGCTGATTTTTATGGCAAATTTACCACTAGTTTTTAAATTTCTTGACTGTCTGCTAAAATACCCCCCCCCCCCTCCCCCCATCCAAAATTGTAGCAAAGGGCTCTTAGAAACAAACAACAACATTGATAGGGGGGATGGGGGTTGGAAAAGTGGGGCAAAAGGATGAAATTAGTCCAAATAACAATAAAATTGGGCCTAAATTGATAATGTGTCAACACTTTTGTCAATGATTGTAGTTTTCAAACCATACCAATGATAGATTTTATAAAATGTTTTGTTTCGTTTTGACGTGTTCAATATACCTTCTACTGTAATCGTATAAATTTTTACTTGACATCCCGCAACAGCGCCGAAAGGCTTTTGAAGAACCAGGCCTTGTTTTCAAATGGTTAAACGTGCTTGTATGCTGAAAAACAAAAGCTTCAATAAAATGGAATGTGAGATGATTCTGTGCTGACCGTTTAGTTCATACGCTGGTCTTATTAGGCAATCTCCATGGTAAATAAAGGTGACGGGCCTACACGACTCCTACGTTCGTGACATTTGTAACCTTTGCCGTTTTATGTTGAGTTCGGTCTTTCGACCTTATTTTGCTTTTGACTTCTTTCTGAGGGTACTGTTATTATTCGGAGGCATTATGTATTGTAGAGCCGTAAGATTGTGGCCAAGGAAGTGTCTAGAGGTCATAAGTCCGTGCTATGTAAATTTGAAAACTTTACGCGCAAGTCCTTTACTGTTTTGCGTTTTGTATATGCCACTATATGGTTTAGTTCATCTAAAGACGGGGGTGCTCGTCGTACCTTCAAGGGGGTAAAATCTACGAACTGGTACCGCTTTGGGTACTAAAACCTGACATGTCCTTCGCTAGAGTTGTGGTGCCTTTTAGGTGTGAAAAATGACGTGAATGGTAACGCATTTGTTACTGAAGTAACTTTTATTTCTGAATTGTTAACTTTAAAACAACCATCCAGTCATCAAATTTCTAATATGAAATTATTTGTAGCTGATATAAACATTTCTAAAAAGTTTACAAAGATGTTTTTAAAAAACGTATAAGAAAAATTACATTTTCGGCAACTCTCTGTTGAAGTACTATCCAAAGGAAACAAAAATTGCTTTGAGAAATCGGGCCTAAAATACAGAGAAGTACTATTCAAGGAATACGAAAATTTGTTCGAGAAATCGTTTTTTTTAAGAAACCGAGGGTACGAGAAAAAGTTATGCCTTTGTGAAAGATGAAATATTCAGCATGTCGGGAGCGTAGGACAAAGAAAAAAATCTGAGTCCTTCGGGAGTTGAACCCATGACCTCCCAGTTATGCCTTTGTTTTGCGCCGGGGTGGGGGGCACACCCATATACCGTAGAATTCCGGTTATAAGTCCTGGGCTTATACAACTTCGTAAGGGTTTTTGGGTGGGCTTATAAGCGGAGGGGCTTATATTCGGGAAGGCTTATAAGCGGAAGGAAAAAACATTTCGAAACGAGCCTCGGGAGTGTTGATCGAAATACGTTTTTAAGTTAAAAACGCACAAAAAAGCAACAGTTAGCCGTGTTCAGTACTGTCATCCGGTAGAGGGGGGCTTATATTGTAGACGGAAGAGTCGTTGTTCACACTAAACACAAAGGCCTTTATTGAACGATCAGCGAACGTACTAGATTCGACAACATGGATGACTGCTCGACTACATGTGCTCTCTGATAACCGGTTTCGACCGGTTACGCGACTACGTAATGCTACGTTACGTAAGGGTCACGACGTGTCCCACTACAGTCCACCCCTTCTTGGGTTTTGAGTTTTAACTGGAACAATAGATAACGAGCGATCCGAACAGAGTTTTTAACAAAAACGAAAACAAATGTTTGCTCATGAGTCCACCCCTTCTTGGGTGTTTACTTGTTAAGTTCCTGGAAAAGCTTGACATCTAAGACAAGGAGGTAAGTACCCCCATGTGGTCCGCCTTGTAGCGATAAGTAAGAACATTTGCTAACAAGTCCTTTGAGTTTACCATGTCGGTTAAGAATGTCTCTGGCTTCTGGTAAACTTTGGTAAACTACTTTACAAGCTTCGGAAGCATAACACTGAGGTTTTGATAATGTACTAAGATATTGTCCAAATGAAAGTGCGACCTTGTTTAAATCTGGACTTAGTGTACTAGACACGGGCCGAACTACATTATGTTCTTGCACTGAAGGTGTGGCATTCTGCAAGGGTTGTTCTCGCTCAGTATCAGCGCGGATATCTGTATGAGGATCACCATCAGGAACTACAACAACTTTTTCAATGTTCACTGCTTTAAGTTCTTTGTCTGTTGTTAAGTGCCGTAACTTTAGTAAGTCTTGACGACCGTGAACATGACCAACAACAAGAAAGGGTCCATCATACCTTCTGATAAAGCGGCTAGCTGCTCCTTTGGCAGTTGAACTTGGGGGAGGAAGTCGGACAAAAACTCGTTTTCCATCTGGCACATGAAGATCTCTTGAATTCATGTCATAATATTCTCGCTGAGTTCTTTTTAGATCTGCTTTGATTCTATCAAAGTTCTTTCGTGCCGCAATTGACCGTTTGATGAGCTCTCTGGCATATGAAGACTGGGAGAGAGGTGCAGGTGGCAAATCAAATGAGAGCACCTCTGGAGAGGGAGCATGTCTTCCAAAGACCAGGAAGAAAGGAGTCACGTGATCTGTTCCAGGTATTGGTGAGGTGTTGTGAGCATAGGTTGCAGGTTGTAAGAAGTCTTCCCACAGTTGTTGATTTTTCTCACAGTAAATGCCTAATGCAGAGTTTAACCATCGGTGCACACGCTCCGTAGAGCCATTTAGACGAGGGCGGTAACTTGTGGTGAAAACATGTTCGAGAATAACATTCTGTGGAATATCTGATTGTTTACGTTTGCACTCAACTGCAAGGGTGGTTGTATACAGAGACTGAAGGTCAGGGACAAGCTGTTCCGGAATAGTTTCAGGTGAAGTTGATGTCAGATTACAGACTGATGCATGACAGGAACGAGCAGGAAGAAGTTGATCATTGGCAGCACTTAATTGAAATGGACCACTCAAAACTCTAACACCGGGCTGAATTTCTTGACCGTGAACCCATAAATCTGAGTGGGAGAGTGCCATGAGTGAAGTACCAAGCGTAAGGTAAACAGAGACAAAGTTCAGACCACGATTTAGTTTAGAAGTTCCAGTTGAATGGCCTGGGAATGGAGCTCCTGTGAGTAAACAGGTGACACCAGCATGAGGGTTGTCTTGAGGCGATGCTTCTGTGAGAGGATTCTGGAGAGAACAGGTGATTTTGAAGGACATGCTGGGATGTCGAAAGTGGATGCTTGGGGCAGCGTGATCCACTAAGGCCTGTGTAGAGTGCAAGTGGTTTTCTCCGAAAAGAATGGGCCAGGAAAGACCAGGAACAACTAACATCTGAAATGTGGTTTCTTTGCCATTGTTCCACTGTATTGGAATTTCCATTGTGCCAATGGCGTGCAGCTGAGACTTTGCGTCAGCAACAGAGACAGCAACTGGTTTTTCAAGTGACTGATACTTCAACTGTGGACATTTAGAGGCAACATGATCAGCATGGGAACGACTTACAAGAGACACGGAGCAGCAACTGTCCAGAGGTAGAGGAAGTTTCTTTCCAGCGGAGACAACAGGAGTCCAGAGGATATGGCGCTCTTTGAGTGTACCCCCAGGGTTGGCAACAGCGGGTAAGCCAAATACGACCTGTTCTTGAGTGGAACTGGAAGGAGGAAATTCACTATCCGAGGGTTCGTTCGAGGGTGGGATTCCCGCCATTAGAGATTGGGTTGGCAAGTTCTTGTGGCGAAGAGCTTTACATCCCCATTTGTGACACTGAGAACATTTATGAAGTCTTCCAGCTGAACACTTGTTGTTTGCTTGCTCACAATTCGCAGAAAGAAGCCTGTTAAAGTTGCGGCATATTTCTGGAGGTTTCTTATTCTTCTTGGCTGGTCGCTGAGGACAGTCTCGAGCCGAGTGTTGGGTGTGACCGCAAATCCAACAGGATCGTTGTTGCTGAGATGGCAGATTGTTTTGAAATTGCTCAGGAGTGCTGACTAAGGCAGAACGCTGTGGGGTTTCCTGGAATACTGTCGAAGGCGTAGGCGATTCATTCGCAGAAGTGATGAAGGAATGTTCGATTCGTCGAGCGGCGTCGATGGCTTTTTCGAGCTCTGCTACGTTCTGGGCTTGGAGAATTAAAGGACGAGCGATATGCGGTTGTAGCTTGGAGATAAACTGCGAAGTAACGTAAGTTGGACAGGATTTGTGGAGACTCTCGCCTAGTTTTTCGAGTTGGTGAAGGATATTCTTGTACTTGAAAGCGAATTCGTCGACAGATTCTGAGGGATCTTGTTTCATTGCACTCAATTCAGAAGCCAAACGGCGGCATTTGGAGTCGGTAGGTTCTTGGAATTCTTTTCGTAAACTTGCGAGATACAATTTTAACTGTTCCTCCGGCGGTTTCTCAGCAAAACCCTCTGTACCACGGCAAAACGACAACACTGAACGTGGCCACTCGCCGATGCACTGTTGTTCGAGCAGCGATAGACGTACAGTGACAGGAAACTGAGACGTTTGCTCTTGAAAACGATCTAGGAAATCGCCGATGTCATCTTGTACTTTCGTATCTTGACGGAAAGTAGGTAACTGGAGCGTCGGTAGGCGCAAGGTTGGAGAAGAAATAGCTTGATGTTCAGGCGGGTGAGCTTGTGAAGCAGCGGCCGCAGTGGTTTGTGCAGTGTGAACGGCTTGAATTGCGCCAACAAGTCCCTTGACAACTTCGCTTAAACCGGAAACGACTCCTTGAAGTTCTTCGATAGTAGCTGGCATATTTGAAGCCTCGGGTTTTCCACCACTTTGTAGACGGAAGAGTCGTTGTTCACACTAAACACAAAGGCCTTTATTGAACGATCAGCGAACGTACTAGATTCGACAACATGGATGACTGCTCGACTACATGTGCTCTCTGATAACCGGTTTCGACCGGTTACGCGACTACGTAATGCTACGTTACGTAAGGGTCACGACGTGTCCCACTACAATATCCGGGGGGCGGGGGGTCTTATAACCGGATGAATTTTTTTGTTTCCAGGATGATGGGCCTATAACCGGGGGGGCTTACGGTATGACTAATGAGCTATATAGGTATGTGCCGCTGTGAAGGGTATCATTTTCAAGTAGTTTAGTCTGGGATAGGGTATAGAAATCAGAGAGTTTTGGTCTAGAATATGGTATCATTTTCCGGGAAACTTATCAGTGGTATGAAGAATAAAATTCCAGAATAGGAATAGAAACTCGGAGGAGAAAGAGGCTTTCTTAGACGTAAATAAAATTATTGCGGCATCGTTGTTGACAGATGGCTTTCCATGAAAACACTCGTAGTTATACAGTTCTCAAGAAAAGGCAAGTCTGGGATTTTTGGTGTCTAGTCTAGAATAGAGTCCCCTTTCCGCCCGGGGTTTTGGTGCAGTATAAACCGCCTGTCGTGCGGCTTACACTTCATGGTGCGAAAATTGACAAATCTGCAGTTTGTTTTTTGCGAACAAGTTTTGACGACTGGTTGTGTGGAATACTCGTGGACATTAGCCTGTGTACAGCCGTCCCGCTCCTCTCAAAAAAATCGAGGGGAGCGGGACGGCTGTACACAGGCTAATCATGGGACATTTCTTTTCGGTGATTCAGTTTTCATTGCCAAAGCAGAAGTCGAGAAAAACGTGAATTTCACGGTACATTAAATTTTGCTTTCAGTCCATTCAAACAGTTCTCTTCTTGCTGATTGCAATCGTGCGCCTGCGTTCTTGTGTTTAACAAGATTTGACCCTTTTAAGTTCAGTCTCCCCGGCCTTTTAACCACAGTCATTTTTCAACCATAATAAGTCCAAAATAAGTTCCCTTTTGACCACGGTCATTTTTCAACCATATCAACTCCAAAATGAGTTCCCTTTTTACCAAGGTCATTTTTCAACCGTATCAACTTCAAAATGAGTTCCCTTTTTTCAAGGCCATTTTCAACCATATCAACTCCAAATTGAGTTCCCTTTTTCCAAGGCCATTTTTCAACCACATGATCGAACTACGAAATGTGTTGTACCTCGAGTTATATTTTTCAAATATTTTTTTAATTATACGAGACATTGATTTTAATGGACTACATGTAGTTTAAACAAAAGGTGGTTATATTTATTTAGTGTTTTCACAATGACGTGAAATACAGAAGCAGACCTGTCTTTAAAATATGCTACCTATTTTAACAATTTTTAAAATACTTTGCATATTTCGGTTACACACAACAACGGCTGAAAAATTATATTGCTAGAATTTATGGGACAAATAAAATATTTTTTATTATAATAATTTCAGCCTATAACGGAAATACGATAACTTAACTTCGTCAAAACCCAATCCTGGGCGAAGTGTAAGGACCTTTCTTCACCTAAGAGTTTTTTTAAAGTTCTTTTGTCACTTGAATTTGTAGCAATTTAATCTTACTAAGAACCTTGTCCGCTTTGGAAAACAACTTTATACAACTAGGGCTATCAAGTGTGAGCACACCTCTGCTATTTATTTACAAAAAGTTATATTACTAGGTCGTAGTTCTGTTGTTGCCTTTTTCGTTGGTTTCCTAGCAATAAGTTAAAAACCAACACCACTTTCAGCTCTATAAAGTCTATAAAATACCGATATACATAACGTGAAATACTTCGCAAATACCTAGGCAAAATGACCTGTTTCTATACAAGCTCTAATATACAAATTTATTATACAAGCGCGCGAACAATTGTATGGTTGTTTACCTTTCAAATGGGAAGCAAAAACTCCGAACGGAGATTTGTCAAGTTTCGCCGGAGTTTTGCCGGTGAGCCAAGGTAGAAATAAATATAATTTCACGCATTTCTTTTTCGTTAAGATTGCATTTTGGGTATTGGAGGCCCTACAAAAATTCCCGCTTATCCTGAAAGTTTTTTTTGGGTCAGGCAAGCAAAAATTGTCTTCCTGAGATTTTAAACGAGATTTCAAGATTCTGTTGCAAAATGCATATGATAAACAACCAGTAAAACACGTTTTGTTATAAGTCTGGTCCGTTGAAGTTGATTATATCGGCTGTAAGACTGTAAAGTTTTTCAACAGTTATTGGTCACTTTCGATCCGTCTATCGACTGACAACAACTTTTCACTTGACTCTGAAGATGACTTACGCTCAGGTTGTCGAAACGTCAGTCACCAACAACTGTTCTTCTCAGAACTACTCTCACCCGGACGATCACACTATACGAACTACCGATACTCCAGGGCTCAAATCATTTACTATATCAGTCTTTTTATCAACAATAGTCCATTTTACAGTTGGCTGGCGAGTGACCTGGCCTTTGAATGGTAGTGAGGCTGGAGGTGACCTTGCATTGATACAAACCTCCCTGCTTTATTATGTAAATGCAAACTGGTTAGCATCAGAACAGCATGATCTACACAAAAAAGCAGTGAGGTCTGTATCAAAACAAGGTCACCTCCAGCCTCACTTCCATTCAAAGGCCAGGTCACTGAGCAGACAACTGTAAAATGGTCTATTTCCTTAGCTCTCCACAGTGCCTAGTCTTTAACTGCTTCTGCGCGAGTGGAAGCGACCGCAGACACATTGACAAAAAAATGCAGTTTCGTCAAGTTCGGCTCCCTAACATTCAATGCCCAGTTGCACTAGCAAGTCATTGAGCAAGTTAAGTTTTCTTTCGCTGTCAAACTGCGCCTCCTCTTCGTCGTCTTCTGTGATGTTGGGAAGAACGCCTTTGTATAAGTGAAAGCGAATATCGTCCACAATCGGGATAGAATCAGTCTGCTGGCGGTCACGGACTGAAGACGCGTCCTCAAGGATCAGTGAGTGAAATTCTTCGTCGGGGATTATCTGTTAAAGCATACAAACGATTAATTATGTAAAACAGTAAAAATCCACATGTATAGAACGAGAACATAAAATGTAATTTTCATGGACACCCCCTTTTCATAAGAACCTTTTTAGACCCTATTTAGCCTAAAAAATTTTCAATAGGTTCTTATTTAGTTCTTATTTTACAGAAACAAAGGGAAAAATGAAAATACAGACAACGGCAGCAATGTCGACAGAATGCTCTATGATGATTTTAATCATCATAATAAAATAAAGAAAGATAATAAATTTTAAACCGAGTAGTAAAATCATATGGGATTAGATTTTCATTACATTTGTCTTAATTTTTTTTGCAGGCGGTTTGCCCTTTGTATAGCGCCCCCACCCCCCCCCCCAAAAAAAATGGGGGGCTTCAGCCCCCCCCCCCACAACACATTTCAGTGCCGAAAGTATCGTTAGCGCAACATAATCGTCTGAACTGCCTAGTTATGCATTGTCAAAATCGATTACAGATACACCGGACGATGTTAAGATTGCAAAGAGGTCAACTTCGAATTCGCAAAAGACATTTTGGGAAATATAAGTAGGGGTATGCGCCCCTCGGGTGGGAAGGGGGGGCTGCTTGGTGTTCGACAAACACCCCCCCCCCTCCCACGTTTAAAAAGGCTCCAGCGCCCCTATTTAGTTTATTTCTCACCTTTTCGAGATGTTTGCTGATGTATTCGCAGCAATCCGCCTCAAGTCTTAGCAAATCAAAAAGGCGCGCAGTCCTCAAAACGGTCAAAACGTTTTCTGTGTCGAGAAACATGCTGATTACACGCGCGCAAAGACGCTTGAGGCCAGGCAGTAGATAGACATCAGCAAAACATAACACGCTGTAAACGTTTTCTTCAGTTACCTGAGTAAAAAAAAGACAAGACAAACATCAAAAAGAAAATAAACGAAAATTGCAATACAATTAGAATTTCAGTTAGCAATAGAGTGGTTTTTACTTAAGTGTCAAAAGTAATTCGCATTTACTTTGGTTTTGCATTACTACGTTTATTGATTGGTTTAAAAAAACCTCGCGTCACCTTATCAACCAATCACAAATGGAACAAAACCAATCGTGACTCACTCGCACGCGTTTTCCCGCGCTTCGTACCGGCGTCATGTATTTGCTTCGAGTTATGATTGAATTACTGGGTTCCCTGTGTCTTCTGTGATTGGAGAGAGAAGTTGTTTGTAATTTCGTTTTGGTTTTACGACACTTAATCGAAAATCGTTCTAAAATGAACAATTAACCCTATTCAGACCGGGCTTTTTTTGGTCTTTTCAGACCGGGGTAACTTCCAGAATATTTAAGCAATCACAATGAAACTTACAGGATATATAGTATGTCCCAAAATCTATCTTTTGGTATATGTCACGTGGGATGATGACGTCACATCACGTGACAATTACATCATAATGTCAAAACAGCCGCCATCTTGGATCCGCCATCTTGGATTTCGAAATTTTTTCAAAACGTCAGAAAACCGCCCAAAATTTACTGGAAAATACTCAAAACCAATAAAAATGTGCTTAAAACCCGTAAACAGGTAAAAATAATTGCTTTAAAGTTATTTTTCCTTAATAGAAACACGAAAATTACAAATTTGGGAAAACATGCCTGTCAAAATGCCGTTGCCATGGTGACGTCAAGTTCTTGACACAACAACCTACCCTACCAAATTATTCCCAGATAAATTTTAGATAAAGTCGCAAAGTTTGGCAGCGTTTGGTTGAATATTAAAAAAGTTATAAGCGTTTAAAGTCGGCGCGGGCACTTTCCGCCCCCCCCCCCCGGTCTGGATAGGGTTAACCAAATAACCAAAACCAAAGTTTGATTTCCATATCGACGCTTACAATGGCTTGATTACGAAAAATTAAAAGAAAATCCTCTCCCAGAATTTCACTCGACGTTCTTCGCGCTGCTATCCAACAAACCGAACATCCGAACAGACCAGAAAACACATTTAGCATGTTATTTAGCTACTTGTGTCCTATTTTTGAGAAATTGAAAAAAAAAAAATAGAGTCGAAAAAAATAGAGTCTGAGAAGAAAATATAGTGCGCATGCTGAAACTTAAATTTTTAGTTCCCGCGACACAAATATATATAAATTTTGGCTGTTCAAAAATCTCGTAAAATCCGTGTCATAGTTCCTTTAAAATTAGGCACAGAAATTTAAATTGGTGCTCACCAAAGCTTCATCTTGATAAATAAATGCCACAACAGCCGCAAACACGTCTGGTGCTACATCGTTGAGATAAACTTCAGGTATGGACGGACTGAATAGCTGTTTTCCAGGAGAAGTCGATTCCGAAAAGTGCCCATCTAATAACGCTCGGAAATAATCACTTCTACCACAGAAAAACACCTTCAAAAAGAAAACAAACAAACAAACAAAGAGTTTAATGTTTGGCGTGTACATGTTGTAGGTTATTATTTTTTCCAGGTTAAATCCGTTTTTAACCTAGGTTTATCTGTTTTAAACATCGTATAATATCAGCGGTTTACTGAAAAACTCAGTTCAGTAGAAATATTACCTAAAACTAAAGTTGTCCGACTTTAAACGTGCAAACTGACTCCATCCGCGGGAAACTATTTACATAACCATGCAGCAATTATCTTCCACAAACTAACTAATATTCACACCACGATACCACATTTTACCTTGTTAATGATGTTCGGACAACTTTAGCTTTATCTGTTTTAACTTGAAAACTAAACGCTCCTAAAACAGTTTGTATTTATTTGTTAGGATTACCTTTTATGAATTCAAATCATTTTACGTGATTAAATGAGCGTGATCTTCAGGTTGAAACAGAATAACCTTGGTTGAAAATGGATTTAACCTGAAAACCAGTTTATTCTACAACATACATAGAGTTCATAATGTTCTTCTACAAATCGTCATTTCCGTCAAATTAAAACGTTTCGAAACGTTTCTAAAGTGTGGTCAAATTTGAGGCACCAAATTTTAAATTGGAACAACAAATATGTCGATAAACAGGCAGGGAAACAGTGAACAAAAGTTTGGTTGCACTTTCCCAAGTTGATAAAATAATAGGTGCTAATATAATTTGCGACTCAAACCACGGAAAGGTCAATTTAGCAGACAGAAAAGAGGGTAGCAAAGGGTTTTTGCGTGACGCGTGAAAAGGCCAAAAATGAAATCGTGACGCGTGAAAATAGGGCAAAAATTAGACCGTGACGCGTGAAAATAGCTAGAAAAGGCACGTGATTCGTGAATTCTGCTGTTTCAAGTATACGTGACACGTGAATTTGGTTAAAATTTGTGCGTGAAATGGGATGACAACACCCCCTTTGCTCACTCACTCTCATCCTCATCGAGCCCATGAGGACTCTTGAGGCCGGTACCCTCAGAAAAATACTAAACAAAAGCTTGAAGTTTCACACTCCACATTGATAAGATAATAAAATAATATCTACAATAAAAATACCAATAATAATGATGATCATGATAATAATGACGCAAGAAGCTATGTTTAGCGTCTGACCTTATGGCAGTAAAATCTGTAGTTGTCCACAATAAAACACACGTCAGCATAAACAGGGGGCTCCTCACAGAAAACTGAAACTGAATAAAAGAAACAAAAACAACTGTTTTTACTGCGTTGCTAAACATTCTCATTCTGCTTAATGATATAGTAAAATGTTTCTAAACCTCAATTTTCATTGGTCCCATAATTGTACTGTTCTCCGTAGATTTGCCCCTTAAATTGTGTACCTCGACTGGTCCCTGAATTAAGACTTGAATTAGATGTGTTCTAAAATAAATGTGTTCCTTTATACTAAATATAGTCCCCTTAAAGTATGAACCTCTTTTGGACCTAAAATCGTACACCACTATTTTCTTTTACTTAATCAGTTGATTGATTTCTTCTTTTGGCTCCCTCTTGTGAGCACCTAATGACCCAAGAGTCAGACAAACGACTGTTGACTTTTGTTTCGCGACTCACTGGCACGCTAAATGTCTCGCAAAAATGACAGCAATACAGAAAGCGAAAATAGGAAAAAAAAATAGGAAAAAAAATACAAAAAGGAAAACACTTTATACGAACCGTCAAAAACATCCGAGGATATTTCAAACGGAAACGGCCTCGGGAATTGCTGAGGAAATAAAATAGAAACGTTTACATAATAGAATTGTATGTGTAGCAAATGTAGTTAAAGTAAAACCAACGATCACTTTTTGTTGTTAAGATCTAATAGACGAGTAACAACTACTGACAATGAACAATTACGTTTTAGACTTTGAAAGGTACGACAAGTACTGTGGTATATTGTGACTGCCATTTGCGCGAACCATAAAACGTTAAGAAACATTTATTTTTTACAAAAAAAACGTATAATTACATAGATAGAAAGTCGAAGAAAGAAGTCATGGCGAAACTATTCTTCTTCGCATACCGTAGAATTCCGGTTATAAGCCCTGGGCTTATACAACATCGTAAGGGTTTTGGGTGGGCTTATAAGCGGAGGGGCTTATATCCGGGAGGGCTTATAAGCGAAATGAAAAAAACGTTTCAAAACGAGCCACGGGAGTGTTGATGGAAACACGTTTTTAAGTAAAAAACACATAATAAAGCAACATTTAGCCCTATTCAGTACTGTCATCTGGAAGAGGGGGGCTTATATCCGGGGGGCTTATAACCGGATGTATTTTTTTTGTTTCCAGGATGATGGGCCTATAACTGGGAAGGCTTATAAGCAGAGGGGCTTATAACCGGAATTCTACGGTATGACCTTTGAGACAAGTGGGCCTGCAGCTTGAAACAAGTTAACAAACAAACCAACAATCAACAACAAAATTCAAACATCAACAGTCTACCTGGGAAGTAAAAGCGGGAGGCAAGGCGAACTCCGCCAATCGACCGAATGCTTCTTGTAGCCCTGTGGACTGGGACTCTGGTTCAATGCTCACCACTGTTATCGAGCGAGTTCTAGTTTTGGACATTCCTGTAATTCACAACAAGTTGTTACGCTCTGCTCAGGCTTTGTGGTTGGGTAGGGTGGCCGTGGGGTAAGGTAGGTAGGGTAGAATAGGAAAGGGTAGTATGGTGTGGCGTTGGGTAGGGAAGGGTAGGATATGGTAGGGTAGTATAGGGATAGTGTGTAGGGGGTAGAGAAAAGTAGGGTAGGGTTGGGTACATTAGGGTCGGATTGTGTAGTCAGGGAAGGGCGGGGCTGGGAGAGCTAAAGGTAGACGGGTGGTTTGGAATAACGACATACAGAATACACCTAAAAAGTCGGTCGGACAGGTTGCTGGTCGGCAAGGTTTGCTTGCTGATTTTTAAAGATTTTGATTCTCCGAGGGCAACGAAAGTTAAATTTAGCAATAAGCGAGAAAAAGCGAAAACTAGATTAACTATAAAACAAATAGCGAAATATCTCCTTACCAAACAGCTCGATGCTATTTAGTCTGATCTCTAGTTGTGATTTGAGATATTCCAGCTTGCACTGGCGCGCCAGTCGGAGGCAGTCATCAATCTTATCCATCTCGATATACACTCGATCCGTGTACAAGTATTGAAGAATTGCTTCAAAAGCCCAGGGTTTGACCTACAAAAAAGAAAAAAAGCTGTTACTAATAAATATCCGTGTGAATTTTTATTTTGCCTTCTATTCCACTCTGAATTTACGCGTTAATACAGTTCTCAGATTTTTCTGTTTATCCTTGTTTGTTCGACCGTAAAAAAAAAAAAAAAACAGCAAACGTATGTACGGTCGTATGAACGTATGCGCGGACAACCACGTGACAGTCTAAACTTTTTAGGTCTTAGGTATGGGGCTCCGCTAAAAGCAAGGTTTTCACACGTATATCA
This sequence comes from Oculina patagonica, assembly GCF_052425735.1. Lineage (NCBI taxonomy): Eukaryota > Metazoa > Cnidaria > Anthozoa > Scleractinia > Oculinidae > Oculina > Oculina patagonica. Next base: position 19,347,782 of record NC_135767.1, read on the forward strand.
AAAAAATAAGATTACACTCCACACCACACAATTAATCCTTGGTCTCCTCGGGAAGCAATTAGTGTTTTTTTTTACCCTTTATTAGAATCTCGATGTTTCCCAAGAAGGTGAAAAGAGAAAAAAACGAGGCTGAGGAAAACAAAACTAGCACGTTTCCCGAGGGATAATTCGTAAGAGTTTGTTATAAATCGTCGAAAAGTAAAATTAAATCGAACGAACATTACATCTAACAAAAATGTATGATAACTTACGGGCTACAATTCGACAGCTGTAGAATGTATCGTACGTCATAAGTTGTTCCCACGGGACCGACAGGGAAACGACTAACGAAAATACGCGCGTGTTTAATCCAAATAAACTACAGCGATTTTAATAGTTATAGTACTAATCATCAGCAGATGATCTTACCAGTTTGTGCTTGAGTTCAATGATGGGACGATCACGCCATTTGCTCATAAACATGTGAGCAAAGTATGAAGAACGTGCGGATAGAATCACACGGTGAGCAGGCAAAGGGACACCATGCACCAAGAAACACACGTCTGCATAGGGTGAATCTGCCAGACATCTGCAAACCAAATAAAAAAAAACAGCGGTTGCAAAGCTCCTGAACAGTAGCCTTCAGTAAACATAATTTTCTTTTCATGTGCTGAATTTGTAGTGTCTCAGAGACACCACACGGACTTTGTAGACTCTACAAGGTCCGTGATGACGTAGTGGCCACGTCATCATTATGTCATCAAGGTCACTGATGACGTAGTGACTACGTCATCAGTGTGGAATTTTTCTGGTCCACTTTTATACGTTACTCTGGCGGGAGAAGAATTATGCGCGTGTAAAGAGACGGCTATTTTCTTAGGGTGATGAGTAGGTGAAGTGAACCTTTAATACCTGAAGACCATTTTTTAAAATATATTTTCTCAAAAATCAAAACGACATTTTTTCTGCGACAAAATGAAAATGCTCAAAACGTCATTATAGGCGAATTAGACGGTACGATTTTGCTTACGATTATCACATGCGACACGCTTACGCCGTGACTTCAACGCGAATCGCGTCGTGTAAATCAACCTATCACATCCTTACGACAGACGCGTGCGCGTGTAAATGGTACTGAATCATGTCGTAGGCCTTGTCGTAAGCTTGTCACATGCAAGATAGTTGTACGGGGTAAATCGGCCCATACACTCCTTAACTAGGGTAAAGCAAAAAACTTAAAACATCGTCAGTCAGATAACCTTTTAAGAAGCACTATTAAATGAGGCTTATTCCTGGTCTCGTTATCAAATCAAAAACCAAATAAACTTCTAAATCTATTCAGCAAAGCCACCCCGCTTTCCTTGCTTTAAGCCAGGCCCGTAGGGTGGGGGGGGGGGGTTCGAGGGGTTCGAACGAACCCTCTTAAATTTTTTAAGTCGGTACTCTTTGCGGCTTGAATAGGTAAAATTTTTTACACAAAACAATCAAAAGACTGTGACTAGTTGATTTCACAGACAACTGCCTTCCTTGCCAGGATTATCGGAGGAAGCCGCATTATTTTGGCACTATAATGAGAAGTTCTAATCTTTTTGGTTAATTAATGTTCGTCTTGCTTTTCATCCTTGTCGTTCGATTGTCGTGGCGCCCGCGGCAATCAGATCTAGCGTTAGTTGGCTGTATAAGCAGGCATGCACATTTGTCAGAAACCAAATTTTTCATGATGTCTAAATGCACACACTCATTTCTGAACATTTTAGAATTTTTTTAAGAATGAAATTTACTTTCCGAAGAGCTAATATTGAAGGAAAATGCATCCCACCTCAGTAATGATGTCAAAATGCAGGAAATGGCACTTGAAAGAACCTAAATTTGCAAAATTACCTGGGGGGGATGCCAACAGACCACCCCAAGAGGCTCACGCCTTCGGAGCTAAAAAATAACTCCCAAAAAATGAAAGAACCCCCCTCAACAGAATCCACCCTACGGGCCTGTTTAAGCATTTACCTTCTTAGAAATTCTCTGTATGAGTCCCTTCTCATACATTCCGATGTGATTGCTTTGTAGCTCTTTAAAAGACTCCTTATCTTGTCTGTCAAGGCTGCATACAGACAGCGCTCCCCATCAAAGGTATTCGGCGCACAACGAGCCCCTTAAGAGAGAAAAAGTAAAAAAAAATCAACGTTATCTAACGTCCGTTCATTTTACTCTCTCTAAAGAAACGTTGCCATTTTCTGTCAAATCATTCATGGTGGATGTAACCGACTTATCAACGATTCTTGCAGTTGTTAAGTCAGTGGTATAATCCGAATACTCCCGAGAACTTCCGACAAGCACTCGGGGTTGTTCCGAAAGTTGTTACAACGAAACAAAACTACGAGGTTTGTATTTTTTCTCATCTAAATATCGTAAATTAAGGAAGAAACAGCCTATCAGGATTCCTCAATAAAAGTGACGTATTAATTGTAAAACAAGAAAAAACACGCAAACTGCGGTATAAAAAGAACATTACAAAAAAACGCGTTGTTTGAAAAAATATACCTTTTTACTTGACGTTTCGTATTCTTCTACATACATCTTCAGAAAAGACCGTATTGTACGCAAAAATGTTAGTGAAACACTGAAATCCAACCCTGTTGACAGCTATACCGCCTGCTTTGTAATCTCATTTTCCCCTTCCGTAGACTTCCCGCCCCGATTACTCCCTAGCTCGAGCTCCCCGATTCCCTTCCCCTATTAACTCTTCCACCCCCACTCAACCTGCCTCTCTTTGCAATTGAAACTGTCACATCAAACTCACCGTTCTGTAAAAGAAACTCTACCAATTCATGATGACCGCACAGACAGGCATAATATCTAAAATTGACGAGAAATTAGTACTGTACGCAAACCAGAAAATATTTTGAAGAAATAAAAACTAAATAGTTTATATAGTTTATATTTACAGTGGCGTGCTGTCCCAGCAGTCTCTAATGTTTAACTCTGTTTCTCCGTTTTCCACAAGGTATCTAAAAAAACGAATAAGAAAGTGAGAAAGACGTTGTTATAAATTTAATTCATTAAATTTACCTGTACCGCCAACCACTAGCTCAGTACCAAGAGGGAGTGGTCAGTGCTACGAGATAGAGCAGTTTTCAATTGATTGTCGTGTAAACAAAACAAAAATATCGCTCTGGCCAATTACAAATAACGCAAAAAAGCGAAGCAAATACATGAAGCCGGTGCGAAGCGCGGGAAAACGTATGTGAGCGACACGATAGGTTTTTGGCTTTACTTCTGATTGGCTAAGAAAGTGGCTAAAGTTTTTTTAAACCAATCACTAAGCGTAGTGATACAAAACCAAAGCGATTAATGTGAATTACATACGACACTCAAGTGAAAGCCACTCTTTGGCGCCATGAGCCAATGAGGACTTAAAGGAAATACACGTGACCAGCGCCATTGGTTTTGGTGAATTGAGATATTTGTTAACCAATCACAGAACGTAGCGAAAGTAAGCCCTTTGCGATTGGCTACGAAGTGCAGTTAGACATCTGATACATCAAGTTCTTATGATTACAGCCAAAAAAATTCAATGTTGAATAAAATTTGTCAGTTTATTGTCGCTACAAACTGCGCTTCCTTGCTTGTCAATCGCGTTAATTTCCTTCGTTTTTAAGTCGCGTTTACTTCCTGTAATAAGGTAAATCGTTCCAGTATGTGATAAACCTAGAACAAATTTTGTCAGTCAAGAGTAGGGTAAAAGCAAAGCTTTGCGTGGTTTTTTCTTTACCAGTCTATGCAAAAGTGAACAAATAAAGCACAGTATACACCGAAAAGACCTTTGAGAGCATAAAAACGCTTTAGAATTAAGCAAAACTTTAACTTAACGTTCCAGTCTATGTTATGCTCTATTCAACTATTGAGGTCGAGGAGGCAAGAAATTTTTTTTTATTTTTTTTTTTATTTTTTTTTTATTGCTATTATACACATAATACAATTACATTCACTTGTTATTACGAGGAGGCAAGAAATAGAAAAGAATAAATCTTGGGTTGTAAGGTCAAAAATAAGCACTGAATCCGGAAACGTTAGTGTTCCTTTTGTGGTTAATTTTAAAAAAGGGGTCGAAAAAAAAAAAAATGAGAAAAGGCGTGAAGGAATTGCTTTTTTATAATTTTTATGTGTCTGCGTTTTCATTTATTCATTAGTCTGCTAGTCTGGTTTTTTTGTGGTTCATACACTGTACATTAAGGTGGAAAACGACAACCAAAAACGTTTTGGCATTCCATAGTGAAAAGAAAAAAACCCCGCTATTTCGATATTTCGCTATTTGGTTTCGTTTTTCTGTTATTTGGTTTCGATGCTTTTGTTGGTGTTTGATTTCGCTATTTATTTATCTTTAATTCTTACTAGTTCACCAATAACATTGTATTGTGTACTGAAAAGAAATCAAACTTGGTCTTTTATTAAAAATAACAGTATTGCACTTTTCGTGTCATAATGTGCAGCAAAACGTTTTATGTACGCTCTGCCAAATACATGTATCCTAATAAGAGAGTTGCTCATGCCCCTCTCTTCACCCTGAGTTGTATAAATTGTAAGTACCCTTACAATTCATACAACTGGGTGAAGAGAAGCATTTAGCAAGTTGCTTAAAATGAAATACTTAATTAATACGGTGTAGGGTAATACAAATTTGCAGGCTATTGTAGAATCTGTAGTATCTTATCTAAGGATTTATAAGCAGGACACCAAGAAAACCACAGAACTTGATCATGAAGTAGCTTTAAGTTATTAGCACCAAACTCGATCAGTGCGAGCCTCTAAGCTCTACTTTAGTTATTAATTAACCTGTATTCATTTGTGGCTTCCCTTCAAATTGAAATTGATTTTGGAGCTGATTTTTGCATTTTTAAAGTACTTGTTTATAGTTGTAGAAAAGCAGTTTCAAATACCAACATAACTGTCAGGTAGGCCGGACTTCGTACCTCGTATGAGTTTTATAAACCATATAAAATCAGGCGGGCATGCTTACCGCCACGATGGATTTCTTGTTTAATTTTTGTTTTAATGATCAATCACAGCAGCTTGATGCTAAACTCTATAAGTATTCCTATTTGGTAACGCAAGTGCAAAAGCGTCAATAGACGTCTAAAACAAACGAGGCTTATGCATTAGTCAATTGAAATCCCGGCCCCCCGACCCCCGGGACTTACCGGGGATTTAACGCGTCCAAAGCCGGGATTTAACGCACTTTTAACGGCGCATTGGCCCCGGCGGGCGGTGGATTTAACAAAATGTCAGTAGACCGGGGCCGTGGAGCGGTCATTTAACAGCACGCGATCACCTGAAGCGGGGACGACAGCCGGGATTTAACATGAAGGACTAATGTTTTTCTCGTACGTTGTGAGGAATTTGTTCTAAGATGTCTTAACGCTTCTCCCTTGATAAAGCCTTTCGTGACGCCTGGCAAATAACACGAAAAGAAATTCGTGTATTGAAACGGCTCTGTAGGTTTGTAATGTTCTCGCACGTTAAGGGTAGACTCCTTGTGGAATATCCACCTTTGTACACTATCGTCTCCGAGAAAGTAGTTTCTGTTTCTGATATTTCAGCCGTGAATTTTGTCGAAGGATGAAAGCTGTTTGCCTTTAGAAGAAATTCTTCTATTTTGTTTCTTCTTGTGTCTCACATTGAAAAGACGTCGTCGATGGATCGTTTCCAAAAGATAGGTTTATTGCTACTTTGGCGGAGTATTTCGTTTCTTTTGGTGGTTTTTCGTGCCCATGGCTGTTCTATTGGTATAAAGCTAATCTTTTCATTGAATTTGAACGAGTTTTCCTTTAAGAATCAGACTTATTATCTCTCTTTAAAACCTGTTAGGTTCGGGAGGGTTCTTGATGAAATTCTTCGTATGCTTCGCATACAGTGTAATGAGACAAGGACGGCTTTTTTAGACTGTTTAGGCAGTGTAATCTTATCATTGGAGTTATTTAAGTCTGTCGCACGAAGCTTGTTTCTCGGTGTGCTATCCGGCTGAAGTAGATGGTCAAAAAAAGGCTGAAATACGTTCTGTAGGGCAATCACACCCGATATTATGGGTTTTCCGACAGGTGTGTTCATAATAGCTTATTTCGGGTTAGAAATTTGGCAATTGTGACTCTGACTACGAAAAATGATTTTCTTAGTTTTCTCAAAGTAAAAGGCTTTTGGCGGAAACAAACTACTTCAGGTTTCTTTCCTACCTTATAGCTATATATGGACAATAAATAAAAGAAATAGGATTGTTAACTTCTGTAACGAAATCAAGATTTTTTCCTCGCTTTTTCCTGAATATCGCTCTTGAGTTGTTTCTTTATTTAGTTGGGTTGTCCCCGCTAAGCGGGGCTTTTAACAGACTTCTTGGCCTCTAGGGCGGGGTTATGAGCCGAGTTTTAACACTTGGTAAATGTTAAATTCCCCGGTAAGTCCCGGGGGTCGGGGGGCCGGGGTTTCAATTGACTGATGCATTATTAAATCGACACATCGGCGGACATTCATCTTTTGCACTTTTGCAATGTACAAATTAACTTGCCTGATCTTGTTTCGAGAAAAGGCCTCAAGATGGCTGATTACCTTAGACTTCAGAACGTCTTGGAGTGAAAATATATGCAGAAATGTCATCTAAGTTAAATATACAACGGTCGGGGGTGACAGCATGCATAACTTGCATTTATATTAAAATGTCGCGTCAGTTGATATTATATCGCTATCAGCTGTATTTAGCCGTATTTAGCCGTAAAACGGTATCAAATGTTATGATACGAATGTCTTTCCAAGTTTTCACGCCGTCTTGCATGCAGGATTTTATTTTCTAAGCGAGAAAAGCGCTATAACCAATGATATATTGAGAAAATGAGCTCGTAAGCAGAATGAAATGTACAACGTCAGCTGCGTCAGTCACAAAATATTCGTGTATTTGTACTTCGATACGTTGCTTGTTTCAAAATCGTACAAAAAAGCCTACCTCACTCGATCGACATCTCCACGGCGGCAGCTCTGGAAAAGATCCATTCCAGGTATTTGGAAGCTTAACAGTCGCAGGAAAGGATTGTAGATCGCTGAAATATTCTGCGCGGTTTGTTTTGACGGTGGTTTGTTTACATCTTGAGCGCATGACACATGCATCCGCTGACCACACACAAATGGCTTCCAACTTCCAGTATTCTCGAAAATTTTAACTGACGAATCTGCTGAAATACAATGCCAAAACGTAGTAAGAAAGGATCTCAAGAGTCTGAAAGAGAAGCAAGACCTGCTGAATTGACTCTAGCAAGCTTTTTAACTGGATCACTCGCATCTAAAACTCCAAACGTTTCTCAAAGCAGTCAAAGTTCTGTCGAAGAAGCGGCCTCTTACGATCTAACAGACAGAGAAGAATCATCTGCTACGGGATCAAGCTTAAAACAAGAAGAAACGAAAAACGGAACTGTTGGGTTTTCAGTCAAACGCACAAAGAAAGGAAAGCTGCCGATTTCGTACGAAAACCGGGCCAAGGGCAAGAAAGTCACAGTGATAAGTAACGTTTCCGGCGATTCTGCTTTATTGCTTCAAGAACTTAAAAAGAAAATTGGAGCTGGAGGTGTTGTTAGAGGCGAAACTGTGGAAATACAAGGAGATCATCAAGTTGTGGTGGAAAAATTTTTAACTGGCCATCCTTGTTTGAAATAACTAAGGACGACAACAATTCGCTGCCCTCTCCTCTCCCTACCCCTGGGGAAAACCATATAAATACCCACAAATCTTCGCGCGTAGAATTCAATATGGCCGCCAACATGGCGCATCGTCATTGCCGATATTTTCCCTGAAAATTACTAGCTTTTGTTGGAAATGAAACTCAGAGCTGTCTTGAACAGGCGAAGAGAAGTGCTGGAATTGCTGGGAGATGCAATAACACTGAGTGATTGCCGAGAGGCTGTCCACAGAAAATTTGGCTTAAGGTATATCTCACAGCTTGTCGAAAGCTAAGTGAACGTTTCTAAAAGTTTTTAAAGCTTTATTTTATGATTGGGCTTTTCATTTGCAGAACAGACAGTTTTAATCTAAGTCTGAATGGACAAGACGTTTTGGATAATGAGTCCGTCCTGCTCGCAGATCTGGGCATAGTGAATGGTGACTTGATCTACGTTTTGCAAAACACAGGACTGCAAAGAACTGAAGAAGCCAGCCAAAATACACCTGGTCCTTCTAGGAATAATCTGCCAACTAATCAGCAACTTTCACGTCACTCTGTGGAACATGCACGTGATCTAGTCCAGGTACAAGGTGTTCTGAGTTTTAACTATTTCAGTCTACCCCAGCTGTAGTTGATAATTACATGTACATGTAGCTATTCACTGAATAGTGATGGATATTTACATGTACCTCACAGCTTTGCGGCTTGGGAAATGTCTGCCACTTTTACCAACACTGAGGTGAATAATTATATTATGTGTTACACAAGCTGAAAAACTAGCGGACCAAAACATTTACCGGTACTTTCGGTAATCAGAGTGACAGGGGAAGCCATAATTAATTTCTCTTCGGCTGCTCAGGGTTGATAATCTAGGGGTAAACCCTGTAATGTTTTAGCATCCAATCCAGGATAAGAATATAAATACCTTTACAGTAGTTAATGTATGCTACTGGAACCGATTAACATCAGAGACTGGTTGTTCAGAGGGGAATAATGCTATTCAGCAGGTAAATCACTACCCAGTGGATACGTGTCGACAAAACATACCACGCTATCCACTAAATAGTGGTTTATCCGGATTAAACTGATAGTCTCAGGGTTTGTACAGGTCATGGAAAACCCGGAAAGTCATGGAATTTTAGAATTCCATTTTCTAGACCTGGAAAGTCATGGAATAAACGTTTGGGTCATGGAATGTCGTGGAAAATGGTATTGATTATACATGTACAAAATAATTTTATAAGGCAGGCTATTTTTTGTAAAGAAAAGAGTTAAAACTTACCTGAAATCAAGATAATTTTTAAAAATTTTCAAGAAAAGTGGTCAAATTTAGTTCATGAAAAACTAGTCATGGAAAAAGTCATGAAATTTCAAATGTTCCAAAAAGTACGAACCCTGTAGACTGCCAGGGTCAAACTTAACCTGTTAAATATACTTTGCTTTCAATGTTTAAAGTGTCATTAAAATGCATTGCATCTTATTGTTAATCTTGTAGCAGAGTTCAGCTTCATCAAGTCAGAAAGAGCCACACGATACTAGACGCGGAAAACATGAAGCCACAAAGAGTGAAACAGAACAGATTCAGCGATACAGTTCAGGATCAATGTCATTACTCAGATCTCCTGTTCTTCTTTGTCGAGAAGGAATTCCACAAACATTGAAAGACATGTATAAAGCTTCAGATGTTGGTACCATTCATGAAGCTGCATGGGTTGTGATTCATGTTTTGATGTTGGAGACTGGATATATCTGTGCATCTGAGGTAGGCATTGGCCGACCAAAATTTCCTTATGACTGCCGAAATCCCAAGTGTGGTCGGACATGATGTCTGGACAATGTTTTGATGGTAAATGATGAATAAAAATCTGTTTGACCACAATTTTGTTTTGTCCGACCAAGATGGTGTCTAGTAGGATGTAGTTGAATCGCGATAACTCGAACCTTTAAGGGAAAGTATCTATCTTATTTCTAGTATCTATCTAGTATCTATCTTATTTCTAGTATCTATCTAAACCTTTAAGGGAAATCAAAAAAGGTTGGAGTTATCGGGAGTTCGAGTTATGGAGGGTAACTAAGAAAACGGCCTGGAGGGGAATCAGAAAAGGTTCAAGTTAGCGGGAGGTTCGAGTTAACTACTGAGGGTTCAAGTTATTGGGGTTTAACTGTAATTATTTTATGTTCTTTTAAATTAAAAAAAATATTTGCAGCCCTGGGTAGGTGATGGCCATTACTGTCATTTCACTAAAGGAATGTACTAAAATAATTATTAATTTTTATGAGGTTCAAGTGAATTTCATGTGTACTGTAGCCTGCGAATATAGCCGCACCTAGTGGGAGCGATGAGGGGCAGCTGTCTGTACTAAAAACAGCGGGCGGCTATGTGTACTGAAGTCATGTTTCTGTGAATATATTCTTCAGGATTCAGTGGAAAAAACAGAAAATGAGGATTCAACGAAAGTTGTGCCCTGTAAGGACTGGAAGAAAGGCGGTATCGCAAAAATAATGTACACACATTCATCCTGTCCTGGCTTGACCTGCTCCTTGACATGTACATCTTTAGGACCTTACATCATGGTCCATGGTATGTCTCATTCTGTGCTACTTGGTTTTACTGCGCTTATTAGTTGAGTATGCAATGAGGAAAGTTTCGCACCCAATTTTTATTGTTAAAACTCTGCTGTTGTCAGGGGCAACAGAGCTAGTTTCAATTGGAATCATCTCGTGCTATTGACATCAGCAGCCTGTCGCACTTTTCAGTGATTCAACTTTTACGCGAACGGGAATGCTGACGTAAAAGCATGAGATGTTTCCAATGGAAACTAGCTCTGTTGCTCCTGACAACAGCAAAGTTTTAATGGTATACCCTGGGCGCAAAACTTCCATTGTTACTCAACTGATAACATGCTGTTTTTTGGGAGGAAGGAAACGTCTAGTACACCGTATAGCAGTCAAACTACTTTCACTGATTGCATCATACATCTTGGAGTAATTTTTTTTGAAGACTAGACATAAAAATAGTCTACCAATTAATACTGATACATCAGCTTTGACAAAGATGACCATTGTTACAAAAGCTGTATTTTTTTTTTTTTACTTCTATTAATAGTTGGTCCTTTTCATTGTGGAGCACTTAAAATTATCTCTTCCTTGATGTTTAACTTTTTCTTTTTGCATGATTGTAAAACTGTATGTTTCAGGTCTCGCTGATTCAGTGTCAAAAAGTGACGTATATCATTGCAAGTTACAGCCAACTGATTTTGTCAGGGGAAATGTGGATCTTAAAACAAATGGTGAGCATCTACTGGTTGCTTTATATACAAAATAGTAGTGGCAATTTTGCAGTCATTTTGAAAATTTTATTGATCACCCATTTCTCATTATCAGGAGCTTCATCAGTGTATTACAATCTTCATCGACTTTCAAGACTGTTCAAGGATCAAGTGGCATATCCATTGTTATCCTTCATGAGAGCTGGTAAGATACACAGTTGTACATGTATATTAATGTCATAATTAACTGTTTTTGTAAACCTACTGTAGGTTTATTTTCTTTACCAAAAATTAATTATGTCTAATTTATGTACCTCTGGCTACCAAAACAATGACAGCACTGTACAGAAGAGACAATAGAATTAAACCATAAGAATTGTAGGGGCCTTGTGGATCATCAAATGCCAATTTACAAAAAAAATTGTTTCTGACAAAATTATTGCAGTGATATGCGGACTCTGAAATTCAAACCTCAACTAATGATTGTGTTTTTTTGCTGTGGTCAATCATAATTATGGCAACAGCCAACGAACCATGAAAAACAGAAGCACACAAATGGATCAAAATCTACTAATCACAACTGACGGACGTGACCTTTTGCCCGGGTGAAGTGAACTTCTGTTTCCTGAGAGGTCAGCTAAGTGATTGATGGCAGCAAAAAGCATAAACCATTGGTTGAGGATAAGGATGAGCCAATACAGGTTTTTCAAAACGATACGATATCGATACGATATTTGCCTTTTTTCTCGATATCGATATCGATATTATGACGTCATTTCCGTCCTGACGTCATTGGTTTGTCACGTGACCATACAAAGGACAGACCTGGCGTTATAAATGTTAGCCAAGAATGTTGATTTTGGTCTTTTCGGTTCACTGTTGCATCAACAATGTGTGGACATCAAGTCAAGGCAAGAAAAATTCAAATATTGACAAGAACATCAATATTTCTTTGAGCAAAATCGCATTTTCAAACCTCACGTGCTGACCAGAAGACAGCAGGCTCAGGTCACGTGTGCAGTATCGAAAACGTATCGAAAGTGCCATATTTTTCGAAAGTATCGATACTTTTCAAAATTGTCAAAATATCGGTGTATCGAATATTTGGTATCGAGTATCGGCCCATCCTTAGTTGAGGATTGAATTTCAGAGTTCGCATATCACTGAAAGAAAACCACAATGCTCTTCTTTGTGCTACTTTTTTTGACTGCCTTTCTCATTTTTTCAGCTCTAGGATTACCACAGTTATGTGGACTTATGGCTGTTCCGGCAGAAGTCAAGGTACTTTTTTGTCTACAGTAGCTGGTTAAAAAGTCATTTATTTTTGACAGCTGGCAGTGTGTGTCCTACAGTATGGAAATTGTGTTGAACTTCACTCAGCGTTTTTAGAATGCGATGCAAGATGGTGCCAGTAGTTATAAAAAAAATTACTTGTACAGTAGAATCCCGATTCCTCAAACCTCCAGGGGAAATGAAAATTGCTGTGGGAAATCAGGAGGTTCAAGAAATTAAATTAAAATTACAGAGACTGAAATATATTCCAAGGGAAATAAAAATTGGTTCAAGGAATCAGGAGTTATTGTATGAAAAACCAAGGATTAGTGAAATCGGGATTCTACTGACGTGTACATGTACTTACATGAGCATGTGTCTTGTACTTGCAGTAATAAATGATGATATAGAACCCGTAGTGTCTGAAACTGGTTGTTATAATTTATGACAGTATGTACTTGCACAAAAATTGTCACATCCAGGAAACAACCAACAACCATATCCAAGGCACTATTCGGATCTTTATAAGGCTCCTGACAATATTATGCCATCACTGGGAATTTTTGGGTTAAATCTCAGACTTCTTGTGAGCAGAGTCAAAATTGGGTGTACCGGTGAAGCATGTTACAAATATTAATATTTATACATTTCAATCTTCTCTTTTTGCAAACACAATTTTTTTTTCATCCACAAAGCTTGGAAAACACTTTCTACCTTTTTTTATCTCTTACATTTGAATACAAACACTGACTATCTTTTGCTGTTTTTTTCTTTCAGTTGATTATTCTAGGAAGCCTTCCAGTTCACTCCATATTGAATGTCTCATGCACCTGCCGAGAGTTGAGATCTCTTTCAAATGATTCTACTTTATGGCAGCACCTTGTGTTCAGAGATTTTGGTAAGCCAGCTATTATTACTGTCTCATTAAAAGAGTCAGTGAAGGAAGGATTATCTGGGAGAGATCTAGAGAAAGTCAATTTTCTGATGTAATAATTATTTACTGAAAACCGTTCAGGTTTTTTTTCTTTTTGCACTTTATATCTGCCATGTTTTACATCAGAGTACTTATCAACAGTGTACCAAACATCTTTAATCAAACAAAGAATTGTATTGGTTTTCATACAGAACTGTTTAAATTTACTGTACTTTTGATTTTGTATTAATCATAAATATTATTTTTAAATCAATTTTAAGGTGCAAGGGTAAAGGAAGAAACCAAGAGTTGGAAGATGGTGTGTATTTTAACTACAATATTACAGTTTAAACTGGAAAAATCATAGTGCAAGGTTATTCCAGGGTTTTTTTAGCAGGGGGAAAGGAGGGGAGGGGGTTGGTACTTGACTCTTTAAAACTTGAAAATTTGAAACCAGCGATTTATTGTCTTCTATTGTTTTGTCTGTGATGTATAAAAATACTAAAATGTTAATTTGTTGACTTGCGTAGACATACATCCAGTTGTACAAACAGAGACAAACCCAAGAACAACTGAGGATGCAAGTTATGGTACCACCTGATGACCTGTTCCCCCCTGGTTATGGAGTCGGCTCACATCCTTTCAGGGGGGACCCATACCCACCTGGTATCATAGGTAGGTACAGAAGCTTAGCTTAAAGTCGCCTTTCATATTATTTTTAGATGTGCCACCCTTCAAGAGAAGAGGTAGTATTAAAGGGTGATGCCTGTTTACTAATATTACTAAACTTTGCATAGGCATACTGTATAATTTATTCAATTAAACGCCTCCTCCAAATAAACGCAGCACATTAGGGCAGAAATACTAAAAACGCCGCCCTCTTTTAAACGCCACATCATGATGCGGCGTTTATTCCAATAATAGAGTAAAAAATCAAATATAGAAGTAATCAAGTTTCAGCAAGCCTTAAAAGAAATATTTTCTTTGATTGTAACAGCCTTTTCAGACGAGCACTAAAACCTTTTTTCTGTTTTTAAAATTCAAATGTTCAGTTACCATGCTATTGTATACAAGAAATAAATTGAATTTTAAATAAACGCCACCCTCATAAAAACGCTACGCTGCCCTTGAATAAAAGCCGCACTCCAATCATAAAAAATTTTATAAACGCCACAGCATTTAATCAAATAAATACAGTAGGCTCCCAGAATGCTAAATAAAGCATTTCTGAAAACACAGATATTTTTTACATTTTCCATCCAAGGTAGGAAGGGGGCATACTCCAATCCACTTTTGGACTACTGTTTCTGCATGAATCTCCTGGTACTGCCTCTGGTTGTAACCAGTGGCCGATCCAGACCTTTAGGGGGGAGGGCCTGTTCTCGAAAATAATTTTTCTCTGCCCAAAGGGCCTCTATAAGGTGGAGGCCCGGGCCCCCTGGACCCCTCCCCTAGATCCGCCACTAGTAGCCCTACTGCAAAATGGTGGCAATATTACTGATACATGTAGGACTAATTTGATTTCAGGTGGTCACAGTGATCTCTTTCCTAATTTGCCATTCATACCTGGTGGAATTAACCCTACACCTGGCGCTGCACCCGGGCCTGGTCTACCACGACCTCGCTTTGATCCATTTGGACCTTTGCCAGACATTAATCAAATGCCGGGACCATCTAGACGGGGACGCCGCTCAGATCCTTCAGGAAACTTTCGTCCTGGATTCTTATGAAATAACATAATGATTGTGGTTGTGTAAAACAAAAGGATTTAACACTACAAATGTGGAAATAAAGACCATTTTTCACAAACCACTGACAAAATCACATTCATAAGATGGCAGGTTAACGCTAACTGGTTATGCGACCAGTTCATTAACAGACTGTGTCAAGACATTATTCAGTGCTGCAGCCTAGTGTGGATGCTGTAAACCATTTCTGACAGTCCAGTGGAAACCAATGAATGGTCTTCATGCTTTATTTTAGAGATTTCACAAATGAATGCTTTCCTTTATGGGTTTAAAACCTGGAAGTTGTAAAATTAAATATTAATAAAATGTTGTAGATTATTTTACATTATGTAGATAAAATGTGCGTTTTTGGGGTGGGAGAAATTCCCAGGGGGGTACTCCGGCTTGTAAATGACTGGGATGATCGAATGGAGGCAAAACTCAGGACCCAAAAAAATCCCTGAGTTTTCCAACATTACCCAAAAACATCCCTGGACCAAAAATAACCCCCCAAAAAAATCTCTTGTCAAATAACCCCTAAATTGCCAGGAGGGGCAGTAATATAACGCAAAGAAAACCATAAAAATTGAACGCTCGTGTTTGTTTATTCATCATACCATAAAAACGCCAAGGCCGTGCCAGGGCACTTTAGTTCGTTTTTAATACCCAAAAAAATCCCCTATATTAATCAAGTCACCCAAAAAAATACTTGCCAGATGTTTAACACATCACATCCTCTTTATTTTCCTTATCAATAAATTAAATTACAGAATTGTTATAAAAATAAATTACCAAAGATAAGGAGTTCTGGCAACCCGAAATAACCACTAGGTTAAAAATGCCGGGTTGCCAGTTTACAAATTGAGTTGTCAAATTTTGGCCGGACACACACACATACACACGGACACACATACAAAATATATTATAGAATATATTATACCAGAAAGTAAAGAAGAAAAGAAGCTGAAATTACACGCGCGATCTATTACCTTTAATAAAAAATATAGATGAACTGAACAATGAAGAATATCGAAAATTTCAAAGCCAAAAAAATCCTTCGATCATCCCCGTCATTTACAAGCCGGAGTACCCCCCTGGAGAGAAATGCAAGGTCTGCTTGTCTGTTAGCTTGCGAACACAGGTATTTCCAGCTGTTGTTTCTCTCACTTTTTGGCGGAGAGAAACAAACAACTGGAAACAGCTGGAAATACGTCTGCATTTGTGTACTGGCTGTTCGCTTGCACAATTTAAAGAGCGTTGTTTATTTACTAGCTGCTCGAAAATCTGAGTCAGTGACAAGTAATTATGCCATTTTGTCCATAGGTTGGGGCAAAAAAAAATATATAAAAACCTAGTAAACCTGCTAAATTACAGCACCCAGTTAAATGTTCAATGGGTTGATAAACCCATCTACTTGATAAATAGCTATCCAGTGGATAAGTGTTAAGAGAACAAACTATGCTATCCACTGGATAGCGATTTATCCAATAGATAGTGTTGTCCATCCTTAGAACAACTAGGGCCATAAGTCCAACAAAAGTAAGTTCACACAATGGTTAAAACTATGTACTTTATTTTATTTCCCTATAACAAACCCAAAAAAATCATTTAATGGAATCCTGATTTCTCGACCCTCCAAGGGAAAGCAAAAAAATAATTGGTTTGAGAAATTTGGGGTAAAATTGCAGAACTCGACTGAGGAAAGGGGAATGACTTTTGGTTCATGTTATTGGAAGGTTTGAGATGTATCGGGATTCCACTGTACATAGTTAAATAAATACATCTTTTGCTCCTTTCCCTCCCATAACAATAAAATAAATATGAGTCACTTTAGAGAGCTGCTTTTTCACATACCGTATTTACTCGAATAAGCGCCGCCCCGAATAAGCGCCGCCCCCGAATAAGCGCCGCAGTCCCGATGCGGCACTACAAAGCAACTCCAAATCAAACTTGAAAATTTCTTTCACCAAGAGTGATGTTTTGCAGTTCAAAGTAACTGTTTTACTGCTCGCCCATTAGTTTTCTATTCAACATTCTTACAATACGTAGTTTTGTAAATGTTGTGAAGGCCGCAAACTCTGCCCGGGCAGCTAGCGCCACTTCTGTTTCAGCAAGAGACCAATACTGACAATCAAAATACCCTCTTTTCAATAACTGTAAAAGATAAGATTCTTTGTGGCGTCCAAATTTTGAATAAGCGCCTCCCTCGAATAAGCGCCGCACTTGAGGCGCGAAGAATTTAATAAGCGCCGCGGCGCTTATTCGAGTAAATACGGTAAACCCTAACCATACAACATAGTAAAATTCCTTTAATTAAAATTCTGGCTTTTGAGACTCCTCTCATAAAACCTTCCTTGGGGTGGTATGGAAATTTCCTGGAACCACACGTTCTAGAATTTTGTCATAAGTAAGTTATGTTTAAGAATAATACAATCATGTAACCTTGCTGGACATCTTGAATGAACTTGAAATATAAATTAATAACAGCAAAAAGATTTCAAGATGATAGCAAGTTATATGAAATATTATCATAATGCAAAACTTTGGTACTGCCTTTTTTTCCTTCCCTTAACAATAAATACAACTCACTGCATGAAAATCCAGGAGAACAGTCGGATGGGTATAGCATTTTTATGTGCCGTTTCAGAAATGGCTCAAATCGCTGTTCGAATGACATTTCATTTCACACGAAGAGGGAGAGAAAAAAAATTGAACAAGTTTAA
The DNA here is from genome assembly GCF_052425735.1 of Oculina patagonica. Lineage (NCBI taxonomy): Eukaryota > Metazoa > Cnidaria > Anthozoa > Scleractinia > Oculinidae > Oculina > Oculina patagonica. Next base: position 19,365,358 of record NC_135767.1, read on the forward strand.
TACCTGTACCGGTATTTTTTGCAGTTATGGAAAGGTTGTTTATTGTTTAGGTTTTCTTGGTTGCTTGACAATAGTCAGGGAAGACCCCTTTAAAACCCAAATTTTTTGTTTATAAGTTTCATTGATTTTACAATAAATACCATTGCAATTTTTATATTGTTTTGAACAAAAACTAACAGCTAACTTCTCATTTTTACATTTTTGGCATCCCTGCCACCTACCCTCGCAGTCTTTTATTGTCCCAAAAAATCACAGTGACTATACAGGCAAGTGAGCTCCCAAAAACTAAAAATATTAATTCACTTCTCATTGAGTTGTTGAAAAGGATAACATAATAAAATTATTATATTCCAAAAATCTTCCATTCATATTTTGTTTACTGTGGTGGGCAGTTTAAGGGTGTTCTGTTCTGCAAGTTTGAAGTGTGTGTAAGCTATGATCCCTGAGAGCGTTATAGCCACGCCTAGCATTTGATTGACACGTAGTGGATCGTGGAAGATAAAGTAACCACCCAACAGAATGATGCAGAATTTTAAATGGCCCACCATATTATATCTGTTCATTAGTTAAGAAAAAAAGATTTAAAACTAAATTGTCAAATAAATTACGAAAATTAGAACACTATCAATGCCAGGTTGTGTTCCCTCTAAAAGTTTAGTGTCTGAAAACAATTTACTGGTGGAATGTGGGCACTATGTTCTTTTCTCCTTTGAGAAAAGGGATGTTTGAATTACTCAGAATGACAGTTCCAATCTCTAGCAACAGGCATGCTTAGTTACAAACCATAAACAACTTACATAACATGATTGTGCTTTCCACATATTTAATAGGCTGGGTATGAATTTCTAAAGGATACGTGACTGGCGATGTGTTTCCTATGATCCAGTAGATTGACAGGTTAACGCTGAAGGCCACTACACCTGATGCTAATACCACCAGCTATAACAATAATCAAAACAATCAAATTGGTGTTTTATTTTAACTACTATACAGATTGCATTCAGCATAATTTGCAGATCACTTCATTATCCTCATAGCACTGTGTCTAAGGAATGCTTCACACTAGTGAAGCATTCAAGGTCACACATCAATCACCTCACATTGATATTTCATGTCACAAGTGGGAACAATACAAGATCAGGGGCGGATACAGGGGGGTGGATAGGGTGGATATCCACCCCCCATTTTTCAGTAAAAAAAAATTCGAAATGTTACTTTATTTGAAATAGAAAATAAATAAAGAAAGAAAAATTAGCTCTCGCTCATGTCTGGTTGTTGTTACGCCACGTTTCGCCGTCTGCCGCCACTTAGGGTTAGGGTTAGGGTTAGGCCCTAATGGTCTGCCATCCACTTCCCCTTTTGAAATCCTGGATCCGCCCCTGAAGATAGCATTTTAAACAACATGGCAAGAACATAATGACATAAGCATTATTGCGGTTTTCAGTGATATGCGAACTCTGAAATTCAATCCTCAACCAACGGTATATGCTTTTTGCTGCCGTCAATCATCTTAGCGGACCTCTCAGGAAACAGAAGTTTACCATAATAATTTAATATGATTGACAGCAAGAAAAAAATGCAATCGTTAGTTAGATTTTGAATTTCAGAGTTCCAATTCACTGAAAACCGCAATAATGACAATAAGAAAAATTCAATTGATCTTTTTTATGTCGATCGTCATGTCATTATTTGCATGATAGTGTCAACCAGGCCTTAGTGTGGAATCCCAAATTAATCTATCCAATCTACAAGGGAAATCTAAATTTGTTAAAGTGATCAGAAGATCAAGAAATTGGGATTCTACTACAATTAATTATTTTTAATAATTTTATAGTCTAGAACAAAGGATCAAATGAAAGCTTTACACTTACTAATGACGACATTGACCAAGAAGACAGAAGTCCATTCTCTGATGTGATAGGCTCAAAAATAAGAACAGCTACTCCTAACATGCCTGCTGATAAGGGAGCCTGAAAAGATTTATCAAAAATCACTAAGTTCTACCAAGGAGGACAGTTAAAATGCAGGAAATTACACTAACAGGGGATTACTATAGACCAAAAATAGTGGCATCTACCTGGTAATACAACAGTTGCATGAAGTTTGCCTGAAATTCCTTTTGCTTTGTTCCAACCCACTGAAAAATAAACATAATAAATTGTGGTCTAGAAACAAATAATACATTAATTAATGAGAATCAATGTCTGACATAGGACACTATGGTCACCCAGGTTAAAAAACTTGTTAAGATCTTGACAAGATCTTGGTTAAATCTAGGTAAGATCTTAGAAGATCTTTCAAGATAAAAATAAAAAAAATAATATGCATGTAATTGACCACTCCCCGAATGGGGCTTTTCAGGGCCAATGTAAACTAACTCTGAAACATATATTGAAAATGAACGAAACATGATTAAGAATCCCAACTGGCAGGAGGCAGACCAGTTGGCTATTTACAAGCGTAGCCGAGGAGTTGAATTCGGGGCTACCGAAAACAACACCAGCTAGTGGTCAGAACGGGACTTGAACCCGCGACCTCCGGATTTCAAGTCTGGCGCTCTAACCACTCGGCCCCGCTGCCTCCCTTTAAGATCATCTAAGATCTTCACAAGGTTTTTAACCTGGGCTGCCCCTTCCTTCTGCCCTCCACTGTGGAGGGCGACAGGGGGTCTGAACCTCCTGCCTCCCATGCCTTTAAAGTTTTACTCCTGCTTCCCATATTCTTTACTCCCCCATCCTTCCCCTTTCCATAGCTGTTCTCTCCTATTTATCCCATATCTACTGCAAAATAATAATAACAAAATGTTGCAAAATTTTATTTTTTTCTCCAAGTTCCAACCACTTTAGAAATCCTGTCTCCCGCCCTCCCTTCTCTTGCTTCCCACCCCCATTCTCCTGGCTCCAGCCCCCCTGTCCCCCTCCACTCTCCTCCTCTCTGTCACCCCTGTCCACTGTGGAGGGGGCAGGAACTGGGAGTAAAAGGTATAGGAAGTTTAGATCCGCATCTTACCTCTCACTTTCCGCATCTTCCCTCTCACTATCCGCATCTTCCCTCTCACTATCTGCGTCTTCCCTCTCACTATCCATGTCTTCCCTCTCACTATCCACGTCTTCCCTCTCACTATCCGCGTCTTCCCTCTCACTATCCGCGTCTTCCCTCTCACTATCCGTGTCTTCCCTCTCACTATCCATGTCTTCCCTCTCACTATCCGCGTCTTCCCTCTCACTATCTGCGTCTTCCCTCTCACTATCCGCGTCTTCCCTCTCACTATCCGTGTCTTCCCTCTCACTATTTAGAAGATATCGCATTGGCAATTACATCACACAACTTACCACTTGATAGACAGACGTTACTATGACACCCAAACTGGCATAGATAGTACCAACCCAGTTGAACTTCACATCATAATATGAGTTTAAAAATACACCAAGAATTATTGGAATCTGCAAGAAATAATTGCATGCTACATGAGATTTAAGTAAAATAATAAATTTAAGCCACCAGGAAATAACTTAAGAAAGAACACCCAATAAAGAGCTCTCACCACAGGGATTCTCTGCTCAAATTTCACTTGTCTCTCTTGAGCCAGGCTGCATCTTTAGGGGTGTCGAATGGTAAATGCGAGACTTTGCGAGACGGCGAGACCGATATCTTTTCTGCGAGCCCGAGACCTTTTTAGTCTTGCAAAAGAAATTGAGACTGAGAAGGCGTCAAAGAAAAAATTTGAGACGACGAGACCCCTGAAATTTGGCTAAAATTTTGCGAGACATGCATTTTTAGAAGGACCATTCACCACCCCTATCTTTGGCACAGATTTCAATTTTAAGCAGCATACTTGTGTACAATCATAGTTGGCGCATTTGAACTGGCGCACAGATCCCAGGGGGATTTCAAGTGACAGGGATGATCAAAGGATTTTTTTGGGTTTGAAATTTTCGATTTCGGGATTTGGCAAGTATCTTTTTGGGGTGGCTAGATTTTACAAGGGATCTTTTTGGGTATTAAAAATAATCTTAAGATTTGTGATAGTGCCTTGGCCGCATAGTTTTGCGAATAAAGTACAAACACTGAATGTGTTTCTAATGTTTTTCTTTGTGTTATATCTTCAGATTGTTCCCCTTTCTGAAACATTTAATGGGTCAGAAATTTGGTTTTGGTCCATAGGGATTTTTTTTATCTTGATTTATGCACCCATTCAATCATCCCTGTCACTTGAAATGACTTATTTTATGTATGAATCATACAGGACCTTGGCATAGCAGACCTCTCAAGTCTCACGATTTTGTCGTGAGACTCACGGTTTTCACTTCAATCTCACGTTGAGAAACATAAATCTCACGGTAAACAGAGTAACAAGTCATTTGATTAGCGCCTGGTTTTAGGACTCTTATAGTTATTTTCGTCCGTCAGTTGATCAATCTCCCGGTTTTTACTGAAACCTCCAGATTTTTTGACCTCAATCTCCAGATTTCGAGTGCTTTGAGGTTGAGAGGTCTGGCATAGACCCAAAAAAAACTAGGTGTATCTTCGGCACGGCATGTACATGGAAATGCACCCTGGCTCTTGAGGAAGGTGTTGGAAATAATTTTTCTTACTTAAAAGGACATGTGTCCTTCCAAACTTTTATTTTGAACGGACATCAATTCGCATTTTAAATCAAACACATTGAATTTTCCAAGACACAGTCACGTAAGTTCTCGGACATCATGTCCGAACATATTGCAAAATTGGCCGAACATTTTGGCATATTTGATCGGACAATGTCCGATGACCGACAGTAATTTCCAGTACTGGACTAGAAGCAACTTCTCTCAACAACGGATTGAAATCCAGCAGAGAACATTTTCTCATGAGTATACTTTTAGATCCCATTTCCCAGCCCAAATTTTGGCCAAATCCCTTTTCCCAGCCTATTGTTCTCCCGATTTCCCACCTCAAGCCCCTCTTACCACTGTTAACTTGATCTGTGTTGAATAACTCTTGTTGTAGAAGAACGTGTGTATTCCCACAATGGTGGGCGTAGTGAGAGCCTTTGCCAATTGATAAGTTCCCACGGTGTTATTTTGAAGACTGAGGTTGGTAAACACCACGAACCCGCAGAACGCCAAGGACAATGGCACCACTTTCAGCACAGACAGCCGCTTGGGTTGGAAAACATTCAACAGAACGCACAATCGAAGACCAATATACGTGGTGGCAAAGTGAATGCATGTTAAAGTCATGTTTGGAAATCCATGATGAACGTACAGCCATTTGTTCAGGAAAACGATGCAAATCGAAGAGCATATATTGATTAATAATCCCAGCGTCAGTACAGCTTTATGCATCGTGTCGTTTGGCAAAAATTCGAGGGAAACTCGCCGCTTCAATTATTAAATCGACTGCTCTTTTGTTGAACGAAGGCGAAGAACGATCGAGGAACAAGTTTCCAAGTGTTGAGGTTTACAGGTGGCAAATGTTCGGTGCGAATCGTTCTACCAAAGTACAAAAGGTATCGAGCAATATACTGCACAAAAAAGATCCCAAATGATTTCAAAAAGTAAACATTACTTTTGAATGAAGAAGACTTTGGACGCCATCTTGGAAATCTTATTCATTCCCAGTCCCTTATCCGACGAATAGTGACTTCTGGGAATCGACTCTGAAAGGACTGGTAAATTCAGTACCATTTCTTCGGTCGGTTTGCTGATTTTGGAGAGCCAACGGCTTTCCAACTTGCTTTTATTGTCGGGCAAACTCACGAGTGTTTACTATTTGGCGGAATACCGCTATAGACAAAAAATACATCCGATTGTAAGCCCCCCCCCCCCCACCCTACCCTAAGCCCCCTATCCTTTTCTAAACGAATATTGAAATGAATTGGATTTATAACGATTTAAAAAAAACTTTATATTTCATAACCGGTCATATCAGTCAATAAAAGACCTTTTCTTGGTTTTCACGTGACGTCATCATAAAATCCAGAATAGCGAGAGACCTGACTTTTTATCCTTCTCTGGCTATTTGACGTCCTTAATATATATCTTACTGAAGGTTTTTAGCTCGATAGCATCTCCCGTTTTTTAAGACATACCATTTTGAATTTCGGAGTTTTGCGCCACACGACATCAGAATGGCCGCCTGTGCTTCATCCTGTGATTTTTAACGATCTGAACAATTGAGGTTTTACAAGAAGTGTTTATGTGAATGTTTACGTATTCACGAAGGTGAACTGACCGCTTTTTATAGCAGAAGTGAATGCCAGATGTTTTCATTGATTTCCGGGCGGCCATCTCGGAGTCCCTTCACACGGACTCCAACATGGCGTTTCCACACTGTGCTCGACCACTGTGCTCTCTATATTTGTGTGAAACATTTTAACGAATATCTCGAGTACAGAATACCGTACAGACCTGAAACTTGGACACGTAGACCGTCTAGTGATTTTCAACGACCTGTAATATTAATATTCTTGATTTTTTTTTTACTCAATAGCTTTGGATTTATTTTTTGCTTCCGTGACTGGGCAACCACTCCCCGTGCTTTTGACATTAAATAAAATACCTTTACCTTTTTACCTTTGAGAGTATCGTTACTCGCGTGACAGTGAAAACCAGCAATTACGAACAACACTGCTGTAGTTCATTTCAAAAAACGCTTTTTTATTCCGCCTAAAAGCCGCTCCCCCTCCCCGTTTAAAAGCCCATACAAAGTCAAAACCCCTTACGAAGTTGTAACCAATTTCGGTTGGAATGACCGTTGAATAATTGTAAATATGGTTTTATTTTGCTCCAAAATCCAACAAACCGACCGAATAAGATGGCACTTTCATTTTTGATTCAGTTTTTTCACTAGAAACTCAAGCATTAGCAAAACTGAAAGTGTCCACACAAACGCTGAAACGCGATCACAAGCTCAATAACATACGGTATTCAAAACCTCATTCCTATGGTCTCTCTCTCCCGGCTCTTGGGTTTGGGGAGAGAGAGAGAGACCCTTGGAACGAGGTTGCGATAGTCAGTGTTTATGTTTGCACTTACGCAAACCAGGCTTGAAAACTGATAACAGGGAAGAATGCTTGATAAAGAATTAATAAGCTTTCTAAAAGTGACACAGACATGAGCAACATGTTTTAATGACTTGCAGAAATACAGGTATCGAAGAAGAGAAGCCTTTATTTAAATAGGGTTACTCCGTCAGCTTTACAATAAAAACTGTTATCCTTAGAGGCCCTAGTAAAAAGTAAAAATTAAAAAGTCGCTAAAGGTCTTACAATGTACCTAAAATGGAAATGGCTTAGCGAATTCTACACTTTTCCATCGAGGATTAAATCTCTAAACATACACAGTAGTGAATATATAGTAAAGTATAACAGTAAATGAGTGAAAGCCTTGGGTCGACGTTTGTGGTACCCATTTCCCAAACACATCACCGACAAAGTTTAGGGCTGCTGTGCAGAGCCTGCTTGTTGGTCAGCTGCACCTGCCGCGGGCTCAGGATTTGTTGCGGTCATGAATCTCTGTTTGTACAGAGTGAAGACATGCTTGTTGAACACAAATGAGACGCAGATCAGAACACCTGATGAATAAAGAAAGATAATGCTTAGAAATTGCTGAGGAGAGGGAATTGGGCCATGAACTGATTCATTCTCGTCCCCAAAGCTCTTTTCGTTTCTCTATAAAGGCGGGGCCTTGGGCCTTGGCACGAGAAAGGAAGGGATCTTGACGTTGGAGACACAGGATTTCCAGTGCAATCCTTTATTGTAGGACTTCCGGTCTTTGTGAATGCAGTCATAATGTTTCTAAAGACTAGCACTGTGTGAGAGGGTCGTGGTATTTTTGACTTTCATTCAAGATTTCTATGTTTCAAACAACCAATCAAAATAACTTCGAATAAATTCAAAAATCCCATGTCTCCAGAGCCCTTCGTTTCTTGTACCAAGGCCCCGTTGGCTAAAAGAAGCCAAATGAGGTATGGGGACGAGAATGGACAATGTTTAGAAATGACTGGGAAGATGGGGCTAGGTCATGAACTGACTTACCTTGACAGCTGTTGATGATGACGAACGGATATTCCAAATAAGGAGTTGGATAGAAAGCCAACACAAATCCAAGGATCCAGGCGATCCCCATGACAACCGTCATTTTCAGTACAATCACAGGAAGCCTTCTCTGACTCGCTGCCGCCATGTTTCCCTTTCAAAAAGAGAAAAATGGTTACTTTAACGGAGTAACCAGGGACGGCGGAGCCGGGGGGCCTGGGGGGGGCTTTAGCCCCCCCCACTTTTTCCGAAAAATTAAAGACTTACTAAGAGAAGAGTCTTTTAAGCCCCCCCACTTCAAGTCACTAGTCAAAGTTGCTAGAACACTTGTATAAAGAGTAATTTTAAATGCACGACTAGTACGACGACACTTGTATTGGACAATTTATTTGGCCGATATTTTGACTAGTCAACTAGTCTTCTACAGGGCCAGTGCTGGAGTGAGAAATTTCAAAATATCGGCCAAATAAATTGTCCAATACAAGTGTCGTCGTAATAGCCATGCATTTAAAATTACTCTTTATACACCTCGAGTGAGTTCTAGTACATGCATCTCCAAGCTACGTGATATCCGACAAAGAATTGTGCCATAGTCTTCCTAACGTTGTGTGGCCCTCTGCATTTAATCTTCCCACTTGCATAAAGGTTTTATGTGAAATGTTTTGTTGGCATTTTATCAGGACACAAGGCCAGAATTTGAATATTATCGTTTTAACCAATCACAGCGCAGCAGCGTGCTTTATAAGGTTACACCCGACCAGTCGACCTAATCGCCTGATGTAGACTAGCAGTGTGCAGTCGAAACGTCGCGATCTACATCACAAGTGACACTACGTTGTGAGACAAACGGAAAATACTTTATTATTATTGTACTCTACCACGATGATTAACAACAACATTCCTTACCTGTTGTTTGATAGCAACAGCAGTGCGGATCAATGCATAGATGTTGTAAGCAAGCAACGCCGTAACAGGAAAAGCGACAGCAAAAGTGCGAGCAGGGAGCGACAGCTGACAGCCATCTTCATTACCTACGAGATAAATTATCACTTATTAAATAAACTGCCAGAGAGTTGGGGAGGAATTGACGTATGCATGCAGGCGTGGTGAGCCGAAAGCGAAGCTGTCGTCTTGGTTCAAGGTTATTGCCCTGTATTGCATTTCTCATAATTACTGCACAAAATTGTACTAAAAATAGCATGCGCACATTAACACAATGGCGGCTTTTTTCTAGGCGGCTTTTTAAATAAATTATCACTGGAAACGTGTTCTTTGCCAGTACATGCAAGAGAATTATTTGGGAAATGAATGGCATATACTAGTTCTTCCTGCTCCCAAAAGAATATGTGAGCCCACTTTTTTTGAAAAAAAAAAACGTCACCTAAAGGTAAACAACCAGTCATTGCATTGGTTGAAATTTATGTTTAACTCTGTTTCGGGGCAATGACCTTAAGCCTAAAAAGTTCTCAGAGACTCACCGTAAACAACGTTTCCAGTATTTGTCAATTGCAAAGTCACACAGATTCCAACAGCAACAAGTGGTACTCCCCAAGCTAACACGCAGGAATGAATATAAGATTTCTTTCGTTCGGCGACCACGAGAGGGTTGTGCAGATCTACATCTTTGCGAAAAGAAAAGAAATTCAAACCATCTCTTACACTACATTGTTTTGCTTTTGCAACTCGCTCTTGCAAGTTATCCATGAAATTTGATTGCAACGCAACAAAAATACGTTGCGTTGCCATACCAGTTGCCAGAAACATTTCAAGTGCATGTTAAAACCCATTTTTGCAATCTGCAATGCAACAGAATGTTGCGTTGCGAGTTACAGAAAAATAGAATTATCGTCTACTTTTCGCAACGTTGCGAAGGAGTTTTGCTTATATTACTTAAGTGGGGTCTGAGGTCCATATTAAAGATGATTACCAGTCCGTACTGCGCAATCTCCGCCTGCAATGTTTGTGAGTCTCACAAACAGAAGAATGTTTACTAGCAAAAATAAAAATTCCGGGACAAAACTTACCTTTTTCTTCAATATTAACGCCAGTTATCCTTGCAAAACAATAATAACGAGTAAAAGAAGCTCGACGGTATTTCAAACCGACGTTTTAGCTCATCGTGAATTCTTGAACGAAACAATCCGTTATGGCGAACTAAAAAACTTCATGTACGCTATCACCGAAGTGTAACGTTTTAACGAATTCAAAACAAAAATGAAAACAAACCCTGAGTTTGCGCAGTACGGACTGGAAATCATCTTTAAGGAAATCGAAAAAGAAATCTACTTACTCAGGGTAGAAAACGTTTTCTTTGTGTTCTGGGCAATTACGCTCATCCACAGGAACACCACCAGGATGAAGTAATGCAACAGGGCGCCCATCACAGCACAGACTGCAGCGGAAACAACATCCGGGTCTGAAACAAAGTACACTGTCTGCATGGCAATCATTGCGCATGACAAGTGCATCACTTTTTTACCAGGGTAGGTGCGCAGCTCAGCAAACAGGAAGTACGTCATCAGTAGGAGTAGGAGGGAGATGATTGACAGGGAGAACCCAACATAAGTGACGATGCGTAGAGCCAGCGAATGGTTAGAAGGATTCTCGTTCTCGGGGGGCGCGGGGGTCGATTTTCTTGTGTAGTTGCGAGAAAAGTTCGCGCACAGAATTAACGTCTGATTTACCATGATATAGCTGTCGTTATTGTAGAGCTTCTGGTGAGGAGTAATGAAAACGGAATTGTTTTGTAGGACACGAAAATCGTGGAATGGAAAGCGAATACCCTGACACTTCTTCGTTACGTTCGTGCTGTTCGTGATGTAACTGTCGGAGCGGCTGAGGTGTAGTGGTAAGCATCTTTCTTGGAATGGATCGTAAACTTCGTTCATCTGACAATTAAATTTCACATGCACAATTCGTCCTCTTCTATTTATAGGTGAAGTCTTGGCAAGATTTGAAAACGTAAAAAGCATCGAAAAGAATCTGGGAGGAACACGACCAACCATCCCGCATAAAACGGTCTGGTTGGCTAACACAGTGGGATTTGACAAAAGGGCACAATGAGGATTTTTGAAATCATATTGACGTTTCTTTTCACCAACTTTTGTCGGTGTATTGTCGTTCCTCACAACAATTCTATTTGCATAGGAACGACAGAGTTGTTTGATAGCAGTGTCAGGTCCCGTGTTAGCTTCTGATGGTGTCAGAACGCATTTGTCTGGAATTATTTCGCCAACTGGAATTGCTTCCCACGAAACGTCTGAGAATATGATATTCTGCAGAGAAGCGTTCGGAGATGTCAGTCCTCTTCCGATCCGAAGACTCCAATGGTGAAGGTCACGTGACTTCCCATGACATATGGCACAGTATATGTTGGCATAAGTGACGTTTGTTGTCATGTCAAGTAGTGGTAAGGCCACAACAGGATCAGCGGAGTAATTGGTAGACATACACGCACGCGCAGTTTCAGCATCCCTCCAAGATGATGGGCAGCTGCCAATCATGATGTAGCCAGTCATTCGGTTCCTTTGGTTTGAAGGTACTTGTCTACAGGATAGCTTCACTGCTTTGATTTTGGGCTTTGTTGGCACATGAAGAGGTTGCCTTTAAAGCACACAGCAAGAAAATCAATGTTGTGCATCAATGTTTGCTGGCTGTTTACTACCCTGATCGTGTCCACATGGAAGTAGAGGAGAAGAACTAGAGATCATAGAAAGTTCTCAAAATCTGCCATCCGATTAATATTTTTATTATATAAACTGCAGTGTTTTACAAAGATATCCAACCGTTATTGAAAACACGTATAATCGAAAGGTATAATCGAAACTTCTTCGGATCTTCCTCGGAAATCTTCGGAAAACTTTGGAATTTTTCGGTGATCTTAGGTAGTACTCGGAATTTCTCATAAAATTGTTTTATTCCGATTTTTTCGGAAATTGCTTAAAGTTTGCTGTTCGAAGAACGTTAGCATGACCTTTGGACCACAGAAACATGTTTAGAAATCTTCTAAAAATCTTCCAACTTTCTTCATGATAGGTATGTTTATAAAATAAACAATATACACCAGGAATCTCTTTTTTTTATATCCCGTATCCCGTTAATTTATTTCCCCAAAATATCCCGTATCTCTATAAGTTCTTCACCTAAATATCGCGTATCTCGATAACCCCCAATTTGCTCTTTTTGCGATCCCATAAGACAGCTGTTCTCAAGACCTCGGGTACAGTTTTTCCCAATACGGACCTCCCGGCCGGCAAATAACATATATATATGTCTGAATTTATCAAAACCGGGTCAAAGAAAAGTGACGTCAGTATTCTTGAACAAGTACGTTACTGCGCGACTTGGCTCAAAACGCCACAAGAAAGGGGGGGGGGGAAGAAATACAGCGCTGAAAGGTGAAGAAGAGAGAGGAGAAGAGAAAAAAAGACTGACATTCCCTTTAGTTTTTATATCATCGAGTTTGGAGCGATTATCATCGCGTTTACAGCGATTTCGCTTAAAACGGTGAAAATTTCCTTGACCTGGTTTTGATAAATTCAGACATATATATATTTGTAATGTAATTTTGTTACTATACAGTTATCGTAAAAAAAACTCACCAGGTGTCATAATCCACACAACAATCGTCAATCTCTTTACAGAGTAGATCACAGTAGCAGTTTCCCCAGAGTCTCTCCTTCCTGTTCGGAGGAGCACGAGTAACATTCACATTACACGATGCCTCAGGCATATTGCAAATTGCTCCGGGACCATTGTCCTGCACCAGTGTTTGAAACTCGGAGCAAAGTGCCGTTTGGATTGACTGAAATGGTTGACAAGGGCCTTGGAACACTGAAAAAATGTTATAATTTGCTAAACATAAAGGCAGTTTTATTTGCATGTAACTCAAGACAAAATTAGGCGGGAAATTTGTAATTTTTGTAGTGTTATGTAGTGTTACTAGTGTGTAAGCGTGTATTATAAAGCAAAATTGTGCAAAAAAAAAAAAAACCTGTATAGTAGTTGTAAAAAACTGTAGTTTATAGAAGTATTGTATAGTAAGTAGTGTAGTATAAGTATTGTTTTTGTAAGTAGTATTGTAATAAGCGTATGTTTTTGTTTTGTAAGTAGTGTTTTTTGTGTTGCAATAAAAAAATGTAACTCAAGACAGGAACACACTGCGTCATAAAAAGGGTAATCAATCTATAAAAAACTAAAAGGCGCTTTGTAAAGCGCCTAGAGCAGGCCTGGATAGGCGCTATAAAAATATATATTTATTATTATTATTAACTAATACATCGATCGCGATTTAATGCGAAATATCCCAACTCTTGCTGAAAACTGGGTTTTAGTGACTAGATCCTTTGTGTCCATTAAGTGAAAACACCGTTGAAAAAAAAATCGATAGCTTATCATTAACTTGTAACATTCATGCAAATTAGAAGAGACAAATTCATGGCAATTCGCGCGCGCAATCACCCGCGAATGCGTGCACGCGGAATACACGCACGCACGCACGCACGCACGCACGCACGGACGGACGTTTCTTACCTTCAATCTGTTTCCCTGTTACTTCCAACTTTTCTCCTGCAAAGAAGGGGCCGAATGCAACGAGGACGGCAACGAAAACCAGTGACTGTAAACCCATCCCAGTTAAACGGACAGGCTGAATTGGAAGCAACAATGTCAGTTAGGAATCGTTTAGTACCAATACGTTTATGTTTGGGTTTAATTACATAAACATACATACTTCAATTAAAATGATTTTTTCATAGGTTTGACCTTCGGATTCTTAAGAGCTTATGGATAGGTTAATTACAGAGAAAACAAGCGGAAAATATATTATATTAGTCAGAATAATTAAAGCAAATCACGGCAACATAACAAACAAGGATGATTTTCGAGCACTGTAAATGACACTTTTCTACAAATTGAGATAAACTTGAAAAAAGTCGGGCCGACGTTTTTCAAGTTTACCCAAACGCAATCCGTTTTAATCTTCTCGAAAGCGTGGTTCTACTTTTTCCTACACTTGGGGTTTTGGGAATCGTTAGAGAACAAAACAACAAGAACCAGGTTTTTGTAGAGGAGATTTGGAATACCTTTCAGTCCCTCCCCCCGCCCCCTTTCTTCAAAGCGAACAAAAACCATGCAGCTTTTCAATGGCACCATTAACGAGTGTCACTTCCTTGGAAAACCGCTGAAATGCTTGATTTATTTTTTACGTTTTCAATTTCAGTTTTTGCGAAATAAAACAAGGCAAGTTAATTTGTGCAGGAAACGAAGGATACCAAATGTTTTAGTGTGGGTGTTTTCCAACTCAAACAATTACCACCAAAATTAAAGGCGTTATCAAAGTTTCCTTTCATGAATAGCAAATGGCTGCAATTGCAGTGATCAAGATAGATTTTTAGATAGTTTTCCTCAGAATTTTTATATATCGAAAAATTGTAAAAATTGTACATTTTTAAAAACTATAGATGCTAGTCACTGACCGTTAATTAAAATTTACGAAAACATGTTGCTACAAATTAAAAGATATATTATTTTATAGTTTTTTTTTAATATTTTCCTTTGTTTGAAGGCAAACTAGAGACCATCTGCAGCTTTAAATGAGCGATACTGATAGTGATACTGTGATTTTAAAACTGTCATTTGGGTACAAAAAAAAGAACAACTCAAATATACTATGTAAATTCCAACAAATACACGGTAGAATATTTTTGATCGATGTTTTGTTTGAATTTTACTCTCCTTTTCCTCTATCTTTAGCACAGTCCTTTTTTTTAAAAAAAACTGGTTTATAATGTTCACTGTAGCTCCTTATTATTTGTACCTTGTCTACGTTAAATGTGTCAAAGAAAACAAGCGAACTCATTTGCGCAGGAAACTTAGAAGACGAAACATTTTAGTTCGTGTTATGAGTTTCACGCAAACCGAAACTCCGCTGAAACGATAATGGGGAATAAACTGGGCGTCATCTTCCGTTTCATTAACCTGAAAGTTCGTTTAATTATCAAGCTTAAAAAAAGCCACAACAGACCCCCCAAAAAACCATCATGCCTTTTAAGTCTTCATTTGTGAAGATTTAAAAGCTAAAAGGCATTTGCAAAACGCAGACGGACAAAACACATTGTATGTACTTTCATGCTTTTCAGAATTTCAAAAAGTAAAGTAAATGAAAAAAAATAAGATTTGCCTTAAGCTTCCTTTTTTAAACAAGTTTCATTTCGTTTATGGTAAAAAGGAACTTCGCGAAATATGGTTGGTAACATTTTCACGCAAGAAAGCGAAAACAACCGTAAACATAATTTTGGTAGTTTGATTGCAACTTATCTGAACACATACATTCAAGGATTTAACAAAGAAAACAGAAACCTTTCAGATTATTTTAAGTTTCCCTGTATTGCCTCGGTAAATGAATTTCAATGAAATACTACGACGGCCGGATATCAAGAAATATATGGGAAGTCTTAAAAGCTTAAGCCTTTTAAAACTTTTCAAAAATACCTCAGTCTTCCTCATTCTTAGCCATTCTTATTGTATTCAGTTTGTTTTAACATTTTTGAATTTTTCACCTTCGTAAACTTTTTTGGAGATTTCCTTGTATTTGAAGGCAATTATATTCATTAAATAATGGCCTTTTAATGGCGATATAGCCACTTTAAGAAACACGACAGGCACTGAAAATAAAACAACACAATTTTTCTCCTGCACATAACAAAAATAAACGTACTGTCGTAATTTCAAGCTTGAAAATAAACGTTAATCCCCGCCGGGGGGTGTGCCCTCGAGGGCAAATTTTCCCCTCTACGGACGGACCTAGGCCGACAAATAACGTTTTTATTCATTTTTTTTTTACATTTCATCTTTTTGTACAAGAAACGCTGAAAGATTGTGTTGCAAAATCTTAGAATGTATACACGCGCATCCAATATTAAGTAGATTGGTAAGCTACGGCAAACGTGAAGAATTAATGATTGTTTGCTATAAGAGCTTATTGCTAAACAAAATAACTTCGCTAAAATAAACTGTACTTACGGAAAGGTATATCAAAAAGCATCTGAGATAACAAAAAAAAGCATAAATGTAGCACCAAGAAACATCATAAAAATCGGTTAGACTATCCACGGTCATGTTTTTCACAATTAACTGCCAACTTCTAAAGTCAATTTAACCACAAAATTGAACTAAAAAAATAATATTGTGTTAATATCTCGTGTCTCCGAAACTATGTTAATTATTACATACTAAATGCAAGCACTGTACCTTAGCCACTGAACGTTGGGTGAAACCCTTAAAGCTTCTTTTCCAACCCAGAGCTAAACTGAACTAAAAAGACTTAGAACCGATATTAAGTAGAAAGCAAATAATAGTATAGGAAATAAGGAGAACTGTGGCTAACAGCTTAAAACAAGCGCTGAGGTTTTGGGAATAATTAAAGGAAACCTGAAGAAAATAAAACAATTGCCCGGATGGACACTCCGTATGCTATGTGCTATTTCCAAGACTTTAGGCTTTTGGAACTAAAGTTTAATGTACAGGAAATGTTGAAACCTTAAAAAAAATTGCTGAAATGCTTGATTTTTCTTTCACTCTTCAGTCAGTTTCGTGTGAAAAAAAACACAAGTTTATTTGTGCAGGAATTGCAGGAAATCAAAACACGGTTTAGTGTGCGGTGTGTTTTCCAACTAAAACAATTACCTCCAAATTAAAGGCGTTATCGTAGTTTCGTAATCCTTTCTTGCATGGCAAATGGCAACCTTTCATCAAATCAGTTTTACGAAGCAAACTAATCATGCAAAAAATGAAATGGCGCGGAATGTGCCACGGATTTCAAATTCGTAAGTCTGCAAATAATTTTTATAAGCAGGAATTTCATGAACCAGAGATTCGAGAAATCTAAATTTTACTGTATCTTTAAAGTTGTAGCAACTTTTATTTGCAAATTTATTTCTTCTTAATAGTTAAGTAAAATTCTTATTTGTTGAACATTTGGTTTCTCGAAACTTATGAATTCTAGAACCAATTTTCGTTTTCCTTTGGATTACTTCTCTGTAATTTAACCCCGAACTCTCGAACCTCCTGATTTTGCAATGCAATTTTTGTTTCTCCTGGAGAAAAGAGAAACAAGAAATTCGATTTCTAATGTACTGATATTCTAAAACTGCTCAATAGTTTTAAAAATCTTACACTTTTTTGCTTTTTAGAAATTCTAAGAAAAACTACCTTAAAATCTCTTTTAATAGACCTTTTTCGCTTGGGCGTTTTGTTGCCCCATTACAGACCATGTGATGATACTCTTGAGAATTCTTGCTTTCAAATTTTCAAATAGTCGCTTGTATATGAATGAATAAATTTTATGGGGATAAAAGGAAAATTCTCTAGAGTACAACACGTGGTCTGTAATGGGAAAACAAACCGCCCAAGCGAAAAAGGTATATTACTACTATCATTACTTTTACAAATAAGTATTACTAAAAAAACATCAGAGGTACGGAAAAGTTCATCTTGAAAACTACACAATTTGTTTTAAAAAAATTATTAAGACTCCTATATTTCCTTTTTTTGTATAAAGGTCACTGAAAGCAAGCTGTACAAAGTAATTGAAGTTTTAAACTGTAGCGCGTGTAATAATAAATATTGTTATTTTTCATTTAAAATATTTCTTCGTTTCTGACTGGCTTTCAATCCCCGGCTAATTCCAACTAACCGGCTAGCACCGACCAAATTTGGAAGACGCTTCTATTATTGAACGAATGACGTAATAATTATTGGACGATTTACGTCAATCGTCCAATAATAGAAAAATTATTGGACGATTGACGTCACGCAACAACGGCTTTGTACAGAGCTCAGCCGAAGGCAAAAATGGTCGCTAGATTTCAACATTGCGACGAAAAAATGGCCAAAATATTAGATGATAAAGATAGCAAAAACATCAAAAAAGCTTCGAAGGGAAAACACTTGATTTTTAAAGCTTATCTTCAGGAGAGAAACATAAAAAAACTAGCGACACCGGAGGAATTGGCCACTGTTAGCGAAAATTCTACGCCAAAGTTAGCAGCCATTTTAATTCATTTTGTGTTTTTAGAGCTCTTGGAAATATTTTGAATCAATGAATAATAAAACAATTATTGAATTCGGCTTTCGTATAATATGAAGAACAAGAACTGCAAGCAGTTTATAATCGTGCGGTTAATGTTTGACCACCTGACCTCTTACAGTGCTTTGGCTTAAGGCACGGCACCACACAGTAAAAAAAATCTTTAGAAAAGCAGTCACTTGTTTGCGTTAGTCACGGAGTGAACGTGACATGAATTTCCTTTACCACGCTATCTTTTGCTTTTTAAAACCACATGCCTAGCCGGAAAAATGCCTGCTTACGCATGCAAATATTTATTTTGTTCCGAATGTTCAATAAAATAAACCCAAACCAGTTCATTTAAAAGAAAGCCAAATCACGCCAAAATAAAGAGTAGACTAAGGCCATCCCATTGTGTTTCTCCGTTTAGCGTCTTCCGACAAGCTTTTGGTAATTCCCCTGGCGCGATGACGTGTATCCCGTGCTTTGCCATATTCTTGCTGAGCTTGCAACTTACGTTTCGATAACGTTTCGATTCTCAAAATACCGTAAACTCAAAACAAAAATTGGGATATCCAGAAAATAAGTCGTCGTTTTGCAATATTTAACACGTTCTGGGTAAATTGTACGACTTGTTATCGCTCCGAGCCAAACGCTCGAGTAACACAACAATAAATATTTCACACAAACAGAACGCAGAGTATTCAAACAGAAAATAGGTGAATGATTAATTATATAGTTTCAAGCGAGAGATCGCGTGACATGGTCCTGACGTAGTGGTAGTTTTAAATAGCTTGGACATGTCCAAGCGGTCTTTGTTTTCGCTATGTGATTATATTCAGCCCTCTCTTCTTGTAAAATATGGAATGAAACAAAAGTATACATTTTAGAGAGTAGAATGTTCATGTTAAATGCGAGTGATCGGCTGATCTCTATTAAAAATACTAAATCTTGCGTGACCGTGACAGAAGAGACGGCTGGGCCGCGTGGGTCTCGATCGATTTACCGACAAAAAAAAAAAAAAAAAAATTCCGTGCAGATTATGAATCGGGCCCAGGCCCCGCCCGATTAATTATGCAGATCTCGGAGGGTGTCTGCATAATTCTTCATATCATAGTTAGCCTCATCAATAATTCCTTATTATTAAATGCAGAGAATACACACAAATTTGATGAAAGGTAGCCATGTGCTATTCAAAAAAGGAAACCATGATAACGGCTTTCATTTTGGCTGTTGTTGTATTGTGTTGTGTTCTTG